>NC_134413.1:17653436-17998436 GCF_038048845.1 Mixophyes fleayi
CTACAACTGGAGTGTCAAAGGTTGTCCATATGACAAGAAGTGTGATTGTTAGGGACACGTCAATCTGGACACACGTTATACCAGATGGGAAAACAGGTGTAAGTTACTAAGCCATGTGTGCAACTTGGGAAGTTACTGTCGGTCAGTCCATGTCTGAAATAGGGGATAATGTTTGAAGTTTTGTAGGGACGCTTTCAACATACTTCATGTCTTAAACTAATCCAACAAAGTGGCTTTCATCTTTTTTTATTTAATCTCATTCGTCTTTATCTTCTTCTTCTTTCAGAATGCCCAATTTTCAGCTTTAATTTTCGACAAGCTCCAAGTGCCTGACTATCTGCAGAAAAGTAGGAATGAAGGAGAGAACCGGTGCGACCTCTGCGCCACTCACCTGAACCAGTTAAAGCAAGAAGCCGTCCAGATGATCCAAACCATCAACCAAGCCGGGCGTCCCGATTTTCTAGACCGTCCTCAAACTTCTGTGCCCGTGGCCACCGTCAATCCCAGGTTCTCTCCCCAGAACTTGGTCTCAGTGTCCCCGCAGAAGGAATTGCTGATGATTACCGGGCAGGTGGGTAGACAGTTTGGAAAATCGGCAAATATTTTCTCTGGGACAGAGCGAAAGAAAGGACTTGGATGGCCCCAAGGGCAGGGAACATTTCCAAGTTCCAGTGTCCAAGTGACGGTGGGTCCCACTGGCTTTGGTGGGGCTTTGAGTTCAGTGACCATACAGGCCCAACAATACCTAGAGGGAATGTGGAGCGTATCAAGGGTGAATAGTTTCCTTCCTCCTGCTTGCCATGTAAGTATCCACCATACAACTGTGTGTGTGTGTGTGTGTGTGTGTCACTGTCGTTTGTGTCACCAACAGTAAATGAACTTTTGCCTTTTATAACCATAGTGATCTAAAAAGCCGATGACATCTAAAAATACATTTTTCTTCTGTTTATTTTAATTTGGGTTGAGCTAAAACAGCCATTAAAGAAGACACGTGTAACTTTTTAAAGAGCTTTAATCAAACAATCTAATGAAGAAACAATCTATTAGTTGAATGATTTTCGCACACACACAGAATGATCTAAGTATAGTTTACTTAAAAGTTTTCAGCGTTTGCAGAGAATAGATTGTTTATAAAGGTTTCGCACGCATTGCGGTAAATCATGAGCGCTGGTTTGGGCAACAATCGTCTGGGAGAGATTTTGAAAGAGATGGGGGGTGGTTCAGTACTGTAGAGGGTGGCGTCTGATGTTAGGTCTCTTTAAAAACTGTCCTGGTCGATCACCACTAAAACTAGTGATATAACTGTTTCCACGTACTGTGCGATCCAAATGGTACATAGGACAATCCTGCCGCTCGTTTGGAGCGCCAAATGAGAGTATAACTGTCCAATTTTAACAACACGTATAGATGACTAATTGGGTGAGTTACAGCCATGCAACTCAGGGGCCAAGCAGCTAAGTCTTGTCCAATCCAGTTGGGGCCCATTACGGGGGTCGAAAGAAGACCACATTAAAAGGCTGATAGTGATCATCAATTTATTATGATTATTATTGGTTATTGGGCCCATCTTGAGGCCACACACAGTGCGATATCAGGCCAATAGCAGCTTGTGGTCAGCATTAGATATCATTGCCTTAGTTCGTGCTGTTAGGGCATGTTGGGATTTGTAGTTCCACAACAGTCGGAGAGCCACATATTGCTTATCCCTCCTATGCAGTTAAATCCAAATATATATATATATATATATATATATATATATATATATATATATATATATATATATACACAACTTTTAAACAAGCTGTAGCCTGCAACACATTGACCGCTGTCATTAAACCACCACCTCTATCTTCTCTACAATTCCCTCTCCGTTTCTCCACCAGTTTCCAGAGTGTGTGGGGTAACTGCTTTATTCACAATCTTTCTAGCATATGACATTTTTTAGGAATACGTAATGAAGTTGAGAATATTTCAGTACAGCTGAAATAAGTAATGTGTAATGTTTTTTGTTTTAATTGGATGACCAGAGGAAATCTGTAAGAATAAAAATGAAAAACTGAAAATTGGATACAGAAAGGCCAAAGCATATAATTAAATTTATTAAATACAATTGTCATCTCCGCACACATCCATTGACTTTCTCCTTTAATAACTGTATGTTGTTTTTTTTTAAATATTCTTTGTGAAAGCAAAATAAATTGGTTTTATCATTTGAAAGAGGAGATTAAATAGAATATTGTAACCCGACATTACAGGCTTTGGATTGCGGAGCCATGTAAACAATAATTGTTTTTACTAAAGGGAAACATGAAAATAATATGCGCTGTATATTACACAAAACCACCTAATGTAAACACTGCAGAAGATAAAAAAGACATTAACGTGAAATAGGGAACAATTTTGGTCCCAGCTTTTTTTGTTGTCGAGTTTTTATGTGTTAAGTAAATAATATTAATGACGCCCATGAATATGAGATTGCATGAGAAAACATATAGATCTTAAATACAGAAATGTAGCACTCTGGAGCAGTCACTTTAGTAGACTGCTTACAATAAAGGTACTATATAGGGGACAGTTATGAAAACTGATAGACAGCACCTATAGCAACTGCAGCTGTCATTTCTGTTTCAGGTTAGATACAGTGAGGGGCAACAAAGGAGGTGGAGGACTGCACAGGGGAAGGAGGGAGAGCCCAGTGCACTTCCTCCTCCTCCTCCTCCTCCAGGTATTCCATGCACTGTGCAAAGGAGGTCACGTGATGTGGAAGCACTGTGTAGCGGAGGTCACGTGACACAGAAGCCCTGTGCAGAGGAGGTCACGTGACCTGGAAGCACTGTGCAGAGGAGGTCACGTGACACAGAAGCCCTGTGCAGAGGAGGTCACGTGACACAGAAGCCCTGTGCAGAGGAGGTCACGTGACCGGGAAGCACTGTGCAGAGGAGGTCACGTGACACAGAAGCCCTGTGCAGAGGAGGTCATGTGATGTGAAAATCAAGTCAACTGCCCCTGTTCTAATAAGATCGGGAGCATTTGACAAGGGGGCTGCTGGGGAAGGCATGGCTGGCCAATGGCGGTCCACGGGCTGCCTGTTGTCCACTTCTGGGTTAGAAATTAATAAAATATCCAGTAGCTCTACACAACTGTCCTTTTATAGGTTTTCCCCAGAATACATGATTCAGAGCTCTAGGGGCCCCAGAACAACCTATTTTTTTTGGGCTTTAATGTGTTTATGTTGTCACTAAACTCCATGGGACATCCCTCCAAAAAGGAGCACGGTTTTCACATTGTAAGAGTGCTATATACCCCAAGGGTGTGTACAGCATACTCCCGCCCCTAAATACACCCCTTTATTGCTGGGTGGCACCCGTGTGCAGAGAGTGGCAGCGAGCGACTGGTGGGAGGATGGAACAGTCCATTATAATCGGGACTGTTCCACCTGGGACAGGTGGGAGGAATGCAAATCTGACTTTTTTCTGTCAAACCTGAACTTGACTAAAAAAAATGTATTTGGCTGCCTACTGCATTTGTCGCATTGCTACTTATATTCTATACATAGAATTCAGATTCAAAGAAATAGTGGGAGTAAGATATTATTATTGTCACCATTTAGTACCCCTTTAATGGTGGCTTTAAAGGACTAAGCAAACTCATGTCAGATGGGTTTTCTGTTCCAAAAATAGGGGAGTCCTATACAAGCCTGTTCTTGCAGGTAAGTCGTTCCTACAAGAGATGAGATCTGCCAAGAGGCCAAGTTAGTCAACTCTATAGAGAGTTGGGAGAGGGAGTGTTATAAGAGTGGAAGGATCATTGCCCAGGACATCAAGTATACATCATCCGTCAGTATAACCTGATATCAGTATAACCTGATATCACCGCTGGAAGAATTTACAATTCCTTGTAGAATGTTGCAATTTACCAAAAATCAAGTCTTAAGGGAGCACCAAGAAGGAAATCACTACTATGAATATGCAAATTATACAGAGAACATGAAAACGGATCTCTAATAAAAAAAAGTCTTCCGCTTGGATTACGTCCAACCTCACCCAGCAACATTCATATTCTATGGCTCTAGCAACTGATTTTTCACTTTCTTGCATCTATCTTGCCCTGGGCTGTCTCTGCACTCAGAAATACAAGGCACTGAAATCATTTGCATAATTTAAGGTGGTGTGTGGTAAATCATGTTTTTAGTGTAGAACGGGCAGCCTCAATGCACAGAGCAATAGCAAATATGCATTGTGCTTTTCTATCTGTGGATTTGAGTATTATAGTTTAAAATAAGTAAGTAAAATGTAAAAATTAGGATAGAGGCACATTTTATAGTTTTATCACCAGTTGTTTGTGTTTGACCTTGTTTTGACTCCTTCAGGGTCAGTAACAAAAGCAAATTACCAATCTCAAGCAGATATTTTAGGAACCACTTTTATTACACCCAGCACATAGACAAGTTCATACCATACTTGCCAACTTTTCTTCATTGGCATCAGGGAGATCCCGGGGGAGGTGGGTGTGCGGGGGCTAAGATGACGCAGTATTTGCGTCATTAAGCCCCGCCCCACCACTTATCTATTGCGGGGTCGAGAACCAGGAGGTTGCTCTGCTCTCCCGGGATGTCCTTCAAGTAATCAAGAGGGAGCTGTAATTGCGCCAAAAAGACACTCCCACCTCAATAAACACTAGGGGGTAGATTTATCAAACCTTCTATAAAGGAAAAGTGGAGATGTTGCCTATAGCAACCAATCAGTTTCTAGCTGTCATTTATCAAGCACACTCTAGAAAATGGTAGCTAGAATCTAAATCTACCCCTAAGGGGGGAATTCAATTCCCCCTGAAGTACCACTGCATAAAAACTATTACCGTTATTATGGTAATATTAACCCGGCTTTCTGCTCGCAGCTCCCTGAGGAAAAAGCCGGCGTTAAAACCACCGTAATGACGGTATTTACGTACACTATAACCGTAATAGTGCGCACTCTGTGTTACTTTTTCAAGTAGCACGGCCAATTGAATTCCCCCCTAAGTCTTGGGGTGTGGTGACGCAATTTGTGCCATCGTGCCCCTGCTAGTGTTAACGGAGTTGACCAGGTTTGGTTATGAGATATGTGCCCACCTTGAAGCAGGCCCTTCATTTTGGAAGTCAAATGTTCAGATTGACCGGAGTGTCGTCAGCATTAGCAGGAAGCGTAGCAACACTATATAAAAAAAGAAACGACTGTGCAGAACGGTTACTGAACTAATGCAGCCATAGTTATTAAAGACATTTGGTTTATTGAAAAGAATTTACAGCGGAACTGAGGAAATCCATTGGAATGTGAATAGGACCATGTATTTCAGGCTCCTTTTCCATTTATGTAGAACATTGATTTCATTTCAGTGCGGGGACTGTAATGGATTTATAATTAGAGCAGTCACGATAATCAATAGTAAGATTATTAGCCATGTAAATAAAACCTAAGGATTTAGGGTGAGGTAATTTACTTGGGTTATTGAGAATCAATGTTTGAAGTCAGGCAGAAATATAGCTGCCTGTGGAGGTGGCCCATTTGCATTCTTAAACTCAGAGGAAAGGCATCATTGATTGTGTAAACACTGATTTATTATTAAATGTATGTGAAGCAATCTTGACAGCATTCTCCGTTTTATATGGTCATGTCATATAGCGCCCGTTTGACAACACAGCCCTAATGCCACCTAAGGTGACTCCCCACCACCACGCTTTCCCCTATCCCCTTGTTAGGGTATTTTGTTTTAATAATCACTCCGACTGAGCGTCTCTTCCTATATCGAGTGGCGCTAAGTGACAGAGAGAGACGAAAGTTGTTGTTTTAGTTGCCTAGTCTACCAGAATGGCTGAGTACTCCCGATTTAGGATGAGTCTTCCCAGATTCCCGGCAGAGCATGCAATGTTCCTGTGAGCCGGCGCTAGGCCATACTATCGGGTCAATCCAACCTCTGTTAGCGCATACTTGCCGACTTTTTTTTTCTCCTTTCCGGGAGATATTGGAGGAGAGGTGAAGGGTATATATGGAAGAGTGTGGGGCACCCAGGGCTGTAACTAGGGCTGTGCGACAGGGGGCGACCGCCCAGGGCGCAACGCTGAAGGGGGGCGCAATTTAGGAATATTTTAGGCTCATTTGGTTAAAATTGAGGGTTAGGGGGGCGGCATTTGTCTTTCTCGCCCCAGGCGCTAGAATTCTAAGTTACGGCTCTGGGGGCACCACAAACTGTCTCATTTTGACTCGCCCTACGGTGCAATGACGGAATTGCATCGATTCGATGCAGGAGCAGGACAAAATGATACAAATTTTGTCATGGAAGCCACTTCACTAGGAAGAAGAGATGGTAAGAATTGCTTCTAGGAAGAAGAAAAAGAGGAATTATATTGTGCAGTTAGTCAGTATTGAAAAAACAAGGACTTTTCCAGGGACAAATTGCTAAAACCTAGAGTTGTCATTGGTTGTCCATCTCAGCCAGTTCTGGATTTAACTTTAAACCCCTCTTCAGGCATAAACTTCTGTGGACCTCAAAGGCGTTCAAAGTTTCCTCTAAGTCTATTAACTCAGATTTCACTGAAACATGACCAGATTTAAATTTAACATTTTGTAAAATCCAAGCACCTCTAATTGCTTACTGCCCTTAGGCACCTGCCTACTTTCTTTTTTGGATAATCTCCAGCTAATCCTAGGGTTTTCATCAGGTTTCACTGTTAGTTACACACAGACACACACATACACATATCCGCACACACAGAGAGTCACACACACACATACACATATCCGCACACACAGTCACACATAGACATACACACAGTCACACACAAACACACACATATAGTCACTCAAAGATAAGCAGACACACACATACAAACGCGCTCTCTCTCTCTCTCTTTCTCTCTCTCTAAAATTGATCCATTAAAACACATTATATTAACTATTTTCCCTTTTCTTATTTTTTTTTACATATATAATGGAGCAATTCAGCAGAATGCTTTTGTGATATTTTATTTTCTTTGTGACTAGAAAGTCAGAAGATGTCTGAGGGACTGCTCGCAGGAACCTGAAGTAATTAACTCCCATCCATTAGCGAAGATTAAAAGCCGCAATGTCTCTTTTTTTTTTTCTTTCCTTCAGAATCGCTTTTCCTTTTTCCTTGAGAGCCAACTGCAATTGAACATAATAGTACATAAATAATTTATGACTAGACTTTAAAATTTAAATCAGGAACGCAGGATGGTAGCTATGCAAACTGTTATTTTAAGCAATTCAGTCAGATAACAGAAATCACTTTTATGGAGAAACAGAACTTAAAGAAGGAAAGATAAAAATCAATTATCCAGATTGCCTCTTCACATTACATTCCTCTAGTTCACTCATCAGCAGCAGTTGAAGCTTCCACAAGGCGGACATATATAATCTCTTTGAATTTTGACCTTGTGTTTGTCAGAGTTCATGGGTGAGATAGTAGCTGCCAGGTTAGAGAGAGTCATTGGAGATAAGTGAGGACTGAATTCTTTTTTAATTATGGTTTTCTATATGACTTGTGAATACAGTAGTGTACATTTAAAAAGGTAAAATTGAGGCATTACATCATACTTGCCAACTCCGGGAGGACCGAGGGGCAGGGGGCGGGGCTCGGAGAATCGTGTCATTGGCCACGCCCCTAAAGTGTCATAGCCTTTTTGACCTATAGCAGCAGGGGGCAGGGCCACCATGACGCAGGGATTGCGTCACTAAGCCCCACCCCCTCATTTTACCTTGCAGAGTGCCGAGCTGCCGGGATCCGGGAAGTTGTCCTGCTTTTCCGGGAGGATTCCCAGAAATTCTGGAGTCTCTCGGACATTCTGGGAGAATAGGCAACTATGCATTACATGTTTTGCTCATGACCCATCCAATTCCCATCCACTATCCATCCAAACCCCACCCTCAATCATCATCATCATCTGCTATTTATATAACGCCACTAATTCTGCAGCACTGTACAGAGAACTCACTCACATCAGTCCCTGACCCATTGGAGCTTACAGTCTAAATTCCCTAACACACACACACATACAGATCATGAGCACAGGTCATAAATTGACCACTAAGCTCAATTTAATAGCAGATAATTGACCTACTACTATGTTTTTGGCGTGTGGGAGGAAACCGGAGCACCTGGAGAAAACCCACGCAAACACCTTCCCAACATGCCATGCCAATTTTGTGTTCTGACAATCAGGAGAAAATCTGGTCTGTTGGAGGGTATGCTGCAGTCTAATTTAGAAATATTTGAAATGCACTTTAATACACTTTTCCCTGTTTGGGGCTTATTTAAATGGGCAAGCAGAATATATGCGCAAATGCAAGTTTGTAGCCTTTCATTAGGAACATGCCCAGTGAAATACCTGAAGGGGCTCCAGCCTTTTTATCTTTTTAGTTTCCATTTGTTTGTGGGACTCACTGTATAAAAATACAAAATACTTTATCTACTGTAGCTTCTATAAATGGGTTGCCATTGTTTGTCTTCTCTTCCCCATAATCCCTTATTCATTCAGACTCTGCCCACTTTGGAAGAAAATGAAGTAAGATCCGGGAGGCGGGCCTATTCTGCCGGGAGTCTCCCAGCCATTCCGGGAGAGTAGACCAGTATGTCGATACTCTAACTTGGGATTCTGGCATTTAAGTGGCTTCGTCTATCTGGACTGCATCATTGTGCTGTGAATTAATTTGGTGTTGATCATGTTTGTATAATATTTTGCAAGAATGGATGTGTATTTGCTGTAATGATCACCTTAGCCTTATGAGGCTAGTGATGGATTAAGCCTATCAAGGTACGGGACCCTTCGCTATGAAACAGCGATAGGGGTCTATTTATTCTTACAACCCCCAATCACAGAGATAAGTCTGGTTTTTCTTATTTTGGCAATAAAAAATCATTTGTTGCCGTTATTTACGAAAAAAATACTGACTCGGAGTGCTAAAACTTTAGTTACTAATACATGTCCACTGTCCGGGAGACTCCTGAATTCCAAGTAGGTCTCCCGGGATAGCAGGTCATTCTTCCGAATCTTGCCCACTTCCTAGTGAATTGGGCGGGATGGGGGCCACCTTGACTCAATTTGTAGCGAATTGTGTCATTTGGCCCCAAACTCTGTGCTAAAATGACGTGGCATTGCGTCCCGGCGCCATTTCACAATGCTCCGTCCCCATCCGTACATCCGTCCGGGATGGCAAGTATGAACATACCACTTTGCACGGCTAGTTTTTATAAAAAAAATATAGTTTAAATACAGATTATTTTTTTTTAGTTTGAAACTTATTTTTTTTAAAAGCATTGGTTGGAGGGGAAGTCCAAAAAGTAGGTAAGTAGGTGTAGCCAGGAGACAGTAGAACATCTACACCACCTCCTTAGCGGTCCCCAGGACAGGGAGTGTGGGAGAAGGAGGGACCCCTGTGGGAGGGTGCAGCAGGGGAAGCAGTATCAGAGGGGGAGATCCATGTTTCTGTAAGAGCCAGGAGACCAAAGGAATGGGAGAGGAAGAGGTCATGAATGGGAGTGAGCTTTTTGCAGACAGATCTCGAATTCCAGAGTGCGCAGGATAGAGGAAGGTGTGTGATAGGAAGGATGGGAATAAAGTTATCGGAATTGGATGTCCTGGGGGTACAAGGTGATATGTGGTTGTGGTGGTAGGGGGGGAAGCCACAGCTGATATTGGGGATAGGCTTGGGCATGTAGGATGGAGTAATGATGTAGGGGAGCTGGTGGAAGTGTTGAATGGAGAGTAATAAGGCACAGGTGATGTAGTAACTGAGTTCTTGCAGAGTCATGAAATAGTAGAGTGGGCCAAAGTCAGATCAAGCTCTTCATACAGAAGACAAAGCCTTGAGTAGCCTTGAAAGTACAATGATGAGATAGAAGACAGGAACAGCTGAAGCAAAGGGAGGAAATATCTGAGCAAGTAGTACAGCAGGCTGATTAAACAGAGAGGATGCTGCAGGGAAAATAAACTGACAGATAAAACAAACTTTCATGAACTGAGAAATAAATAAGCTGAGAATCCAAAACAGTTTTCTTCTTGTGTGAAGCTTGTAGCCAGGGAGAGATGGAAAGATCAGGAGCAGATTTTGGAGTTCCAGGTGAATGCTGACTGTTGCCCTTGTGTAGCTGTGGTGTTGGGTAGAATGTTCTTCTCATGTTTCCTCCTGTTTAACTCTGGTATAACTCCAAATGATGCTATTTAAGTCTTAATACACTTGTAACTACACACTTAGAACTATGCACCCCAGCTAAGCAGCCATTCTGCAATGACGGTGAAGGCTCGGTAGGATACCTGTTGCCCACCGCTGAAATAGGCGCCCATGACTGATCTCAATGCACCTTGGTGCACTACAATCCCTATCATGATATGGTTACTGGGTTTGATTTTAATGTAATTTATTTTTAGCATGGAAAGTACCCCTCTTCAGTGATCATTTACGTTTAGAGAGTATTTGTGGATTACGAGAACTGCATCCAGTATGCAGAACAACTACTGGGTAGCTGGAAACCAGTGAAAACTTGGGATATTTTCAAAATTTCCACTCATAAGTCTCTAAAACCATAGAATGTCGCCGGAAATTATGAAAAGCCAGCATCTATTTAGTACGTATCAGTGGTAGAACAAGAAATTTAGAAGTGATGGTATGGAAAATGTAAGTGACTGGAATGTGATAGTGTTACAATGAAGGCAATAAGAGAAGTGGCGGTATGGCATACCTACTATAAATCCATAAAATAAAGTGCTATTATTTTCCCATAATTCCAACTGCATCAAGATTAAAAAGACAAGTGGAAATATGTTCCTGTGACAGTTTTACTTCATTTACCAGCCAAAGTACGAGGTGGATTTTGTGACTTAAACAAACTGCCCCTACCGGTTTTCTGGCTGCCTAGAAACTATTAACCACTGTCTGAAATGTCTATCACAGCCAACTATACAGCTATCTGAATCCGCACACTAATGTGACTTTGACATACTGCACTGACTGACGAAATCCTGTCCGTTAAATTTTATTAAACCCTAATATGAACCGATTTATATAGAAGAGTCACTTTCACGCGCTATATGGACAGCGTACTGTTCGGAAACGAAAATATTTTGATTGGATTTGCCCAGAACTGTTCTTTGTTCTGCACATTTGTCTGCACATCCTGTTACATGTATCTAAGAAATATATCCAGAATATGGACTTATCTCACACAATACACTGCAAACATTTAATAAAAAATCATGCACTCAGAATCTTCTGCACTGACTTTTGCTGTTCACCTTTTGCTGATCTTCCTCTAACCAGACTTTCACCCCTATAATCTATTCTGAATGCAGCAGCTCGCCTAATGTCCCTTGCAAATCGTTCTTCTACTGTTGCTCCGCTCTGCCAGACCCTACATTGGTTTCCTGTGCTTTATAGAATCCAATATAAAATGTTTCTTCTAACACACAGAGCCAATGACAAAACTGCACCAACATACATCTCTCCCCCTGTCTCACAATATCTCCCAACTTGACCTGTCCACCCTACCCAAGATCTGCATCTCTTGTCCTCGCTCACTACTTGGAAGGAGGCAGGGCTTTCTGCTTTAGCGGCAGGGCTTTACAATTGGTTTGTGCAGGGGTGAGATCTAAACAGTCGCTATACCCACTATCATAAAGTAGTATTAAACACTTCAATCCAATCCATAATGAATCAGATATTGAGAATTGCGAGAGAAGTGATAGTGTGCAGTTGGCCTTATCTGTGTGGAGTTTGTATGTTCTCCCAGTGTTTGCGTGGGTTTCCTCCGGGTGCTCCGGTTTCCTCCCACACTCCAAAAACATACTAGTAGGTTAATTGGCTGCTATCAAAATTTAGCTTTGTCTCTCTCTCTCTCTGTGTATGTTAGGGAATTTAGACTGTAAGCTCCAATGGGGCAGCGCTGTACAAAGAATGAGTTCTTTATACAGCGCTGCGGAATCAGTGGCGCTATATAAATAAATGGTGATGATGATGATAGACATTGCCAGAGACAGAAATCTTTGAAACCTAGGAAAATAGAACAGTTAGCATGTCTGATAGGCGTAGTGGGAGCTTTAATCCAATCCCTGCTTCCATTTCTCAGCGGCTGTTTGTACTGGCTCTATGAAAAGTGTTTTTAAATTTTTTTAAAGCAATTTATAAGTGAGAAAACTCTTGGGTGTGTACTAGACAGTTGGGTGTGCAAATGACAGCTTGCCTAGTAATCTATAAAATCACCCAACATGGCTGCCTTGATCGTGTGACATCTGCCTGTGTAGCTAATATTTGCACACTTTCCATAGGTTTGTTCCAAACTCACATTGTGGGTTAGAAAGAAAATGATTTCTTATCCGTTTTTGAATCATGTGACCAGACAAGTTAATTATTTACCCAGAAATACTTCCTAGTTGCCGGCCCAAGACCTGTCCTCCTCTGGTCTAGCCATCCGTTACTAATTGAGTCATTTTTTTTAAAACACAATAGAACATATAGATTTTGTTTAAGTGCATTATTCAAGTGCATTTTTTTTACCTTGGCTGCACCTCTATATATCAATCTTTTGTGCTTGGCCTACAAATCCCTGCATCTTGTGCTCATTAATTTGTCACCAGGAGCTCTCGTGTTTTCGTGGAAGAGTATGTGTTGTTTGAGGAGAGTGAATGGGCTCTGTACAATTGAAAAAAGGACAAATGTGTATATATAGCATTCATTAGGCTGCATTGTTAAAACCCTGTCTCAAGGACATTTTTCAAAGTGGATAATGGAGGAATATGCATAGACGTAGGGCACTTCCGAAAGGGGATCTATCAGAGTAGCCCGTCTTTTGATTTATATTATAACAGCTTCGCAACCATTTAGCTGCTGATTTGGTGAACTTTTAATTTACATGGTATTGTTGCAACATCTGCCATCATAATTCAAATAGATTTGTTATAGGTAAACAGTGTACAGTCTGTGAGGGACATGTATGAAAGCTGGAACAAATTAGGTTCTGTGACCCATAGCAACCAATCAGATTTGAACTGTCATGTTTGTAGTAGAATGTAGAAAATGAAAGCAAACATCTGATTGGTTGCCGTAGGTTGTGTTTTAAACACAATCAGAGCGGCCGGGCAGCACACTGTCCCTACCTGTCACTGCTGAACGGACCTGCACATAGTATGCAGCCGCCGGCAGCCTCAGATGTAAAAAAGGGGGCGGGGCCTAAATCGCGCCCCCCCTAAATCGCCCCGGGTAGAAGAATTCTCTAGATCCGCCCCTGCCTATAAGGCACGTCATGGATCTCCTCACAGGACCATGGGTTTAATAATCCCGGTAAATGTTGCATATTTATTGAACCACTGGTTGAGCCACCTGTGCCCCTGAGAGAAAATCCAGAAAACATGCTATGTTGCTACAGCCTTGGAGTGGGTTAGATAAGCAATGGTCATATCACTAGATAACTTTATATTGATCAAGCCAATATTAATGCAATGCAAAATATAGCTGCGGTTATCTAGCTGTATGTATTTATTGTGTAAAAAAGAAAAAAGTGCTGTATGAAATTTAATTTGAGATTTTAACGTGTACTTGTCACTTGTATACAGTGGGGGCAGCCATTTTGTGTTCGTATGAAAGCAACCAAAGTAGCCCATGACACCAGTCAGGCACTGGTTCCTAAACTGCATACTAATTAATTAGTATTTAATCCTATAAAATGGTTATCTTTACTTTATGTAGGTGACTAATACACTTTAAAGTGGACATATATATAATTTGTAAGTAGAGTTTATCTTCTAGAAATTGTGAGGGAAACATATAGAGTCCTATTTAATATAAAGCAGAGATAGGACTAGTTTTATATATATAGCTGCTTATCGCTTAAACTTCCTATCCCTACCATTTACCATGACATCTATAGCGCTCAGCTCTCTGGCGATACTTGCAGGCAGCGACTTACCTCTCCGTCAACCAGTCTGGCTGACTCTACGCTTGAGCATACTTGCCTACTTTTAGGCACTGAAGTCCGGGAGTTCCCAGACAGGGGGCGTGATAAGAGGGCGGGGCGCAGTAAATCGTGTCATTTTGTCCCCACCCCCTGCGGCAGAAAGGATGTTCTGATGCGGATGGCGGGGCCAAAAGGACGCCATTCACCGCAAAATCGCATTATTTTGGCCAGGTATTTGCCAGATGCGGGAGAATTGCCTGCTCTTCCAGGAGTCCGGGAGACTGACCCGGATTTCGGGAGTCTCTCGGACATTCGAGGGAGAGTTGGCAAGTATGCGCTTGAGTGACCCGGCATTGTTGTGACCGAGCCTACGACCCAACATTGATGGTCCACACATGCACGGTGCCACTGGAAGACGTCACTTAGAATTCCAGTTCCTTTTTTTATAAAAATAATAAATAATAATAAAAAGTAAAAAAAAAAATAGCTTAAAAATCATTTAAAAATAGTTGCAAAATTGAAAAAATGTTTTATTAAAATAATTAAACAGGCTGCGGCCATAGAAGGTGGAGGCAGCAGGATACCTATGATATGGTAACTTCCTATTTCCACTGGTACCCTTCTCTATCACCATCCTGAGATGGCGATAGCTATAAGAGGATTGCGACCACTGAGCCAGAGGTAACCCCTGGATGTATTGAGTGAAGAGCTGACTCCGGCTAAAATACCCGTTTTCGATGGAGATAAGGGTTATCTCCCAATAATAAATAGGCCCCATAGTCATTCTGCACATTGAACATAATGGCGTTGCATATTGGCATTTGCTATGAATAGTGTCTGACATTGTTTATTTTTCAGAGCTAAGATTAAAGATTGTCCAAAGACTCTGATCTCATTAGCCAGCTAATGAGATCAGAACATTCTCTAACACCTGGCATTGCCAAGCAACCATATGTGACCTATGGCCCTTTAAGAATCAGCGGAGGCATGTTTTACATGTCAGTGAGAGTCATATGAAATATGTATTAATTTATTTGGGGTCAGGCATATAGCTGCGTTGAACACAATTACATTTACCGAAACAGTACCTGACCCCTAAATGGTTTATTACTGCTGGAAAAAATCTTAATCATAGACCGGATATCTTGATGAAATGTGACTTTTGCCCACCTGTTGGAGGAGATACTGATGTAAATGAAGGATAATTCCTGACAGTCCTTAGTGAACCAGATAAAGAGTTGTACAAGGCACAAAATATCACTGCTTATCCTTTCCCATTGTTTTCATGCCTGTCTAAGTGTGTCATCGTGTTGTGGTGCCCATACCTAACGGTGCCCGCGCTTCTATGCTTGTCGTCTGCAGTTTACAGACGTCCGTATGATACAGCACAACAAAGCATGCTTGTCCTCCCTCATTATGTATCCCTGCCCTTAAGGTGACTTTAGAAGCCAGTACAGGAAAATCTAGACAGACAGATGGTTTGCAGTCATTTCATTTGTGTATTTTTTCTTCTTTGCTTTTTAGCCTGACTCTGCACCCACTGAAGGGGGAAGGGAGAACCAGAGCGCGGAGACTTCGTCGGGGCCAAACAGCAGCGAGCAGAGTATAGAAGGACGGTCTCAGAGATTGGTTCCATCGGCCGTAGAGGCTTCAGCCACGTCGGCGGCCGCTTCCTTCTTCATCAGGTACAATGGCAATTTGACTTTAGATACCCCCAAGTAAAAACGAACAATCGTTTTAAATTGTTAAACCCCCACCCTCAAAATATTAAGTTTAAAGTCTTACTATTATATAGTGACAACACTGTACAGTATAGTAAGTATCTGCTACAGTGGAGCATACAATGTAATTCCCATACCATGGCATACTATGGTCAGCACGGTGACTTAGTGGTTAGCACTTCTGCCTCACAGCACTTGGGTCATGAGTTTGATTCCCAACCATGGTCTTATGTGTGTGGAGTTTGTATGTTCTCCACGTGTTTGCGTGGGCTTCCTCTGGTGCTCCGGTTTCCTCCCACACTCCAAAAACATACTAGTAGGTTAATTGGCTGCTATCAAAATTGACCCTAGTCTCTCTCGGTCTGTGTGTGTTTATTAGGGAATTTAGACTGTAAGCTCCATTGGGGCAGGGACTGATGTGAGTGAGTTCTCTGTACAGCGCTGCGGAATTAGTGGCGCTATATAATTAGCTGATGATGATGATTAGCTGTAGGCATGGTCAGGCTGGAGTGTGAAGGTCCTATCTAGAAAGCTATTTACTGGCTGCTGTTTACTTACAATCAATCTGTCAGATATGCCAGTTTTTATATGTACTTTCATGCAAAGATGTTTGGAGTACAATTTACTCTGATATCGTTGTGTCAGGAATGACTAATGTCCCACAGGATTCTGTTATATCAGCCACAGGCGCTAGGTGAGTATTTTCCAAACCACAGGGATTGCGGAAAGATTCTGCAGTTACTCCTCTTGGATAGTGGGAAGTTCAAAGTGAGAATAAAGCATTTCTCCTGGATATCCCCTATAGAAAGCCCACTTGTGAAGAAACCTGGTAACACTGATGTCCCTTCCATGCCTGGCCTCAGCCGTGAAGACGTAGACTCTCCGTTGGCCAAGGCTAGTAACCGAAGCCGTAATAAGACTTAACCGTTCCCTTGGTGCTGTATCTAGATCACGCTATGGTCATTTTGCAGTTTACATTTGATCTGACCAAGATTTGGAAAAAATCCAGTTCCTGGTTTTAATTGATAGCAAATTATCTTTTTTTTAGAAATTAATATAAATATTTTAAACTTGTGTTTTTACCTATCCAACGTTCTTTTTTATACTAATGGACTTTACCTCATGCTAAAAAAAAGTTATGAATGTTTCTGCAATGACATGAGCTTGACCACTAAATAGAACGCTATGTCTTGACGTTTATACCATAACATCTGTAGAACAGTTGGCGTGAGTTCAGCCATCTTCCACCTAACTTCCTGTCCAGTGCCACAACGATCTGCTTTTGGAAGGAAAAAGAACTGTCCTATAAGGTCAGGGAAGCTCTTCAAACGAAAGATTTACCTAATAAATTGTAAAGTCTTATAACAAAACTGGTTAAGATTATTTTTCCCTCTAAGTCAATTGTCTGCTTGTTTTCGTCCTTGATATATTGCCTTAAACATCAGACGCTGAATGCTTGGTATGCTGAGGGAGCCGGCTCGCCTTGCAGAACAGAGACATACATCTCAAGCTTAGATAGATTAATATGACAGAATCGCATTCACTCTCTAACTGGCTGTGGATTAAAGCATCTCATTATTTACTAATGAACAATAATGTTATACATAATCTATGGGTCGCTATGCTATCACTATATCCTGATGGTTCACTGGCAGACATTTTTGGTCATTATATCGGCCATAAAATAGAGTCAATAATTGAGGTTAGTCATAGAACAGACACCTTCTCCGCTCCAGGCCTTGAGAAGCAGCTTGAAGACATTCTCTGTACTGATTGTGTTGTGACTGAGCATATGATTAAGGTATTGAGCCAATATGCTCCTAATGAAAAACAGAGCTATATGCAGCAATATTAGGGAAATCTCATAGTGACTAATGTGTTTTTCTGAAAGCATCCCAGTCTTCAGTTAGTTCCAATAAATCGCTTCTATCTTCTTCCATCAAGGCGGCCAAATTTGGTTAAACAAGCTCAGCTGGCCGTTGCTGCTCTTTTTGTCTGAGTCTGAAAACTTTTATACGTCCTTTTTATTTAGGCATTAACCATAATATCCACCAGACAACAATAAAAGCTTATTCTGAAATCAGTTTAGAGACTCCCTGTAGTTATATTAAACGTCATTGTATCTGTTGTGCTGTGTGGCACCAGTGATACCTGATTTTCTTTTATTAAGTTAATTTAATCACAGTTCTGTTGTTTGTTCTCATATTTTTATATTAAAGGAATTGTGGCCGGCCGTCGTCTCTCTTGGATATTGGAGTTTTTATACTTCTTGTTTTTTTTGACTTTTGGATGTTACCATAGAAACTGGAGTTACAGAAATATTTGTTATTTTCATGTAGCATTAATACGGACTTGCAAATAACCTTACAGGGTGTATTGCAAAACAAGTTAAATCAGAATGCAAAGAGCATTGCAAGGGAAATTGTACCATTCACCTGTTTGATGTGAAAGCAATTTTTGTCGCTTAATCCATTTTTTTCTGTTTCCTTGATGTCACAATTAGGATATATTCAGAGTGACATAAAAAGCAGTGAGTCGGAATGGCGACATAGGTGATAATGTGGTTGCTGAGCCTATGTGAGTTCCATGTGTGGCACAGTGGTTAGTATTGCTGCCTCACAATGCTGAGCACACAAGTTTGATTCCAACCAGTGCTCTATCTATGTGGAGTTTGTATGTTCTCCCCATGTTTGTGTGGGGGTGCTCTGTGTTCCTCCCACAGTCCAAAAACAAACTGTTTGGTTAATTGGTTGCTGACTAATTGGTCTAATAGGGACTGATGTGAATGACTACATATTCTCTGTACAGTGCTGCGTAATATGATTGACGCTATAAATGATATCCCTAGTGACTTCCCTCATGCCTAAATGATACCCCTAGTTCCTAGTCCGTTGATAGGCTGAATATTGGTTCAGTCAAAAAAATAAACGTTGCCATGGTAATCTCAGATTTTGATTGACCTCTTAAATAACCATGGCCAATGCAAAATATAGAGGCTGCCCGTAGCAACCAATCAGATTCTAGCTACCATTTATCTACTACATTATAGAAAATGGTAGCTAGAATCTGATTGGTTGCTATGGGCAACACCTCCATTTTCCCTTAGCTTTGCTTATTTAAAAGGCCAATCAAAATCTCAGATCACTAGTAAGTGTATATAAGGTTTATTTTTTAGGAGGTGGAACACATTCAGAGACCACTGTTGCATGATTTGTTTTGAATATAAAGATCAAATGCAGATTTGTAGACACAATCAATGCTTATTTATTTTATAGGTAATTTTAGCTGTGTGTTAACCTAAGCAAAGATTAAAATATATATATTTTTATACCATCTATAGTACAAAGATAGATTAGAAGGTAAAGAATGGAAGTAGAAAAGCAGTTTAGTACTGTGTGTGATCACCTGCATAGATGCAGGCCAGCCTGGACGACCGTAATTAGTGAGGAAGGAGTTTATTGCAGTTGTGAAACACTTACAATAATTGGACTGAAGTCCACCAGACAAAGGAAGGGGATATACAAATTAATAGCAACAGTTAACCGTCCTTTCAAGTTGACACACCTGGCAATGAGGAGCGGGAATGTAATCTTTCCTGCTGAATAAAATTCCAGTAACCTGACAGCCGGTCTCTCAAAACCTCAAGAAAATCCAGATGTTCAGCGATGAAAGACACAAGTATGAATCATCGGAGGACGTCCTAGGGTACTGGAATATAGGATCGATGATAGATAACTATACATTATAGGCGGGTGCCACATCTTGACGTTGTATTAAAACCAGCTGCTTGAAGGTTTATTATTTAGTTAAATCATTACTTGTGAGAAGTCAGGTTAATGCTTTTAAGCACTGAGGGAAACTTCTGTTAAATTACTTGAGCATCAATTAAGATTTTGGAATCAAATTTCTCTGTCAAATATATTTTTTTACAGGTTGGTGACTCGAATGACATCAGTTTTACATCAATGCATTTCATTTTTAAACATGCTTTTCTTTTCCCATTATTTCCCTTTAAATTTCCAAATGTAGGGCAGTGTGTCACGACTTAGGGGTCTATTGGGTCTATCACAGCTTAGTAAATAGCCCCCTTGGAGAGCTATTGACTAACATCGTTCACATTTGCACTTGATCCTTAAGCTGGGTACACACTACACGGTTTTCATCCAATAATCGACTCAATCAGCCGACATACGACCGCTCGTTCAAAAGTGGGGTCAGTGTGTTCAGTGACACGATGGTCGAAAGTCTGCCCAAATGGACGATTGTCACCTCATTTGGTTGGTCGTACTGTTTAATATTTTCGTTCCAATCTCGTTTCCTTTGTGTAGTGTGTATAAACTTCTGACCGATCCACAACAGTGAGTACGAAATTACAGTCATTGCTCACGACAGCATGGCTGTAAAAAGTCGCTAAAGGGACGTCCGCTCTTCCCTTTATCGTCCTAAACAAGGCTAGTGTGTATGCAGTCCATGGACCGAGCGATCGGAAAATCGATTGCATGTAAAATCGATCGGCATAAAAAGTTGGTGGAAAATTCTGTAGTGTGTACCTAGCTTTAGCAACCAATCAGTTCTATGCTTTCTTTGTCCTTAGTGCACTAGACAGATGTAATCTGATTGCTGATTGGCTGCTTTGGTGTTAGTGTGGAGTTAAGCTGGGTACACACTATACAAAATTTCTCCCGATGCGATCAGTCCCGATCAGCATGCCCATTCACGTGTAAACACTAAACACGTTTTACCTTAAGATCTGTGCTATTCATCTGTCATCACCATCGGCTGAAAAGATGGTGACTCTGCACACTCCATAGAGATCTATGGGGACTGCCGGTCCTGAGAGCATACACACTGCAGGATTGGAACGACATCGTTCCATCGTTGAACAAGATTTTTAGTCCGGTTTAAAAGTCAAATCAAAGGATACCATGAGCTTTGGAACGGTAATCGCTAATTGTTGCAGTGTACACACTAATGCGAAATCGGGCCAAACAGCCGTTTATCGTTTGATTGGCTCGGTTATCGTCTGAAAGCACTAACACCAAAGCAGCCGATCAGCAATCAGATTACATCTGTCTAGTGCACTGAGGACAAAGAAAGCATAGAACTGATTGGTTGCTATGGATCAAGTGAAAATGTGAACGATGTTAGTCAATAGCTCTCTAAGGGGGGTATTTACTAAGCTGTGATATACCCAATAGACCCCTAAATCCTGAGACACTGCCCTATATTTGGAAATTTACCCAGTCTTAGGCTGGTGACTGTGGTTCGAATCCTAGTGTCAGCTTCTAGTGACCATGCACTCTCCCGGCACCACACAAATTAAGCATAACTGGGCAGATATATGCAATATAGTGCTACTTACATATCTGAAAGTAACACTTCTGGTTTACATTAAGTTGTCTGATATTTTGGCACTGTGCTTTTGACACCGTCCAGAAATAAAATAAGTCTGTGTTTGGAAATGGAAACAAAGTTCTTTCTAAGCCCCTAAGTGCAGCGGGGAGTGTTGAGAGATGGTATTTTTTTTTTTTCTTTTTCGTTTTCAGCCTGCTCTCAGCTACATAAGGTGACGCTCAGGAAACAGGCCAGATTGAAAAGAATCTCTTTCCAAATTCTCAGATTTATCGCTAGTGTAATTGGTTAGGAAGCATAAAACATACAAACCATATGTGATTGAAAAAGCACGCTCTCTTCACTTGCGAGACGGCTGCCTGAGGTTCACATTGTGCCAAGCAGATGGCATTTGATCTGATAAAACAGAAGTGTTTATTTTTTGTCATGCTTCTTATGATGCGTGTTTTGTTGAACTACTTTTTTTTTTAAGGGATGCGCTTGCATTTAATTATTTAATTACCGTGTAGCCATCTTTGTTCAATGTCAAATGAGTGTTAGATCCAGCTGTAGTTTGTATGCCCGCCGACCTTGGATATAAAGGTATATTGTGTGCCCCGAATGCTTCAAAGTTTTAAACAGAACAATAGTAAGGATATAAACTTTGGCTGCAAAATATCAGTTTTTGCTTTTACTTGCTTGTGTCATTTTAATGTTTCAGCAAGTGAGCAAAATGTAACTATTCCAAACTCTGAAAGTACAAGCATTAAGGGGCATATTCAATTAGCCACGTTACTCGCAAAAGTAACGCAGTGTTAAAAGTATTACCGTTAATATGGTAATTCTAACCCGGATTTCTAAGCCGGCGTTAAAGGTAGCGTAATAACGGTAATAGTGCGCAAATGAATATGTCCCTAAAACTCTATACAACTTTTATTGGTGGTGCCGTTTGGCCGGTGGATATATTTTAGAGTGTTACTTAACTTTTTCATCTGTCTATTATATCGCTGTTGTCACTGGCGTTGCAAGTAAATGAGTAGGAAAGGGCAGATTTAGCAGGTATTCTAGTACTTAAAAAAAGAAGGATAGAGCCTTCCACTGTAGGATGGGGGATTTTAATGATAAAAGTTGTTTACTCTTTATACAGCTGACCAAATAGACAAAGGGGCAGATTTACTAAAACGTCTAAAAAGGAAAAGTAGAGGTGTTGCCTGTAGCAGTCAATCAGATTCTAGCTGTCATTCTCTAGAATGTTGTAGATCAATGATAGCTAGGATCAGCTTGGTTGCTATGGACAACACCTCCACTTTTAATTATTAGAAGTTTTTGTAACCCAAAGGGGCATATTCGAATTGTCCACGGTTTTCGCCGAGGAAAAACTATTACCGTTATTACGGTAATAGTAAGCCCTATTTCAGCGAGAAAAGTACCGTAATACCGGTATTTTCACGCACTATTACCGTAATGACGGTAATAGTGCACGGGGCGCATTACTTTTGGCTGTAACACCAACAATTGAATATACCCCATAGTCTTATTTAATATGTACAACGCACCAATGTAGTTTTATGTGCAGTAAAGTGTTGATTGATTTAGTACACGTTAGACAGTGAAAGCCAGTATTGTTTTTGGCGCTTTGCGTTTTTACACATTTTGCTTTGTAAGTAAATAACACCTACTGTGCTACTTTATAGCATGCCGCCAATATTTTATATGGAGGTAATTTTTTTTTTTTAATGCATTTCCATTGCATTGTTGTTCTGTTTGTTGCACACAAACCCATTACTTTTTACACAGCACTTTCTGCAGAGCTTGTTGCTTCATTAGATACATACCAGGGAGCCTTTTACCCATAAGGTCCCCCCCCCCATCCCCATTCAGAAGAAAAAAATGCCTCACAGCAGTCGGCCGATATAGTGAATCTTGGTGTAGAAGGTATTGTATGGCTGAATAATCAGCTACATTACAACTACTGAGCTAGGCTCTACCTGTCAGTCCATAGAGACACGCAACACTGGTCAGCTTGATGTGTGCGCAACTCCGGGAACATTTGAAGTAACTTTGTTTTTCTTTTTGCAGAACAATCCGTATGTCTTAATAGAGTGCATCTCTTCACCTGCTATATGTCAAGTTCAAATCATCCTCTCCGGCAGCATAAAATGGTTAATTATGCAGCCACGATAAAGATGTTAAGTGCAGGGTTTTCTCTCTCTCGGCTATGACAGGAAGAACAATTCAAGGCTTTGAACAAAGTGAGCTGTTGAAACGTTAAGCTGTAAGGCTTCCACGTTCCCTGGGAATGCATGACTAGCTACATAAACCAACAATCAGTGGGGGCCATCACCCAACACAAGATGATTAATGTGAGGGACAAGACCAGCTTGTTCCCAGTGATTAATTAGCCCGCTTTTCACACATAGATTCCTCTCTTAACAAAAGATGGCTGCAAAAAAGCCAAGTTTCTTCTTTCTTTTTTTTTTTTTTTTTTTTTTTTTTAATTGTTTTGACACGTGCTTGGAATTTCTTACATTCTATATTATTGTCATGCATGACGATCTGATATGAGCATATAGGTGTACGCACTTTATCTCCCTATATGGACTCACAGATGTAAACAGCTACTGTTTACCATGATGGGAACAGGTGCTTTAATTTTTAAGTAATACACATAGATCAAGTGGTTTATCAGACAATGCAGTAATAATTTAAAATTGCACTTTTATACAGATGGTGGAAACAGTAGAACATTTGCAGGCTATTCCCAGACAGCGTAGAGTTCAGATTAACCTCTATAGGCTCACGTTCGAGATACGCGATGACCCATCTTTGGAATGCTTAGCTTGGACCCCAGTTTATCCAGGTTAATCTGAAAACTATGCTGGTAGGGAGCACTCCGCTAATGTTCCACTGTTCCTCTGCTCTGCCATCTGTAAGTAAGGGCACTTTTAATTATTGCTGCATTGTCTAATAAACCACTGGATGTATGAGCATTTTTTTTGTCATTTACAGCGTCTTCCAGATCTATTTTGATTGTACTGGACCTGAGCCTGTGATTTATCTACTTCCTCCTGGCGGAGCAGAGCTATTTATTTGGACAATGGATGCCCTAATTGGCATTTGCTATTGAAAGCAGGGGCAAAACTAGCCATTAGGCATACCAAGGCGGTCACCTAAGGCACCGATGGTTACGGTGTCCCTAAAACACTGAATGCATGACATGGCATAAAGAAGGCAAGCATGAATACTTTAGTCTTACTCTTGTGCAGCTAGCATATGCCTACAATATAAATAAATATATATATATATATATATATATATATATATATATATATAGTTGTGGAAGTGGGCTGGTATCAGGGGCGGACTGGCCATCTGGCACTTCTGGCAAATGCCAGAAGGGCCGATGGCTAGATGGGCCGCTGCGGACTGGCTATTACAATCCGAAAGTTAATGGGGTCGGCCTTAGTGTATTAGAGGCCGGCCCGACACTGATTGGCTTCCTGGTGGCTGGCTCCTCCCCAGGAACCAGCCACCTTACTACCATGCGGATCAGGGCTGTTCCATCCTCCCCTCCTCCTCTACCAATGACTACCTTCACAAGGTAATACAGAAAGTCACGGACAGCGCGTGCGTTCTACTGTGGAACGCACGCGCTGTCTGTGACTTCCTGTTTTACCTTGTGCAGTAGTGCGTTCCACTGTGACTTCCTGTGATACCTCTCTGCCTCCTCCAACACACTGACAGCCTGGTCATTTATCCTAAAGATGCTGGGTATCCAGTTGATGGATCTAAACAGCAAGTATTAAGTGTATTATCCTGAAGCAATATGATTTCAATGCGATTCTGTGGACCTTAAGCTCGATATCACATTCTCTTTTGGGCACTCATAGAACTCAATTAATGTACTTTGTAACACCAGTTCATTTGTGTGATTAGGATCTTTTGCTGCTGGACTCTGTTCCAAAAAATTCCTTAGGTCCATAAGTTCTTTTCTCATAATAAGGACAGTTTTTACTGGTATCAAGCAATTTGTACCCTAATATGTTTGTAAAGGATATACTCATCTTTGCTGACATTTTTTAACATTGTTAAATGTAAGACATGTAGAGGATTTTTATTCAAATAATACCCTCTATCTATTCAACAAGCATTGGTTATATACAATGTATAGTGAAGTGTATCCAAGACTGTCTGAGCGGAGTAAAGATGTGTTTTTTGGGTGCTTCAGGGTTGGTGCTGTATGGCAGTAATTGGCAACCCAATATACTCATGTGCGATTCTCCAACCTTCAAAAGGTCTGCACATTAACCTTAATTTCATGGATGAAAGCCCCCAAACAAACTAGCCAAAATGCTGCAACATGTCCGTCATTTGCTGTAAAATAGACCCACATGCAGTCAGACCTCTACTTCCCAATATTATGCAGTGAATCAGGGCCGGTCTGGTCATCTGGCACTTCTGGCAAATTTGGTAATCTCGTGAGACTAAGAGCTTCCCTGCTCACTCTACAGGAAGTTCCCACCCTTATGGATGTCAGCAGCACCAGAAGCATAGATAAGTACAGTGGGCTGGGGGCGTCATAATGTGCCTGAGGGGATGGCGTGATGTGGCTGGGAGGGCGTGATAAATGTAATGTTTTATTATAATGTATGTATCAATGCCCCATGTTGGCCACACCCACAACATATTGAGGTCACGCCCTTATCGGAACTGAGGTGGGCCTGTGTACTTTAAATGCCAGGGCTGATTTTTAGTCCCAGTCCGGCCCTGGCTGGTATATAGTGGTATAACATACCACCACTTCTCCTACTGCCTACATTGTAAAGCTATCACACTTCCACGTCAACCACTGTACATCTATCTATCTATATATCTATCCAATATCTATTTATCTCATATCTATCTATCTATCTATCTATCTCATATCTATCTATCTATCTATCTCATATCTACCTATATCATATCTGTCTTTCTATCTCATATCTGTCTATCTTATATCTATCTATCCATCTACCTATCTTATATCTATCTATCCATCTACCTATCTTATATCTATCTACCTATCTTATATCTATCTACCTATCTTATATCTATCTATCTATTCCATATCTATATATCTATCTATCTATCTCATATCTATCTATCTATCTATCTCATATCTATCTATCTCATATCTATCTATCTATCTCATATCTATCTATCTATCTCATATCTATCTATCTATCTCATATCTATCTCATATCTATCTATCTAATATCCATCTATCTATCTCATATCTATCTATCTATCTCATATCTATCTATCTATCTATCTATCTATCTATCTCTCATATCTATCTATCTATCTCATATCTATCTATCTATCTCATATCTATCTATCTATCTATCTCATATCTATCTATCTCATATCTATCTCATATCTATCTATCTAATATCCATCTATCTATCTCATATCTATCTATCTATCTCTCATATCTATCTATCTATCTCTCATATCTATCTATCTATCTATCTATCTATCGATCTATCTATCGATCTATCTATCTATCTATCTATCTATCTATCTATCAATCCCATATCTATCTATCAATCCCATATCTATCTATCTATCTATCTATCTATCTATCTCTCATATCTATCTATCCCATATCTATCTATTTATCTATCTATCTCTCATATCTATCTATCCCATATCTATCTATCTATCTCTCATATCTATCTATCCCATATCTATCTATTTATCTATCTATCTCTCATATCTATCTATCCCATATCTATCTATCTATCTATCTATCTATCTCTCATATCTATCTATCCCATATCTATCTATCTATCTATCTCATATCTATCTATCCCATATCTATCCATCTATCTATCTCATATCTATCTATCTATCTCATATCTATCTATCTATCTATCTCTCATATCTATCTATCCCATATCTATCTATCTATCCCATATCTATCTATCGATCTATCTATCTATCTATCTATCTATCTATCCCATATCTATCTATCTATCTATTTATCTATCTATCTATCTCTCATATCTATCTATCCCATATCTATCTATTTATCTATCTATCTATCTCTCATATCTATCTATCCCATATCTATCTATCTATCTATCTCTCATATCTATCTATCCCATATCTATCTATCTATCTATCTATCCCATATCTATCCCATATCTATCTATCTATCTCATATCTATCTATCTATCTATCTATCCCATATCTATCTATCTATCTATCTGTCTATCTATCTATCTCTCATATCTATCTATCCCATATCTATCTATCTATCTATCTATCTCATATCTATCTATCTATCTATCTATCCCATATCTATCTATCTATCTATCTATCTATCTATCTCTCATATCTATCTATCCCATATCTATCTATCTATCTATCTATCTCAATCTACAGTAACGTGGTTGTATCATTAATGATGAGACTTGTCATACTGATGTTAGAGGTTTGATGCATCCAGACAATTATTACCATTCCCCCGACAGAGTTAACCTGGTTCCGGCTAAAGACTGTTCCCTGTCACTTTATATTTCAGTGCCCGAGGATGAGCCATACGTTTGTTTTATTTCTTGTCCTGACACTAAGCCGCAAGGAGAGAAATCTCACGGGTGTCTTCAAGACAGCTTCTATTAAAGGGGAGAAGCGTTAAATAAAATAAGTCAGTACATCTTCCAACCAAAGGGGAAAGAAACCCTTCAGTAGGGCCATTAATTGGGATGAGGGAATCACATAAGTTTATGATCTCTCGTCATGACGGACATAAATCCCCAATAACCATCATCTGTTCGCACATGGTGCAGTGGGAAGGGGTCTAGTTATTGATGTTGCTTTTTATTTTCCAAACAGAGGAGACTATGGACCTTTCTGACCCCACTTGACAGTGGGTAGTGAAATAGGTTCCTATGTTTCTACCTTGTGAAAAGACTACAGTCAGTGAGGTCTACCGCTAAATGTGACTGAATTGACTGGGTCCTAGTGCAAAGCTTCATTCACTGCTAAGTTTTCCCTTATCGATGTCTCTAGAATTTAAAATTGACCATTTGTCCTATTCTACCTCCTTTGTATTAGTTGCAGTTCAGTGTCATATATATAGTATTCTGTATTAGGCTGGATAAAGATGCAAGAGAGTTTTCATATTTAGGATCATGTTGCCACGTTCAATGGGAAGGTTACAAGCTGGTATTTGCGCAGTTGAGCAAGGAGGCACAGAGCCTAGCGCACCCCCGGTATTCACCAGGGACCCCCGCAAGGAAGTTTGCTAGTTAGAGAGTGCGAAGTTCGCTGCTAGAGAGTGCGCAGGTCGCGGATCTCCAAGAAAGCCACCGGCGTAGGAAAAGAGTGGAGAATACGTTGTCAATCAAGCCGAGTCAGAAACAACGGACAGCGAGGTACAATAGGGGGATCCAAAGAATAGTCAGAGATAGGTCAGGAATCGGGTAACTAGAACTAGCGGCGAGGTACAGAGCGAAATCCAAACGGAAGGTCAGAGGAAAGCCAGGTCAATACTGAGCAGGAACTGAATACAGACAAAGTGCTGGAGCAGGGTGGAACCAATACCCTGGCACCCTAGGGGTGCCAGAGCCTCCTATAAATACCCCTGGATGAGCCCTGATAGGTGGAAGGTGTGTCGGCGGTCAGCTTCTCTGACCGCCGATCGGAAGCTGCCTGGCGTCCCCGTTGCCTAGCAACAGGACACAGAAGTAACGGCGCATGCGTGCGCCGTGCCTGGAAGCTAGGAAGGCGTCCTGTTGCTAGATAACGGGACTCAGTGATCGGAACCTACAGGTGTCCGACTCTCACACCAACTGTCAGTGCGGAGGCGGCGCCTGGCTCATGTCAAGTGGTTCAAGTCATGTTGAAGATATACTGTCTTATGTCTGCATAGAGAAATAATAGTATTGTATTATGATCATGTCCAGTGGTCAGGTCATGTTGGGGGTGTAGTGTCCTATGTCTGTATAGAGTGTAATAGAATTGTATTATGATCATGTCCAGTGGTCAGGTCATGTTGGGGGTGTAGTGTCCTATGTCTGTATAGAGTGTAATAGAATTATATTATGATCATGTCCAGTGGTCAGGTCATGTTGGGGGTGTAGTGTCCTATGTCTGTATAGAGTGTAATAGAATTGTATTATGATCATGACCAGTGATCAGGTCATGTTGGGGGTGTAGTGTCCTATGTCTGTATAGAGTGTAATAGAATTGTATTATGATCATGTCCAGTGGTCAGGTCATGTTGGGGGTGTAGTGTCCTATGTCTGTATACAGTGTAATAGAATTGTATTATGATCATGTCCAGTGGTCAGGTCATGTTGGAGGTGTAGTGTCCTGTGTCTGTATACAGTGTAATAGAATTGTATTATGATCATGTCCAGTGATTAGGTCATGTTGGGGTGTAGTGTCCTATGTCTGTATACAGTGTAATAGAATTGTATTATGATCATGTCCAGTTATGAGATCATATTAAGGGAGTGTTGTGTCCTATGTGTGTATAGAGTGTAATAGAATTGTATTATGATCATGTCCAGTGGTCAGGTCATGTTGGGGTGTAGTGTCCTATGTCTGTATAGAGTGTAATAGAATTGTATTATGATCATGTCCAGTGGTTAGGTCATGTTGGAGGTGTAGTGTCCTGTGTCTGTATAGAATGTAATAGAATTGTATTATCATATCCAGTGATGAGGTCATGTTGGAGGTGTAGTGTCCTATGTCTGTATACAGTGTAATATAATTGTGTTATGATCATGTCCGGTGATCAGGTCATGTTGGGGTGTAGTGTCCTATGTCTGTATACAGTGTAATATAATTGTATTATGATCATGTCCAGTTATGAGGTCATATTAAGGGAGTGTTGAGTCCTATGTGTGTATACAGTGTAATATAATTGTGTTATGATCATGTCCAGTGATCAGGTCATATTACTGCTCTATACACTTAGAGTTGAACCATGCATGAAATGCTTATACGCACACAATAATGTCCCTTGTAATTGTATCCAACTATTGCCCATCATTTTATGTAATTGCAGGAGTTCCACAAATCAGAGGTATCAGGTAACAGCTGTACCTTCTATACCCCAAATAGATAAAGAATATCTTATTTTATTTAACCTTGAGAGGAAAGAATCTGTTTTCAAAAACACTAGTTTAATTATACCACCCGTAAAAGTTATTTTGGGTTTATTATACACGCTCAAAAAATCTGTTCTTTATGATAATTAGTAAGACACCCTGGAATTTGGTCTATTTTTAGTTTATTGCTTAATAACACGAAATTGCTTTGTTATAACTGTGTGTGTCCGGGCAGCCCCCCTATGTTAGAAGGATTATAAAGTGTCACACTTGCAGAGCAGACTGGTATTTAGGAAAATGAATTGATCCTGCAGATTGTTGCACTCCACATCCTCACAAGGGTCATAAAAGTGAATGGACATTGTTAACAGCATTATAAAAGCATTCAGCTCCTTCTCAGCCACCAGAAATGCTCTCAAATATGTACTTTAGTTTTATAGCTTTGCAGTTTTAAAAGTAGAAATGGGTTTTAGCGCTCCTCTGCTATCGCCCAGCCAGCCCAAGTCTTTATCTATGTTGTTATAGCAGTGATGTGAATATTATTTACTATTATTATTATTATTTTAAGTATCTGTGTTTTTGTATCTGTGCTGTATATGCAACAATGTAGTTTGACATCTCAGATCCTTGTAAGTATAAGAATTTTAGATTAAATATTTGGGTCCTTTATTTGTACATTCTAGAAGGGCATTAAAATAAATAAAACTGTGAGAAATAATTCTAAATAGATATTCGAACTCCTTCATTCCATAGTGTCGTTCAGGGCTGGAGAACTTCCCAATGTGTCTCTCTGAGACTTTTTATAGCTCTAATCTCTCTTGAAAAAACGTCCGCAGACTCAGCCCTTTGGAATTCGGATACTTTTTTGTAACATATGCCTGATCCCTAAGAAGAAAAATAAGGTACTTGTGTAAGTAAGACAAAGATTAGCTACCCATGCTTACACCAGCCACAGGTCAGCTTGTCCTGTCAGTCACTCATTTAAAGGAGACATCCACCTTCATGTATTAGGTTGTGCTACCACCCTAAGGACAATGGTTTTCTTATAACAATTAATATTTACCAATTGTCACCACAACCCATTCATTTTAAAGCTCTATGCTTCCCTAGTCTTCCTCTTCCAGACAGAGCTGTGTTTCACAGAACAGGAAGGAGCACTCATAGCTTATTCAACCATTACATAGAAACATAGAATTTGACAGCAGCTAAGAACCACTTGGCCCATCTAGTCTGCCCATTTTTTAACCTATGGTAACCTACAACCCTGTTTGATCCTTAGTTCTTTTTAATAATATCCTTATGTCTATCCCAAGCATGTTTAGATTGCTTTACTGTATTATCCTCTACCACCTCTGATGGGAGGCTATTACACTTATCCACTACCCTTTATGCGAAGCAATATTTACATTTTCTCCGAACCTACTTCCCTCCAGCGTTGGTGCATGTCCTCATGTTCTAATACTTCTCTTCCTTTGAGGAATGTTTCCTTCCTATACCTTGTTAAAACCCATTATGTGATACCTTTGCCTGCAGAACAGAAAGGACTAAGGACCAAAGTGGACCAAGGTGTTTTGCTTATTGTCCTCCCATGTAGAAGTTCAGAGAAGATATCACCCTTGGGAACCTCACCTTTACCTGACAGCTTTGCTGTTTGCAATTAAAAATAGAAGAGAGACTTCAGTCCTGGACTTGTGGTTGGAAATTTAAGCATCTGTGGACAGGGGTCTGTGAATGAATACGGTATGGACGGCAACGGCCCAGGACACTTGTCTAAACAAGGCACGCATTGACGTCTGCATTCTTGTCATTAGAACATTGAGCGATCTGGATGTTGAAGGTTCTCTTCTCTCCTGTCTTGCACGGTGTGCAGTCTAACACTTTTCTAGTAATATCGGGGCTCACAGGCTGCTTGAAGAGGTGGCGCACTAAGTGAAAACGCAACTTGTCCCGCAATTGGAGCAACTCAATTTTGCAAAATAGATTAAAACGGGCATCCTCATTTATTGTCTCTAGAACTGTGACCAACTCATGTTGTGTTCTGGTGTCACAATTCAAAGGTATTACATAATGTCTGTGGTGCAATTGTAAGGGGGTCTTCAAACCCCCCCCCCCCCCCCCCACAAGTGTCCACAGGAAATATTAAGTTCACCCCATTTTATGGCCTAAGGGCCAAAAACAAAGATATTGAAATATTTAAAATAACCATCCACTGGTTTACTGAAATCATTGGTGGCCCTGTAAATCCAAATTAATGCATGTATATAAAGATATATGTGTGTAAGTGTGTGTGTGTGTATATATATATATATATATATATATATATATATATATATATATATATATATATATATATATATATATATATATATATATATATATATATATATATATAATCTTCCTACAGGTATATTCGCATACACACAACACTAGCTATTCCAGTCTGAACATATAACTTGTACATGTCTTTCTGAGCAAAGACATTTGTTTCGGTGAATATCGTTCATGGAAATGACAGTTTGACCTTTTTTCTTCCTGTGCAAAGCGAGATTATTCTTTTCTGTTTTCTAGATAATATTTTTAATGTTAGTAAGACCATTATTGGTGCAATTCAATTACCGGAGGATGTGTTTCCTATTTAAGATACATTTTCAATCCATTAAAAAGGAAAAAACTGAAACAGAAGATATTTTGTTTAATATATACATTGCAAAAAAAAATAAAGATACCAATAGAATGTCATTATGAGTTCTCATTATGTCAATTACCCAGATGACAGAAAAACGCGGCACTTAATTAAATTATACTGAACTTTATGATAAGCAGCTATACATTTTTACTATACATGACATAACTAGTGCTTTGCAATTTGACAACTGCTGCCTGTTATTGTGAATCAAAATTATTTGGATTTGTTGTGTTTCATACTTGCCCACTTAATATTTATCCTCTCTGGGAAGGTAATTTGCAAGTGCGGAGGGGGCGGGGCCAAAATGACGCTATTCACTATGAAGTGGGCGGGAGGTGGGAGTATGGACCTACCCGGAATGCAGGAGTCTCCCGGACATTCCGGGAGAGTGGAAAAGTAGGTAGTGATTTACATTTGAAATAAGGTAGTAAGATATTTTAAAATTACTTAAACAGAGGTATTCAGATAAATGGGATTACCAGCAAGTTCCAAATCACGTCTTCTGACTATTTTAGCCAAATAGGTTTAATAAAGTTTATTCAATTTAAAAAAAAAACCCAAACTGTTTTCTTTTGTACAGAGAGGAAATCTATCTCCTTTCAGAGTTCTTTGCATGCACAAATATTTAACTATTTAAAAAATATATATATATTTATAGTGCGTCCTCTCAGTATGTGGAGAAACATCCAGCAGCAGAAGGGTTAACTAGAACAGACTATTGTGAAAGGAGGCCAGGCCTGATTTACTAAGCACCCAGAAGAGATCTCTGGTAGAGGCAGCTGTGTGGCCGGTGGTATTTACATCTGACACACTAATGCTTTGCTTTTTTATTTTTATCCTGCTTTTAAAGATGTGGTTTCCAGTGGTATCCTCCAAGGGAATGTAGGAGCCATGTTTTATGTATAGATAGATCGTTAGCACCAATGGCTCCTTCAGTGGTTCCAAAGACTGATCTTCCAGAGAGTTATTTTTATTATATCGAACTCTTTATTATATTATCATTTTTATTCATATACAAAATAACTTGCTGTTTCAATTTTTCCGACGCATATCACAGTATAAATAATGTATATAAGGCATACTTGCCAACTCTCCCTGAATGTCAGGGAGACTCCCTGAAATAAGGGTGATCTCCTTCACTCCCTGAAGAGTCTGGCATTCTCCCTGATGCTGAGCCAGTACAAGACGTGGTTGGCCTCGCCATCTGTGGCATGATGACACAGTTCAGAAATTGTGTCCTATGTCCATGTATTGATGCCTATGGAGGTGGCCATTTTCATGGAGACCAAGATTTAATCAAAGACTGACAGGTAAGACAACATGACTTCAGTAATGGAGACAGAAATATAAAAGACACTTCAGTCTCTAGAGATTCATTAGCTGCTTTTCTTTAACGCATAGTTGCCCACTCTCCCGGAATGTCTGGGAGACTCCCGCATTTCTGGGAGACCTCCCGGGAGAGCAGGGCAACCTCCCGGTTCTTGCCGCCACAATAGATAAGTGGTGGGGGCGGGGCTTAATGACACAAATATCGTGTCATCTTAGTCCCGCCCCTTGCTGTAATTGACCAAAATTGGGACAATCGTTTAGGGGCGGGGCCAAAATGATGTGATTCTTCAAGCCCCGCCCCCGCACACCCACCTCCCCCAGAATCTCCCTGAAGCCAACGAGGAAAAGTTGGCAAGTATAATATAACGCATATCCACCAATGGAATAATAACTTTAATCAGTCTAGTGCAGTGATGGGCAGCCTGGTACACTTCCGGGGCCACATTACTCTTAATCTCTGTAATAAGGTAAAAAATAATACATTTCATTAAAGAAAGAGACACCTATCTGTATTAACATATTAGCAGGCATTTTATACAGCTGTTACAAGATATAACAAACAATTCTGACGATAAAGCAGGAAGGAGCTGGGGGCCACTGGTGAAGGCACGGAGGGCCGCACGTGGCCCCAGTTCCACCGGTTGCCCATCACTGAGAGAAATATCTGGTTGCTCTGGGTAAAACGTGCTCTGTTGGGGCACCAATCTAATAATATTTTTTTGGACAAATGAATGAGAGAACGATGTCTAGAGGCATACCCAACCCTAAACACTCAAGCATGACAAAAGTCCTGACTACTGGGATGGCAGAACAGTCCCAGCTAAATAGGGACAGTTGGTTGTATGTACATTTATTTAGTACGTTTTTTCCCTCAGATTGTTGGGCTGGATAGATTTCTTACATTTTTTTGTCAACAAATTTATTTTAGTGTGGTCATTTTAGTGGCCTGTTGTATCAGAGACCCCCACAAAGATTGATGTTAAAATTCTAAACGAAAAAAAAGTATATTGTTGTGTAAACGTGGGCAAGGTTCTTACTTTACTGTCTGTTAACCTAGTAACACAGACGTGTCTATGACACGCTGAGAATGTTGATGTTAAAAGTGGCGTCCCTTAAAGGGAGAGAGAATGCAAACAGACGATCAAATGCTTAACGTACGTCATTCTTTGTTTGTGTTTTGTCTTCCTCTATGGGTCAAACTTCCCATGTAATCAAGAGATGCAAAGGTATGTAACTGTGCCTCCCTGCTGTACCTTGTGACATGTTACTAAACTATATAGCCTGTGTCACCATCTTACTAGTTATATAGCCTGTGTCACCATGTTACTAGTTATATAGCCTTTGTCACCATGTTACTAGTTATATAGCCTGTGTCACCATGTTACTAGTTATATAGCCTGTGTCACCATGTTACTAGTTATATAGCCTGTGTCACCACGTAACTAGTTATATAGCCTGTGTCACCATGTTACTAGTTATATAGCCTGTGTCACCATGTTACTAGTTATATAGTCTGTGTTACCACGTTACTAGTTATATAGCCTGTGTCACCATGTTACTAGTTATATAGCCTGTGTCACCATGTTACTAGTTATATAGCCTGTGTCACCATGTTACTAGTTATATAGCCTTTGTCACCATGTTACTAGTTATATAGCCTGTGTCACCATGTTACTAGTTATATAGCCTGTGTCACCACGTAACTAGTTATATAGCCTGTGTCACCATGTTACTAGTTATATAGCCTGTGTTACCACGTTACTAGTTATATAGCCTTTGTCACCATGTTACTAGTTATATAGCCTGTGTCACCATGTTACTAGTTATATAGCCTGTGTCACCACGTAACTAGTTATATAGCCTGTGTCACCATGTTACTAGTTATATAGCCTGTGTTACCACGTTACTAGTTATATAGCCTGTGTCACCATGTTACTAGTTATATAGCCTGTGTCACCATGTTACTAGTTATATAGCCTTTGTCACCATGTTACTAGTTATATAGCCTGTGTCACCATGTTACTAGTTATATAGCCTTTGTCACCATGTTACTAGTTATATAGCCTGTGTCACCATGTTACTAGTTATATAGCCTGTGTCACCATGTTACTAGTTATATAGCCTGTGTCACCATGTTACTAGTTATATAGCCTGTGTCACCATGTTACTAGTTATATAGCCTGTGTCACCATGTTACTAAACTATATAGCCTGTGTCACCATGTTACTAGTTATATAGCCTGTGTCACCATGTTACTAGTTATATAGCCTGTGTCACCATGTTACTAGTTATATAGCCTGTGTCACCATGTAACTAGTTATATAGCCTGTGTCACCATGTTACTAGTTATATAGCCTGTGTCACCATGTTACTAAACTATATAGCCTGTGTCACCATGTTACTAGTTATATAGCCTGTGTCACCACGTTACCAGTTATATAGCCTGTGTCACCACGTTACCAGTTATATAGCCTGTGTCACCACGTTACTAATTATATAGCCTTTGTCACCACGTTACTAGTTATATAGCCTGTGTCACCACGTTACTAGTTATATAGCCTGTGTCACCATGTTACTAGTTATATAGCCTGTGTCACCACGTTACTAGTTATATAGCCTGTGTCACCACGTTACTAGTTATATAGCCTTTGTCACCACGTTACTAGTTATATAGCCTGTGTCACCACGTTACTAGTTATATAGCCTTTGTCACCACGTTACTAGTTATATAGCCTGTGTCACCATGTTACTAGTTATATAGCCGGTGTTACCATGTTACTAGTTATATAGCCTTTGTTACCATGTTACTAGTTATATAGCCTGTGTCACCATGTTACTAGTTATATAGCCTGTGTCACCATGTTACTAGTTATATAGCCTTTGTCACCATGTTACTAGTTATATAGCCTGTGTCACCATGTTACTAGTTATATAGCCTGTGTCACCACGTAACTAGTTATATAGCCTGTGTCACCATGTTACTAGTTATATAGCCTGTGTCACCACGTTACTAGTTATATAGCCTGTGTCACCACGTTACTAGTTATATAGCCTGTGTCACCATGTTACTAGTTATATAGCCTGTGTCACCACGTTACCAGTTATATAGCCTGTGTCACCACGTTACCAGTTATATAGCCTGTGTCACCACGTTACTAGTTATATAGCCTTTGTCACCACGTTACTAGTTATATAGCCTGTGTCACCACGTTACTAGTTATATAGCCTGTGTCACCACGTTACTAGTTATATAGCCTGTGTCACCACGTTACTAGTTATATAGCCTGTGTCACCATGTTACTAGTTATATAGCCTGTGTCACCATGTTACTAGTTATATAGCCTGTGTCACCATGTTACTAAACTATATAGCCTGTGTCACCATCTTACTAGTTATATAGCCTGTGTCACCACGTTACTAGTTATATAGCCTGTGTCACCACGTTACTAGTTATATAGCCTGTGTCACCACGTTACTAGTTATATAGCCTGTGTCACCACGTTACTAGTTATATAGCCTGTGTCACCACGTTACTAGTTATATAGCCTGTGTCACCATGTTACTAGTTATATAGCCTTTGTCACCATGTTACTAGTTATATAGCCTGTGTCACCATGTTACTAGTTATATAGCCTGTGTCACCATGTTACTAGTTATATAGCCTGTGTCACCACGTTACTAGATATATAGCCTGTGTCACCATGTTACTAGTTATATAGCCTTTGTCACCATGTCACTAGTTATATAGCCTTTGTCACCATGTTACTAGTTGTATAGCCTGTGTCACCATGTTACTAGTTATATAGCCTTTGTCACCATGTTACTAGTTATATAGCCTGTGTCACCATGTTACTAGTTATATAGCCTGTGTCACCATGTTACTAGTTATATAGCCTGTGTCACCATGTTACTAGTTATATAGCCTGTGTCACCATGTTACTAAACTATATAGCCTGTGTCACCATGTTACTAGCTATATAGCCTGTGTCACCATGTAACTAGTTATATAGCCTGTGTCACCATGTTACTAGTTATATAGCCTGTGTCACCATGTTACTAAACTATATAGCCTGTGTCACCATGTTACTAGTTATATAGCCTGTGTCACCACGTTACCAGTTATATAGCCTGTGTCACCACGTTACCAGTTATATAGCCTGTGTCACCACGTTACTAGTTATATAGCCTTTGTCACCACGTTACTAGTTATATAGCCTGTGTCACCACGTTACTAGTTATATAGCCTGTGTCACCACGTTACTAGTTATATAGCCTGTGTCACCATGTTACTAGTTATATAGCCTGTGTCACCATGTTACTAGTTATATAGCCTGTGTCACCATGTTACTAAACTATATAGCCTGTGTCACCATCTTACTAGTTATATAGCCTGTGTCACCACGTTACTAGTTATATAGCCTGTGTCACCACGTTACTAGTTATATAGCCTGTGTCACCACGTTACTAGTTATATAGCCTGTGTCACCACGTTACTAGTTATATAGTCTGTGTCACCATGTTACTAGTTATATAGCCTGTGTCACCATGTTACTAGTTATATAGCCTGTGTCACCATGTTACTAAACTATATAGCCTGTGTCACCATCTTACTAGTTATATAGCCTGTGTCACCACGTTACTAGTTATATAGCCTGTGTCACCACGTTACTAGTTATATAGCCTGTGTCACCACGTTACTAGTTATATAGCCTTTGTCACCACGTTACTAGTTATATAGCCTTTGTCACCACGTTACTAGTTATATAGCCTGTGTCACCATGTTACTAGTTATATAGCCTGTGTCACCACATTACTAGTTATATAGCCTGTGTCACCACGTTACTAGTTATATAGCCTGTGTCACCACGTTACTAGTTATATAGCCTTTGTCACCATGTTACTAGTTATATAGCCTGTGTCACCACGTTACTAGTTATATAGCCTTTGTCACCATGTTACTAGTTATATAGCCTGTGTCACAATGTTACTAGTTATATAGCCGGTGTTACCATGTTACTAGTTATATAGCCTTTGTTACCATGTTACTAGTTATATAGCCTGTGTCACCATGTTACTAGTTATATAGCCTGTGTCACCATGTTACTAGTTATATAGCCGGTGTCACCATGTTACTAGTTATATAGCCTGTGTCACCATGTTACTAGTTATATAGCCTGTGTCACCATGTTACTAATTATATAGCCTGTGTCACCATGTTACTAGTTATATAGCCTGTGTCACCACGTTACTAGTTATATAGCCTGTGTCACCATGTTACTAGTTATATAGCCTGTGTCACCACGTTACTAGTTATATAGCCTGTGTCACCACGTTACTAGTTATATAGCCTGTGTCACCATGTTACTAGTTATATAGCCTGTGTCACCATGTTACTAGTTATATAGCCGGTGTCACCATGTTACTAGTTATATAGCCTTTGTCACCACCTTTGTTACTAGTTATATAGCCTGTGTTACCATGTTACTAGTTATATAGCCGGTGTCACCATGTTACTAGTTATATAGCCTGTGTCACCATGTTACTAGTTATATAGCCTTTGTCACTATGTTACTAGTTATATAGCCTGTGTCACCATGTTACTAGTTATATAGCCTTTATCACCATGTTACTAGTTATATAGCCTGTGTCACCATGTTACTAGTTATATAGCCTGTGTCACCATGTTACTAGTTATATAGCCTGTGTCACCATGTTACTAGTTATATAGCCTGTGTCACCATGTTACTAGTTATATAGCCTGTGTCACCATGTTACTAGTTATATAGCCGGCGTTACCATGTTACTAAGTTCAGGCTTACAATCCAAACCAAAAAAGGGTTTAACCATAAGGACACCTCCAAATGTGGCATAGAAAACCTTGTGAGAAATAAGTTACTGTGAAAACTACAATCTATATATTAGGTACGGTTCAATGAGCGTGGTTCAATAAGTCATCTGTTTCAGAGACTCATTTAACCTTTGAGCTGTAGCACAAGGGGCATTGCAGGGATTTAAAAAATATAAAAGTTATGGCCACAAAAATTAGCAGCCCTCCCTTGAGTCTTGCTCCCCCCGGGCTTAAATTTGCCAGCCCTCCCCTGAGTCTTGCTCCCCCCGGGCTAAAATTTGCCAGCCCTCCCCTGAGTCTTGCTCCCCCCGGTCTAAAATTTGCCAGCCCTCCCCTGAGTCTTGCTCCCCCCGGGCTAAAATTTGCCAGCCCTCCCCTGGTTGCAAGCTTCAAAAAACAACAACAATGGGTGTATAATGGTAGCAAATTCTGAATAAGTGTTTAAATTGACCAGTGTGTCTTAACATTTTCACTTCTAGATCACTTTCTAAATCTCTCCCTCGTACGACGGGCTACAACAACTTCTCTAGTCTATAGCTAGGCATTATCTTGCGTAAAAATAAAACATTTTACGATTTTTTCTTTGAAATCTTCCAGAAACACAAGTACCAGGTTTTATTCAGCAGACAGAGTCCTCCAATACGTACGTTTATAGTTATCATTTTCTTATTAATATATTTTTATATTGTGATGTTTTGTTTGTTTTTATTATAGAATAATATTTAATTGCAGCCATAGTTTACCACTAATATTTTACATAAAAATAAACTGGGTCATAAACAAACAAACAAAGCAAAGGTGAAAAATCTGCTGGCACGTGTGTCGCAATGGTAACTAATCTGGATGTCCAAGTGAATCTGGATTTCCTTGGACCTACGCCCAGGAGCTGTGTGTTCTGGAGCAGATTAGTAGCGAGACAACTGGTTGCTATAAAGCTAATTATCAGATGACTTTAGTCACCATACAAGACATAAGTACAGGAAGCGGTTCAGAACTTCATCATCCTGATTTTCAGATTTTCGGTTGAACAAACTGGGTAAATCTCAATTGTTTTAAGAGTGACGAAGCCTGTTCTGGAGACGATAGTTAGGAGGAAAGGAGGACAAAGGAAGCACAGAGGAGACCGTGTTTGGGCATTTGCGGTTCAGGGAAGCACAAATTAGACTGGATTAAAGTTAATCTGTCTGTTGAATACCAACAAAAGATTCACAACAGAAGCTGATCTAATATGGAAGAGAATAGTTACCAGAATTATCTCTTTCTTCACCCAGGCAGAAGATCAGTTGGAGAAGCAGGAAATTTGTAGACATAATCCCTTCTGAAGTACCAGATACAATAATGTTTTCTGTGCTATGAAAGGAGAAAATGATGGAAGTAAACTTAAGGTTACAAGCTTTGGATAAGGATACTTTCCTTTCGGATGACACTTGTATCAAGCATGATTATATAGAAGTTTGTTGTACTTGTCACATTTAGGTTACATCACGTGGAAATATTTGGGGTTTTGAGGAATGTCTGGGTACTTGTGTGTTCCTAGGACATGGAGGAGGACCATGAGTTTTTTTTGTTATCGTTGGCACCTTCTTTCACTTATTGTTATTATAGATTTATACACATGGTGGCATTTAGACGTTATCTTAGCCAGGGGTGATTTTAGGACAGAGCAGAGAGGGCATATACCTTGGCAGCCCTATATCCGGGTGTTTTTGTCGGAGATAATCCTTCTCCCTACCTATCAGAGGTTACCGCTGTGCCCTCATCGGTGGTTGACCCCACTGGTGGAGAGATTCGCTGGCTTTTTCCAACGTAGGTAACCATAGGGGTACATGTACTGCCACAATCTTCCTTTTGTTATTGCCATCTGAGTATGGCAATAGCAGAAGATAATGCGTGATATTAAATCTAGTGTTATCATCATTATCATTTATTTATATAGTGCCACTAATTCTGCAGAGCTGTACAGAGAACCCATTCACATCAGTCCCTGCCCCATTGTAGCTTACAGTCTAAATTCCCTTATATAGACACACACTCACACACAGACAGACAAACAAACACTAGGGTCAATTTTTGATAGCAGCCAATTAACCTACCAGTATGTTTTTGGAGTGTGGGAGGAAACCAGAGCACCCGGAGGAAACCCACGCAAACACAGGGAGAACATACAAACTCCACACAAATAAGGCCATGGTCGGGAATTGAACTCATGACCCCAGCGCTGTGAGGCAGAAGTGCTAACCATTAGGCTACTGTGCTGCCCAAGGCACATGAGGAAGACAGACTGGATGCCCTCTAGATTTTCCCACTTCTAACACCATAAAGCTTAGAACGCTGATTGCTAGGACAATGTGGATGTCTATTTTTTTAGTCTGTTAGCGCCTAGGCCACAGTATTCCTTGCCTGATCCATGTACAGATATCCATGGTCGGCTAATACAGAAACAAACAAACACAGGATATACACTATATATGTTGTCCCATGTCCTGAAGATCCTGACAACTGTCAATGTCTCAGGTCAGAGCGGATACTAAAATCCAAGGGGCTTTTAGGTATATGTTCACCATCACGAGATGACTAGATACCAGATGGCACTTAAAATAAGAATGTCCACTTGGATATGCAGCAACTGAACGGTTTCAGAAGTCTCATGCTAAATAGCACTTTCTGAATGGCTGCATTTTTTATCATCCCGTAAGAAAAATGCAAGTAGACTTCTTATTTTTTATTAATTCCATACCATTTAAGTGTAAAATATGTTTATTTTCTTCTTTTTTAATATTTTAACTCGCCCGAGGATTTTCAAAGGATGATAAAGTGTCTGTTTAATGTTGCATCTTAATATACACAGATTAACACAGTGACTCTTTAGGAAAAGCTTGTTATGCGCTTTATATCTTCCCTAATTTAATGTTTCGTTGAGAGTAGATGAGCCAAATAGCATGTGCTAACATCCTCTCTGCCCGCTTCAGGTCTGATATGTGTATGCAAATAAAACGTGAAGATATTGGGCAAAGCTGTATTTCCATTAATGGCAAGATTTGTCTACTGGAACATTCAGAGAGAATTGAATTGCTGCATTTCCCCCCCCTAAAGGTTCCACTGGGGAATTTCTAGGCAGAATCTTTTGGAAATGTAATTATCTCATCAGACCTCTCTCCTACTTTTGATTGCATATTGAAGATTTGTGTCTTCTACTTCCTGACAAGCTTCTAAGGGCAAAGAAAAAAAACACCCTATACATATGGCATATAAAAATAACATAGAAACAACAGTAATTGATTTCTGGGGAGTGTGTGTACAGGCATTGCGTATTAATGTATATATAACGCTATGTATTTAGCTTGAGTTAGACAACCAGTCATCGATTAGGTAAAAATGTAGCGAGAAACCACTAATTGGATCATTAAGTATGAAATATTTAAAACTCCAATAATGAGAGTAGATCCGTTCAGGCTTTCGTTATCTTAAGGCTTCACTGTTCCTACTTTTTTCTCGTAAATGAAATATATCCTGCAAAATATAACTTTTTCCAGATTTTAACCACTTTGTGCATATATATCCCAAGCATATATAATATTTGTATTTATGTCTAGTTTCTTTGTTTCATAACAGACAACTGTGCCTGGTTTTCAACCAGAACAACTTTTGGCACTGAGATCTCGTACTTTATGCTATTCGAGAGGGGAGAATTGATGACCAGCACAAAATGTGATTTGCAGCATTATTTTTTTGCACTTTTATGCATGGTTTTCCGTTTACAAATGCACAACTATTCTTTTAGCTGATTGATGGTCCTTCGAGGTACTGGGAACAGGCCTGATTGCGCTGCTGGCCCGTAGAGTTGAATGACACAATTAAAGTGCCGTGGGGCGACTTCATTGCGCTGTTTACCTAAAGAAATGTTCCATCTGTACATTGGTCCATACACCACTCGTAGATACGGATGTGGGCACATTGAGGTACCCTATCATACTTGCCAGCTTTCCCAATTGGAAAATTGGGAAAATATTGATTTTGCCCATGATCTACACAAATCACTCTGACCATTTCTAGGTGTATGTTGTCATTGTAAAATGAACATTAAAACACTCAAAAATGCTGATCAATACACTTTAATTGGTTCCGTAAATATATACCGGGAGTCTCTATCTATGGTAGTTATATTATACAGATATCTTGTGATGGGGTCTTGAAAATACCAACAATTCATAAACAGTGATCATATAAGGTAAGTGTATTGTGTTTCCATCATATGGACATGAGAATCATACAGTCACGTGTGGTTTACACAGATGAGGTATAGGGTCAGTGTCACTTTGATGAGTATGTCACTATAATATGTCAGTAAAGACCCAGAGATCCACAGTAATAAGGAATATAAACAGTCCTGGTAAGTGTGTTACTGTGTTAATCTTCAAATCACACGAATTGCCACGTTGGTATATAGATGGCAAATTATTTCATGTTTATATACACCTGTTCTGCTGTACCAGTGCAAGGCTAGTATATCTCCTTTTTTTTGGCGTTTAAATACGTATAGCATCAGTTAAGGACATTCTACATGTGTTCTTGTATACAAATGGTACCATATATACATCTGTGCTGCTGAAGCAGTATTGCTGTATATCCCACATTACCCAATTTGTGGCCACATAACAATGAGAATTAAAGTCTCTAGTGCATAGCTGAAATTCTAAATATTTTCAATAACTGGAGAATCTATAAAAATGTGAATATAGTATATCAATTATGCTTTCTTGATCTTAATTATATATATATATATATATATATATATATATATATATATATATATATATATACACCTGTCAGAAAAGGGGTAGTGTAGCAAAATATTTTAGTATTTCGTATTTGTTATATTTATGACAAAGCTATCATAGTTGGCTACATATACCCTATTTCGGTTGGTATATATTCACTCAGAAACACCGACTTTTTCTACAACTGGCATTCACACAGCTGGTTAATTAGTTATACAAATCACAGTTCCAATGTTATTTCTCAGATGTTTAGCAGCCAGGACTGATAGATAAATCTTAAATTGTATAGGTATTCTCATATATTTTTCCTATGATTCTTATGGAGTATTTTTTTATATGGTCACAATTTATTTTGGGTTTCCAGTGTTCTAACACAAACAATAGAGACTTAGATTAGAATAGATTTCATCACAGTATATCGGTTTTCTGTTAATGACAGTTTTAATTGTCTACCACTAGATACATATAGAGGAGTTCCTTTGTAAGGCAAAGATCATATTCTGATATGTATATGAATCCTTTTGAAACCAGCTAGATGCTGGACTCCCTGCTTGACCTGACTCACAGGCTCCTTCTAGGAACAGCACCTTATAGTATACCAATTATGCTTTCTTAATCATAGTATATATATAAATAAGTGCCTGTCAGGAAAGGGATAGTGTAGCAAAATATTTTATTATAGTAGGACAAAATTCATTTTTAGTATATTAATGACAAAACGGTCATAATTAGCTATATGTTCCCTGTTCCATTTGGTATCTCTACAGCTGACATTCATCACAGCTGGTTAATTAGTTATACAAATCACAGTTCCAATGCTATTTCTCAGATGTTTGGCAGCCAGGATGGAGAGATAGTTAAATTTTAAATTATATGAATATTTTCGTATCTTTTTCCTCTTATTTTTTGGGATATTTTTTATACTGTCACAATTTGTTTTATGTTTCTAGCAATCTGACACAGACAATAGAGACCTAGTTGGATTGATTTATGATAAAAAAAAATCCTTTAAGAATTTCATCACAGTATATCTGCTTTAAGTTCTGTTAATGACATTTTTTTTTATCTACCACTAGATTCATATAGAGAAGTTCCTTAATAGAGCAAAAATTATATTCTGATATATCTATGATTCTCTTATAACCAGCTCCATGCTGGACTCCCTGCTTGACCTGACTCACAGACTCCTTCTAAAAACAACACCTGACATAAGTTTCGCTAATTGCTTCTACTGTGAGGCAACCAGTGTGTAATTCGGGCTGGTTATTTAAATAACTATCCACCAATAGGTACTTCATAATTTGAATGGCATAAGTTTCAACCAATGAAATGAGTTTTAGTATACATTTTATTTAGACAATATATATATATATCAGCAGTTTTATAGCAGTTTATGATCCCAGGCTACGAATGTAGTAAACAGATAATTATACAGGCATGCAATTAGTAATAAAAATGGTAATTGTATCTCTCTCTCTGTGTGTGTATGTTAGGGAATTTAGACTGCAAGCTCCTATGGGGCAGGGACTGGTGTGAGCGAGTTCTCTGTACAGCGCTGCGGAATTAATGGCGCTTTATAAATAGATGATGATGAAGTCATAGATAAAATTGGATAGCGAGACATAAACATGTGGCTCGGAGGACAGGCAGTAAGGCTATACTCATGCACAGGAATATAGGTGGGACATAAACTGTAAATACTGACTTGGCAGCAAAAGATCTGCAGGAACTTTCGTATATAATTGTATATTTTATACCTTTTTTTATTCAAGTGTAAAATTATCAGCCATTTACCTGCAATATAGAACCTCTCAGAGCATATTTCGTTGAGCGAACCAAAAAGCACTTTTACTATAATTGCTTTAAATGTTCTCTAATGTATCAGAGCGTTTTAGCAGATCCCAATGGAATATACATATGTTTATATATTGCTGATAAGGTCTTTACTTGAAGCCGTGTTAATTCAGTGGCTGGTAATAATATGAAAGCTTTTCACCGGCAGCACAAATTGCTTTATCAAATGAAAGAATACGTCTAGTGTACACTTTTCATTTGCTCTGTCTTCTAGTAATATGTATGAGATTGTAGTTTGGTTGCGTTGATAAGATGTTAGAGTACCGTGCAATATCTTCTTTACTGCTGGCTGTAGGAAGCCCATCTGGTCCAGAGAGCGGCTAGGGGACCATTCAAACATTTTTTACGATGTCAATGAGATTCCAGAAGTCTTGGACTCAGCTGTCAAGCTGTCGAATAAAAAGTTACGGAATAATTGAAAATCTAAAGGGGGACCAATTAAACCAGCAACTTGCTGGTTCCATCTCAGCCCACATTGTCGTCTATGGGTCTCCTGGTGATATGTTCTTATGAAATGTGATTAGGATGAAACGACTTGATTTGTTAAACGGGCAGAAATGACAATGAACATCTGACGGCCGGGATTACGCTGGGTTCGCACTTAAGACTCTCTTCTTCTTGTTACTTTGTTGCAGAGCGGCGCAGAAGCTTAACTTGTCCTCGAAGCGCAAGAAGTATCACCCTCCACTCCCTCACTCCCGAGAGTATTCCACGTACTCCACGAACTTCAGCGGCATTCTCCAGTTATGTCCACCCCCGGCTCCTCCGTGTTTAATGAGAGCGGTGTCAAAAATCAAGGACAACCCCGGCATGGGAAAGGTATGAAACACAAAATGAACTAGTCTTTTTCAAAATAGTATATGTCTTGGAAGTCCATATACAAAGTCCAAAGTACATGTACAAATACATTGTAAGACATTTCTACTGCAGAAACGTGGTTACCCTCATTGCTTGGCATACATTGTTGAACTTTGATTATTATATTTTGATTTGCACTTATGGCCCCTTGTGCTTTGAGAAGTGAATCATTGGCATTCACATGCAAGTGTAATACAGTACTGGTGTGCAGGGGCGTAGGAACGAAGATTTTCATGGGGCGGGGGGGCAAAAGGCCAAGGACTACTTTAGGGCTTGGAGCCCCTTTTTCTCGAGCTAGGTATCTAGTTTTTTGACAGTTGTAACAGTCACTGTAGATATACCAAGACTCCCAATCCTATGTTCATTTTTAACAGTGTTTCAGGGTTTGGTCAACCCTAGTTTCATTGTTTATTTTACTATAAAAATGTATTTATACATTATTAAATAAATATTATTATTAACATTAACTACCAATTAGTGCAGTAGCTGTTAGTTAGATAGATAAATTCAATTGTTCATCTTAAAAATGTACATTTTTCATAGTCGTTAACCTAGTTTTTATTCAGATTTCATTGACAGCCTAATCTTATATGATTGGGAGTATTTTTAAATCTATAGCCACTGCCTCACTGGTTATAGTATGTGCTATAAATTTAAATTGCTGCATCTCATGTCTGTTACTGGATGCACGAAATTCAGGGTAAACGTAAAGTGAATAATTGTTCATCATCAATACAAGTTATTTATTGAATGTTTATGAACGGAACACTTAGGGCTAGATTTACTAAGCTGCGGGTTGGAAAAAGTGGGGATGTTGCCTATAGCAACCAATCAGATTCTAGCTGTCATTTTGTAGAAGGTACTATATAAATGAAAGCTAGAATCTGATTGGTTGCTATAGGCAACATCACCACTTTTTCAAACCCGCAGCTTAGTAAATCTAGCCCTTAGAGTTTTTTAAATAATCAAATCAATCAATCTGCGTTGAATCTATACTAAGGCAATCTATATTAAATAACATTTGGTAGTCATACTAAGACAATCTATCATTTAAAAAAGTTTCACAAGTTTAGAACAGATACCATGACTTCAGAAAGCAGCATGGAGACTTTTGTGTAGACGTTCATGGTGGGCAAAACGCAGTCTTTGCCCACCCAAAAGAAATTGTGGGGGGGGGGGGGAACTGTCCCCTCTGCCCCCCATTTCCTACACCCATGTCAGTGTGCAGATCCTAGCTATCCAAATCCATTTGAGATATGTCTTGTAGTCACTGTAGCCTCCTGCCGCGGCCCCTCGTCTGATAAGAGCTGATAGAGGCCTCTTCTGAGTATGCACCAACTGGCGTCTGTTGTACAAAAGAAAATGAGGCCCCTAATGCGTATAGATTACAGTGCCCTTGGACTATGTATGAACAGTCACTTCTGCCCTGTCTACAATGCACCTGAAATCCTATGTCGGCTAATATTACATCAGGACATCTACTGATGGAATCAGTAATAACATCTACTAATAGTTCCATATTCTCTGCAGTTAGCTACAGTACTTTACAAATGCTGTTATGTTTGTGCGCTTAAGCTTCTTCCTTCTTCAGAATCCTTACAGAATCCTCCCACCATTGATAAACATAATGGAGGAAATTACCCACTCTGTGTATTAATGTGTTGGAAACATCAAACAGTTCCATCCACTTAGATAAACTCACCCTTTAAAAGCAATGAGCCAATGCAGCGTGTTCCTTTTAACTGAATTTTTCCCGCGGTCTCTGTGGAAGTTATTAAATTTAATGTTGGAATAGTACAAATGATGTCTGAAAGCCATTTTATGATGACACTGGAAAGAAGTTGGATTACACTCAATCTCTGACATTAATGTGCTACTTAAGGTAATTTATCATCCGTTGGCATTAAAAAGACATCTTTTCCCTGAAAATGCTGCAGAGCATCTTAATTTGCCTTTTCCTGACTCCTTTCCAACAGGCTGAGAAAATTTGTATGTCAAACACATATATATATATATATATATATATATATATATATATATATATATATATATATATGTGTTTTTTTTTCTCCTAGAGGATCTCTGTTCCATTTTATTTGTGTAACACTTACCGGGGCATGTTTTAAGTGCCTGTCATTTTCTAAGAATCCTTAATAGGGGACATATAAAAGTGTGTATTCAGTGAGCACTGTGCAAATGAATATTCTCTTTTAAAGGCAGATTACTGGAGCTCTATGTATGTGCTTTAAACTAGGACACCCTTGTGAAATGGTTTTCAAAGTCAACACACACACACACCACTCTTTGATATTGTGCTCAAAATACTTCCAAGTTGATTGTTAACATTTCCATCACTTAAACACTTTTTATGATTGAGAAGCATTTGATGTTTCTTAATTAATATAAGTTGCTCAGCTGGTAAATATTTCCTTTTAAACAGCACTTGTTAGCTAAGCATAGTGAAGGCAGATATCTTGTGGGCTAAATCAGGATTCATGAGAATGCAGCCTATGGAATCACTAGGAAACAGTGAATGAATATTGGTCAGGCCTTGTGAATATTGGTCAGGCCTTGTGAATATTGGTCAGGCCTGGTGAATATTGGTCAGGCCTAGTGAATATTGGTCAGGCCTCGTGAATATTGGTCAGACCTTGTGAATATTGGTCAGACCTTGTGAATATTGGTCAGGCCTAGTGAATATTGGTCAGACCTCGTGAATATTGGTCAGGCCTTTTGAATATTAGTCAGACCTCGTGAATATTGATCAGGCCTCGTGAATATGGGTCAGGCCTCGTGAATATGGGTCAGGCCTCGTGAATATTGGTCAGACCTTGTGAATATTGGTCAGGCCTAGTGAATATTGGTCAGGCCTCGTGAATATTTGTCAGGCCTTTTGAATATTAGTCAGACCTCGTGAATATTGATCAGGCCTCGTGAATATGGGTCAGGCCTCGTGAATATTGGTCAGGCCTCGTGAATATAGGTCATGCCTCGTGAATATTGGTCAGGCCTCGTGAATTTTGGTCAGGCCTGGTGAATATTGGTCAGGCCTGGTGAATATTTGTCAGGCCTCATGAATATTGGTCAGGCCTCGTGAATATTGGTCAGGCCTCGTGAATATTGGTCAGGCCTCGTGAATATTGGTCAGACCTCGTGAATATTTGTCAGGCCTGGTGAATATTGGTCAGGTCTCGTGAATATTGGTCAGGCCTCGTGAATATTGGTCAGGCCTGGTGAATATTGGTCAGGCCTGGTGAATATTGGTCAGACCTCGTGAATTTTGGTCAGGCCTGGTGAATATTTGTCAGGCCTCGTGAATATTGGCCATGAGTATACTGATAGCCAGATTAAATTTTTTTTTAAAAAAAAATCCCCTTCCCGAATACCTTCAGTCCTGATTATGTATATTTATTTATTTATGTAGTGTGCCCTGGTACTAGTGAAGCCTTTTATACCGCTTTATGAGATGCAGCGCGGGTACTAAATATCCCCTTCCAGAAGGCGGCGCAAGCTCCTCCACCTGACATATCTTAGTGTTCTTCTGTAGGCTCTATAACCTGGTGGATTCTAGTGTAGTCCCCAGCTATAGACGGGGAACACTGTGTATGTATATGTGTGTGTGTATATACATACATATACATATACATATAATATATTTATGTTTTGGGGTTTTGAGTAGTTGTTCCATTTTATGACTTTTTCTAAATAACAAAAGCAAAAAAAACATGACATGGTATTCTTTTTGTGTGTTTTGAAACAACTTGCATTATTCTTTTACTAATTGGTTGTCATTTGTTCTCAAACTCGCAATTCAGCAAAATCAGCCTTGTGCAAAAGAGAACAAAAAAAAAAATCAAAAAATCAGCACTGCTAGAGAGCGCTGCTGATCACTGGTGCATTAAGCTGGATGTTAATGCAGAACGTGCAATGTATAAAATATACCTCTATAGTGACAACAGATCGGCACTGGTATCTTCAGGGAGCGTAGATTCTCTTCACTAACTGCTTAGCTTTGGTCAATTGTTATTCAGCGTAGTAGATATGCTGCTGCAAGACTTATATCCTTACTTTTGTGTGAAATTTTATCGAGTTACTTACCCCCCCCTCCTAAATCTGGAGGTACTCTGTCCTCAGAGGAAGTACACACAGTAAGATCTTGCCTTAGCTTAGCATATAAAACTGCCAGCTGGGGGTCACGAAAGCACACAAACAGCTTGTATGAAATATCTTCCATAAACCAATTTTGTAAGGGTTATGCATATCTGTCAGTTTAAATTACATTGAATGGAACATATTGGCACCAAGCATAGACATCCCTAATTAGATTGATTCTGCAGCGAAGTAATGAAGAAATTTGATTGGGGAATGGATAGTGTGAGCAAAAGACAACATCTTAAAGTGCTGAGAATCATTGAGAGAACATTAACACGTTCCATAAGAATTCATATTGATGGAGTGAAATAATGAGGACAGTTGTATTGGAGCATTAACCAGGGAAAGATCTGGGGGTATGAAACATTCAATAGCCTGAGCAGAACACATCTTCAAGGGAACGCAGCCGATCAATTTGCTGCGTTAACAACACTGAGACATGAACCACAACAGGCGATTTTCTAGGCTGAAGAAAATGAATTAGAATTAGCAACATCAATGAGGCATGAGGCACAGGGAAGGTAGCCATTTTGTGGACTGGAACAATATTCAAGAGAATGCAGCCCCATCAATCCACTAGAGACTGACAACATCCATGAGGCATAAGCCAACATATTTGTGGGCTGAACCATTATTTATGAGAATTTAGCCTTTCAATTCACTAGTAATTAGTAACATCACTGAGACATGAGAGACAATGTCACTGGTTCCTAGTGCGGGGGCACATAGTACCTCATCAGGGGTAAACGCAGGATTTGTATAGGTGGGTTTCCACACCACGCCACCAGTGGGCGTGACCAGCATGCATGGGGGCGTAGCTATAATTTTAGACAGTGCTTGGCTGCTTTCCAACTCTTCCTATCCCCATAATATACATGGGTAATGCTGCGTGCACTACTGTTAGGTGCACACAGCTCTCCCTTTTCAAGCAGAGCCGTGGGAAGCGGGGGCATGGTCCAGCCACCTCAATTATACACTGCCCCAGGCTTGGAGGGGGTTTCCAGGCACTAGGAACCCCCCTTGATTTGCCTATGCTCATGCCTCATTGAGGTTACTAGGTATTAGTGAGGTCACACAGCTACTATTATCATGGATATTAGTTTAGACCACAAACGGGCTGCCCAAACTGTGGGTAAGAATGCTTTCAGCCCCTCACAGCAGAGGGATACGACACTGACGACCCGCATTGTGACTAAACAGTTAAAAGCTGCCTCTAGAGTCTGTCTGTTTTGTTCCCTTTCACTTGAAAGCTCTCCTTATAATGCTGGTGACCTTGGAGCATTGACACTTTTTTTCACAGTTGCATTATATGTTGAGAGCTCAACATTTATGGAAGCATCTAAAAAGCTGACATTACAGATATGTACGAAGAGTGTGTTTGCTTTGGATGTCGCTGCTTTCGGGTGGGGGAATGATGAGTAAAGGTTAGGATCAATACAGAATTCTTTCTCCTTGTCCAGCCTGCAGTAATCTAATAATAGGTGTAAGAGCGATGAAGGGGGGGTGATGGGACCATTTAGCTCGATTCAGTTTGCATTATTTAGTCTAGAATGGTGCAATTATACACAGAATATATGGAGGGAACGGTGGCTCAGTGGTTAGCACTTCTGCCTCAGCACTGGGGTCATGAGTTCAATTCCTGAGCATGGCCTTATCTGTGTGGAGTTTGTATGTTCTCCCTGTGTTTGCGTGGGTTTTCTCCGGGTGCTCCAGTTTCCTCCGACACTTCAAAAACATACTGGTAGGTTATTTGTCTGCTATCAAATTGACCCTAGTCTGTGTGTCATTATGGGTGACAAGCTCCCCTACCCAGCAGAAATGCCAGGGACACACATGGTTTAACCCCTCACCGATAAGGAGAAAGTCTCTCCTGCCAGTGCCTACAATCCCAGGATGAGCCAGGAGTGACAGTCTAGACCAGGCCTGTCCAACCTGCGGCCCTCCAGATGTTGTGAAACTACAAGTCCCAGCATGCCCTTCCAGCAATCAACTGGACGTCTACCGGCAAAGCATGCTGGGGCTTGTAGTTTCACAACACCTGGAGGGCCGCAGGTTGGACAGGCCTGGTCTAGACCTTGAATATGAACTGTCACAGATAGAGGTTGTTGAAGCTTGTCGATCAGCGGAGGTGACAACATCCATTTAAACTCAAGGTTGTGAGCCCTGGTACATTTTAGGACAGGTGGCAATGACTATCTTCTGAACTCCCAGGTATTGGACCTTTGTGGTACTGCTAGGTGGAGTCAGGGGAATGGAATGCTGTATGAAAACAAAACAAAAAAAATCTATAATTAATTGTTGTTCAAAGAATGGGGTGCTCCTAAGTGTCAGCATGTTGTTGTGGAACAACACCAGTCATTAAATGGAATGTCCAGATTCATGGCCCTGGGAATGGCATGGCTTCACTTTCATGTGGGCGCTATTTGGGCAGACCAGTACGTAGTTTGGCTGGATCTAGGTGTAGTTTGGGCAAATCCACGAGAGGAGCTTATTGGTGTCTTGATTTTGCTTTTTGAAATGTCGGAAAGTATGTCTCCCCCTCCCCCTCCCAAAAAAAATCACATGTTTGATAAATTAATTACGCCTTGATGTACGCAGTCTGATGACGGTCACAATACATGACTCTTAATAGCATCAGAATTTTATGTATCAAACCACTGTGCTTACAAATATTACTGAAAACAATCTCTGTGGCTGGCCCTCTCCAACAAGCAGAGCCGAGTGAGAATGGATTTTAATTAGTCATTTCGAGTACAGTCTCTGAGTGACTTTTAACCATACACCTCTGGAATATTTCAAGGTTGATGAAAAAAAAAAAGAAAAAAAAAAAGCTTTCTGAATAGCGGAAGCCAGACAAAATTCATGCAGCTTTTATAGACGTTCAGCCTTGAATCTGTCACCAACAATGCACATACACTTTTGAAGCAGCAATTTCATTTATTTTAAGGCTCACTTAGTTTCTAGGACTGCCTTTTCCAATTCATATCACTACCGCAGCGGAAAGAGAGCATTGTACTCTATTAAGCAGTCTGCTCTGCTGTAGCAGTGCATAAGGAAGGGGTAATGTGACTTTTTATGAAAGCTCTTATAATGCGTTTCTGATGGAGGGGAAAAATGTGTCCTACGCAATAGGAGCCGTCTTAGACGCGCCGTCTAAATAGTTATTCTTCTGAACAAAGAAGTAAGCAGTGATCTGTTTTTTCTCCATATTTTTCACTATTATTTTGTTCAGAAATGACTGTTAGTAGCAATAATCGAGACACATTTTTTTTTTGTCTTCCAAACAAAAGCTACATTTATACTAAATTACCCAGGAAGGCAAGTGTGCGTTTATTTGCACTTGACCGGAATTTATCAATTTGAAAATCATACCGTCAAAAACATAAATCGGTTCTGAAGATAGATTTTGTTTTTGACAATATTAGAAATAATATTGCGGCCAAGTTATTTTCCTACAAATGACGTACTTGATATCAGTGATTCCACTGCAGAGCACTGCAGTCGGACTCTTTTAACCACCTTTTGCGGCAAAATGCTCATAAAAGAGAAGATTTAAAAAAAAAATAATACTAGTCAAGGAGGTATGTTTACTAAACTGTGGTTTTGAAAATGTGGAGATGTTGCCTATAGCAACCAATCAGATTCTAGTTATCATTTATTAAGTACAGTCTGCAAAATGACAGCTAGAATCTACTTGGTTGCTATAGGCAACATCTCCACTTTATCAAGCCCGCAGTTTAGTAAATATACCTCAAGGTCTGGCCAACCTGTGGCTCCCTCCGAGTGTTGTGAAACTACAAGTCCCAGCATACCCTGCCAACTCTCATCTGACTATCTACTGACAAAGCTTGCTGGGGTTTATAGTTTTGCAACACCCAGAGAGCCACAGATAGGCCTGCAGTAGTCAAACATGTAGACAAAATCTAGTTCTTTGGCTTCGCTTTTAACACAATGTTAGAAGTAATAACTTCCCAGCAGAGCAGTATATATATGTACTTAATGAGCATTCCTATAGAACGTCATTGTACTTTATGGAATTTTAGCGCTTCTCAGCACTCCAGGTACTGTCAGAATTTCAAAGCAAAATGACCTTTTGTCAGAAACTGCGTTTGTACAGGTCCATTCCTTTACATTATTGCGCAATGCGCATTGAACAAGCATCAAGTGCTTAAAATGAATACCCGTGTGTATGTGGCCATCTTGCTGGATGAACTTTGGGTGCGCCTAGTGCTTTTGAAGCCTGTTCTCTCCTCCACTCCAAACACCGCCACTGCCGTCCGCACCAGTGCACCGTCGCTCAACTGTGCAGAGCAGCATTGAGCTGACAGTAGTTACCAACTTTCCTTCCAATCAGGACAACGCTGTCCTGGTCAGAATGGCCGGGACAGCAACTCGACTCAGGACTGACCCGCATAAATCGGGATGGTTGGGAGGTATGATAAAGCAGTCTGATAATTGTCTTTATAAATGTCTAAAAAGAAAAAAATAATGAAGTATATATTCACAGTGATGTGCAGTACCACCACTTCTACTACCGCCTTCATTATAAATCTATTAAGCCCCACTCACTTACATGTTCCATCCTGCCACTACCTCCACTATATATATATATATATATATACATTGTGAGATAGTGCAGCATTTACAGGAATCGGACACAGGTATGCTGAACCATTTAACTGTTTATTAGCAGTTGTGAGGATGGTGAACAACTCCAGCAATGGTACAACGGTCATCCAGAAACAGTAACACAAAAAATCCCAACCACCTACATCTGGCTCGACATTTCTTCCCTGTCTGCAAGCTAGCCACTTACTGGCATCGGTGGTCCCACCCACACATACAATATTCCTACCTGTTCCTTTATAGGAGAACTGTGGCAAATATTCCTCTTTGCCACAATATATATATAAATATATATATATATATATATATATATATATATATATATATATACACACACAATAATATATATACACATAAATATATATATATTTATTTATAAGCAAACAAAAATAAAATACTGTCAAACTGAGACAGGTTTTTGGCTTGGATCAGCTTTACAGCTTACTCCAAAAATAGTTAAATAACCACAAGCTGCCTCCCTGGCTTACATGTGTTAATCAGATTTAGACAGATGAAAACTGTACATTGTCCTCAGAATATCTTTCTCATCTGAGGCTGGGTTAACCCTGTGAGAAGCAGTAGAAGCAGTGAACTTGTTATGGCTAGCATTTTAAAATCCTCTTGGATCTGAAATTCTTAAAATTTCTGCGCAATGCATTATTCTGTCTAATGCCAGAAAAAGCATTACCAATATACTATTTCCCACACCGCCCAGGAAATGAATTCACCTTCTTCCTCCAGGGATCTTTTGTAATTACAGGAGGTCTACACTTAGCCTGCAACTTCAGCGGGTCATATACATTGTGTTATATATGACTGTTCCGCAGCAATCAAGAGGCATGTTTTAACAAGCGTCACCATCTCCTCTATGGGAATCTCTTACAGTGTAGCTGTCAGTCTCTTTTGCTTGCCCACCCCGGACTCAGACACTTTGTGGACTGAACCAATATTGAGAATTTGCTAGGGACATCCATTCGGCATGCTTTGTAGCAACAGTGACCCCTGCAGGCTATCAAAAAAACTACTAATGAAAAAAGAAAAATAGGAGAATCTTCATAACAAAACTATGCGTATAATAACACAATGTCATTTTTTTCCAACGTAAAATGCAAATATGAGTTTTATGTAACCAAACATAATAATTGTATCCTGCTGTTGGAAATTTTGTCTATGTATTGTGAGCTTGCTTCACAGTAATGAAACATACTACAACAACAACTCTATTCCCTCTAAGATCTGTAAAGGAAACTGTTAAAGGATTTGTAGAGGGGGGGGGGGGGGTTTCCACACCACGCCGCCAGTGGGCGTGGCTATAATTTTAGACAGTGCTTGGCTGCTCTCCAACTCTTCCTATCCCCACAATACAATTGGGCAATGCTGTGTGCACTACTGGTAGGGGCATGCAACTCTCCCTTTTCAAGCAGAGCTGGGTGAAGCGGGAGCAGGGTCCAGCCACCTCAATTTATACATTGTCCCTGGCTTGGAGGGGAGTTTCCAGGCACTAGGACCCCCCCCTCTTCGGTTTGCCTATGTAAAGGTTTAGCTCCACTGGAGGATGATATTAATAATCTTCTGTTCAGTGCAACCCTTCACATGTGACTTATCCTAACAAGTCAACTTGTTTTTAGCACAGTTATATACAAAGTGAACATCTCATAGAGAACAGCACAGTTATTTTCCTCAATTGATATAAAGTTTCAAATGGTTTTAGTGTGGAGTCTCTGCTCTTTTTCTGGATCAACAGCATCTGGATGAACAGTTGCACGTCCTGCCTTTTGATCTACATGTAATATAGTTTTTGAACAAAGTAAAGTCTGAACACTGATACCTTGACCTATGGTCTTACATGATAAGTGCTCCAATGCAGAAACAGCTCTTGTACTCTTAGAGGTTAATCCTGCATATATTAACAGGCACCAGATGGGCTGTTGGGAGGTATCTCGGTCTCTCCAAGTAAAGAGCAAGTAATTAAATGTATATAGAAGATGCTTGAGATGGATTTGGTGTCTGCACCACTAAGTCATAAAATGCAAGAGATATGAGAGCAAGGTCCCTGGTGTATACTAGCCAAGAAAAATTATCATATATAAAATGTTGTATATGTATGATATTAATTAGAGCCCCCTACCCTCTTGTGATTCACTGAATGATGCAGAAGTTATGTTGCAGTTTCCAAAGCATATTTAAATCTATGGAAAGAGAGAACTATTAGAATATCTATACAATGTGCATTTAGCAAAAAAACAAAAACAAAACTGGGTTATAAAATCGTGTTGTGTTTTGGGATAATATTGAGGCAACCTGTTGGCAGTGGATGGGTTACACTGAAGTGCTATTAAACTGGACATAATAAAACATTCACACCCAGGTAATAATCATTATAGATAATCACTGACTAGCAGGGGCTGGCTGGCAAATTTTAGCCCAGGGGAGGGGGGCCTTGATGGGAGGGGGGTGGGGGTTGGGGGGTCGAATCTTGGGTCAGCAGCCTATTAGAAACATTTTAAAGGAAACAAAAATGGTTATTCTTTGTCTACTGTGTCCTGTACCTCTCCCCCCCCCCCCAACGCTTCCCTTTTTCTCATTTGCTGTTTTGCCAGAAGTTAAGCCCCTAGGCAAGGGCTATACAGACAATTTCTCACTTATTATGCATCCAGGGAATGGACACTTAGTTTCTTGTCCATGTGGATCCACATTTTGTTTATATTTTTTAACGATCGATAAAGTTAAAAAAGACAATCAAACCATTTTTTCTCTTAGATTATATACCCAGCTCGATTCGGTTCTTGCAAACTTGTTTCTTCTTGGGATTAAATTCAGTTCACATAACTCCTTTTAGTGACCCGCTAACACAAGCGAGAAAATAATTGGCTACTTAGATGCGAGTGCTATAGAAATTTTTTCCCAAGCAGATGTAAATCAAATGGAGGTAGAATTCCTTCTTTAACCCGGTGCTTTTTTTTTCCTCATTCTTAAAATACACTTGAGAGATCCTGTACATTTAATTTCCTGACCACATGCTTCATGCAGATTGAAGAATTCTTTTTTTTTCTCTCCCAGATGATAAATTCTATTTAGGCCTTTTATATAACATAGAGTGTCGTCCTTTAGCCCCAGGCTACTCGGTGAAGATGAGATTGCAGGCTATCTTTGACCTTACCAATTACAATTTCTCGAATGATGAATTCTGTAAAATATGGGTTTTAAGCCGTAGCATTTAGGAATCTTTTAATTCTTAATATCTTTAGTTGGCTTATATGGTAAGTTACCAAAATAGATGACCCCAAATGACTCCATCATCTGATTTAAGTCACAGTGCTCATCAGTCAGCCTTGTCTTCAGTCGGTAATAACGGCCTAAATGAATAGGACTTTTTTTTTCTGGGACTGGTATGTTTGAGACATAGGTGAAGTGTTTACTTACACTGGTGCACAAGAAAAAGTTGCTGTAGCCCAGGTTACTAAGAGAAGTGCCGCCTTTCCTTGGTGTCAGTTCTCATAAATGCCCCCCCCCGGTGCAGATATCATATCTGTGCCGTGACAATAGTGGCCAGCTATCGGCGTTATCTCTCATCAGCCTATTGCAAATTAAATTTGTAACTGTTAATATGTAAAAAATTCTTGGACTGATATAGTTATTAATACGGCTAAAGCCTGAATGAAGCATTGTCCTCTTATTGTATGATATGGCTGCCCAGAATCCTTTGCTTTTTTACGTTGAACCTTATCACGATTCATGATATACCTATGATAACTATGTTGAGATTGTAATTTGATGACCTTGGCATTCAGACTGACTAATAGACTTTACATGGAGAGTGACCTTTTTTTTTTGCTTTATGAGATCTTCTCATCCCCCCAGGCTCATCTCTCCGAACCATTTCTTCTTAATTAGCATATTGGGCCAGTGGAACATTATGCTAATTAAGTCATGAAACCTGTACATAGAAACTACTTTTTATTTAATTAGCTATGGCTAATTAACTGCATCTGAAACAATATGGTTGGTTATTCATTTCAGGTGAAGGTAATGGTGAGGATCTGTCCCTGGCAAGGAATCCATGAAACATCTGAATCAATGTCTTTTTTGAAAGTTGACCCACGCAAAAAGCAAATCACCCTTTACGACCCATCTACTTGTGGCCCGTCCATGTCAGGCCACAGAAGAGCCGTTGTAGCTGCCCCAAAGATGTTTGCCTTTGATTCGGTGTTTCCGCAAGATGCTTCACAGGTAAGTCACAATGGAAAGTTTTTGTACCCTGTTGTTCTTCCTGGACACAATTTCCATTAGGTATTACTACCAGCACCTACGGTCTTATGGATATTACAGACCCTCCAACATGATCACTTCTACGTGGTACAAAATGCTCTGCTCATGAGCTCCCCACTTCATTTACTATTACAGTCACCTGTGCTAGAGTAACTCGTTGACGTGAAGAATGTATTTTTTTTGTAAATCAGTTAATTAATTCAGCATAGTTAACTGCAATAGGAAATTAAGGGGTAAGTTCAGGGGCTGGTGGATGAGGTCATGTTGGAGAAACTGGTGGATGAGGTCATATTGAAGGAACTGGTGGATGAGGTCTGGTTGGAGGAACTGGTGGATGGGGTCATGTTGGAGGAACTGGTGGATGAGGTCATATTGGAGGAACTGGTGGATGAGGTCATGTTGGAGGAACTGGTGGATGAGGTCATGTTGGAGGAACTGGTGGATGAGGTCATGTTGGAGGAACTGGTGGATGAGGTCATGTTGGAGAAATTGGTGGATGAGGTCATATTGGAGGAATTGGTGGATGAGGTCATGTTGGAGGAACTGGTGGATGAGGTCATGTTGGAGGAACTGATGGATGAGGTCATGTTGGAGGAACTGGTGGATGAGGTCATGTTGGAGGAACTGGTGGATGAGGTCATGTTGGAGGAACTGGTGGATGAAGTCATGTTGGAGGAACTGGTGGATGAGGTCATGTTGGAGAAATTGGTGGATGAGGTCAGGTTGGAGGAACTGGTGGATGGGGTTATGGTGAAGGAACTGGTGGATGGGGTTATGTTGGAGGAACTGGTGGATGAGGTCATGTTGAAGGAACTGGTGGATGGGGTCATGTTGGAGGAACTGATAGATAGGTACATGTTTGAGGAACTGGTGGAAGAGCTCATGTTGAAGGAACTGGTAGATGAGGACATGTTGAAGGAACTGGTGGAAGAGCTCATGTTGAAGGAACTGGTAGATGAGGACATGTTGAAGGAACTGGTGGATGGAAACATGTTGGAGGTACTGGTGGATGGGGACATTTTGGAGGAACTGGTGGATGAGGACATGTTGGAGGGTCCAAAATTGTATTTTTTTAGGTAAAGAGTCAGAGGGATTGATTCATCAAGGCACACATGCTGTGTGCAACTTGCGTTTGTTTAAATTTGCACGTAAATCGGCTCTGCATACTCTCAAATTCAACAAGGATCTAAAGATATGTGCGTTGATAAATTCAGGTGTAGGTCTGCTCAGCTACACAGGACACTGCAGGATATGTATAATACCTATGTGGAATATACGCAAAAGAACGCACAGAAAAATAAATTAACCATGAGTTTAATGTCACCTGTTAATAATAAAAGCATTAAAGACAAAACAGTTAAAAATAAAACAAAAATATTTTTTTCCCCATGAAATATATTCTTTAGGATGATTTTAATGTCTACTAAAGATAAAATACATTTTTACAGTTGCTCGAGATTACAAACACATGTTATAGCATGCATACGAGACTGTCATCACTACTGCTCAGTACTAAAACTAGCCCTGTAGCTGGAGCAAGAGATACAGCAAAAAAAACATTGAGATGCCCAGAGCTTGAGCTTGACGTGGCTGCGTGCGCTCAAGTTTGGAATTGCCCTTACTGTACATTGGCTACGTGCAAGCACCCCTTCCTCACCCAGTTCCCTCCCTGAAATCATGGGCTGTAGTAAGTGTCCTTTTTGTACAAAGATGCAGTGAACGTTGCTGCGTTCACAACACTAAGTCCTGGTTCTGGCCATGCGCAGAGTGAAATCACCAGATACGAGCCCTGATGAACCAGACCCAGAGACTGATCTCCCAATATCCACCATAGGACCATACATAGAACCAACAGTCATACCGGTATACCTGCATTGTCACCATCTTCTATCTAATGCTGCATATAATTTGCTAAATCCACCAATTTCACCAACATCATTTTTATTCAAAAGAATTCCACTAAGTTTATTTAAAGCCACCTATTAAACTTACACTACCGCTGAGGAAACTCTTTCCTACGGTGCTGGAGCCCCGGAGGCTGCTACATGTAGTTGTTTTACTAAGGGCTTTTCCGGTTCTGTAATACAGAACTGGCAAATTAAGTTTGTTAACCACCTTTAATTGGTGATTGGGGCGAGCATGAGGACCAATCACTTGTGGGCACGCCCCATTCACCCACAATCACCCTAGTTTTTGGCCAGGGCTCTGAGAGAAAAGATAAGGGGAGGGGTACCTTAGTAAATTGTTTCTTAAATGGTTTTTCAGCTTTATAGCCCTGACTTTAATGCTATAGTCCCTATAGATGATGTCACTGCCTTGTTATATTAGGGAAGGTGTCACCCGTTTCTGTTTTGTCTTATGTTTGCAGGCTGAAGTTTGCTCTGGGACCGTTGCGGAAGTGATCCAGTCTGTTGTCAACGGCGCAGATGGGTGCATATTTTGCTATGGTCATGTCAAGCTCGGTAAGGTCCCCGGATTTGTTCCAGTTAATTACTATGTCAGTCTATTAATTACACGCTGTCAGTTTCTGGTTCAGCAGACCTAGAGAATGCAAATTGATTATAGCCCTTAATTAGTTGCAAAACTTCATTTCTTCTGGAAAGTTTTCGAATTGAGTTGTAACACTTCAAAATCTGTATTCATAACCTGGAAATTGCATTAGCGCATTATGTTTGGTGAGATGTTTTACTTTACTGCGACAAGTCTGTTGCTAGAAATTTATTGAAAGACAAAAGCAGAAAATAGCTAGGGGTGGATATGTTGCTTTTCTGTTAAAACAAATGCTTTTGCACAAATGTAAATAGATTCTTGGACAGAAATGCCATTTTAAACTTTGTTGGGAACTAGCCCTCATATTTTTAGCGCACAGTTGGAAGTCTGTCAATGACAATGAGCGGCTGCTTACATTTACAAATGACTCCCATTGTGTTACTAGACAATCAAAATCTAGCACTGCTTTCTTCTTAGGTAAGACATACACCATGATTGGCAAAGATGCCTCTACACAAAGCCTTGGCATTATTCCCTGTGCAATCTCCTGGCTTTTCAAATTAATCAACGAGCGGAGAGAAAAGACTGGGACTCGTTTCTCAATCCGGGTATCCGCTGTCGAAATCTACGGCAAGGACGAAAACCTTAAGGATTTGTTAGCTGAAGTTGCCACTGGAAGCCTTCAAGATGGTCAGTCCCCGAGGGTATATCTAAGAGAAGATCCAATATGTGGAACTCAGGTATAATAAGATTCCATGGATCATTTATTTATAGATCTATTTTTTTTTATTACTATTATTCCTGGCTTTATGTTTTGAATCTCTTTGTTTTTTGTCCGTCACGGATATGATAAGACACCCCGCTTGCCTAAAAGCCAAAACCCCTTTTCCCTGGGTGTACATATTTGTTTTTTGATTGCCCAAAGGATTTCCTTGGTTGAGAAAGAAAGCACACCCTTACCCCAATTAAGTGATTTATTTAATTATTTATTTATGCTTTTTTTTTTTTAGCTTCAAAATCAGAGCGAACTGAGAGCCCCCACGGCAGAGAAAGCAGCTTACTTCCTTGACGCTGCCATCGCTGCCAGGAGTACCAGTAAGATGGATTGTGACGAGGAAGACAGAAGAAATTCACATATGCTTTTCACTCTCCACATATACCAGTATCGGATGGAAAAGAGTGGGAAGGGGGGAAGTACGTATTTTCCTTCTTCAATTCTGCTGCATCAAGACTCCTCTTAAGAATACCCTTTGCCTCTGCATAGTGCAGGCAGTAAAGAATCGAGAAGCCTAGAACGCAGACTATCAATTCCCTAAGAATCATTGACCTCACTGAGGCACGAGGCATCAGTTCTCTGAACTTATGCTATTTTTCTTTTTATGATAATAGGTTGTGCAAGTGCAGCTGCCAACATTGTGCTTGTAATTTCCCGCTAGACTTTGCTACTTTCCCATGCAAATTAAATAAATTAATACGCCACACCTTACCACGGCCACGGTGTCTTGGGCCGACCATTACCAAGGATTAAAAGTTTAGTAGACAAGTCTTTGAAAGTTGACTGTTGGAACAGATGTGAACCTGGCTGTCAGTAGGGACAGAATTGGATTGTATTACAGGTGCACATAAAGTTAATGCCGTTAGCAGGTTCACGGAAAACAATGGTGCTTCCTACTGTTGACAGTAGAAATGCCGTTTGTGGGAAAATGATTTGTGCAGGGGGAATACAAAATGGAAGGAAGTTACTGCAGGCTTAAATAATGGCTGGGCTATGTAAGGTTGTGAAGTATTGAAAGGTCAAGTGTTTCATTTTCCTCCAGAGATACAAAGAATAGCTAAAAAATTTTTGGCAAGACAATCTTTAAATCACGTCAATACTGTAAATGCATTGACTTGAACAATGCATCAATGTTGTAACCAAAGGGAAAAATTGTGTTTATACTAAGAGGGTTGAAATTTTGGCCAAAAGTCGTCTGGTCTCAATTGAATCGTTTAATATTTTACCTAAGTTTAACTTGAGAAGCATTTGCGGCTGTTGTTTAAAGACTTGTCAATGTAAGTTAGGCAATGTCTGTGTAGTCATACACTCCAATACACCGTATGCATTTCCTGATGTCCAAACAGTGATAAGGAGTTGGAGAGAACCGTAAAGAGAACTTGTCTACATGTCTCCTTTGTCATTTTACTACACAGTGTGTTTGTGCTTTGTAACCACGTAGTTTGCTAAAAAAAAAATCAATAACAACTAAAAAAAAAATGGGGTAACTCCGTGATACCATTTGCCCGGGAAAGGTCACTTAATGGAGCACACTTCATGCTTTCATGCTCTGTGTTCTCTCCCAGGACGGCTTCCTTCAGACCCCCTTCGCCCAACAACACGATGCACAAGGCGCTATGTAATAAAGTGATAAAATAGCAGCTTGTGACATATTCCCTTTAATCTACTGCCTATCCCTGCCATCCGCATAACCCCTTCATCTCCTCCACTCGCTCTCCCCCTTGCCTCATCTGGCTCCCCTTGTGCCTGTTCTGTTTTCCCTCCCTTAGGATGTAAGCTCACTTGAGCAGGGCCCTCTTTCCTCCTGTCTCCTCACCTGTTCTTCTGCTCCGTGTTTATTGCTTTAACCTGCCTGGAGTTTCTGAAGTATTGGTATTTCTGTTTATTGTTTTGTACTGTTTCACCCTGTATAGTCTAATGTTTGTATGGTGTACGGCGCTGCGGAAATCTTGTGGCGCCTAACAAATAAAGGATAATAATAATAATATCCCTAGTGGACAGCATGCAAATACTCCTATTCAGAAGCACAGACTTCTGGGTAATGCCATGATAACAGAACCAATACGTTACACACTGGGTTTATAGAGTATGATTCCAGTTTCATCCTTGATAGAACTTTAATAAACATTCATATAATGAAATATGCAAGCAGATACAATGCCACTAGATTACAATCTGGGTCCTTTTGTGGCAGAACCCACTTATGTGGGGTCCTGCCACAAAAAGTAACAGATCTTAAATATAGCTATACACCTGGGAATAATAGTAATAATAATAGTAATAATAATAATAATAATAATAATAATAATAATAATATTAATGCTACAAAGTTCACATCTGCACTAAACCATAGCAACCAATCAGAGGTTTGCTTTCCATTTGTCTAACATGGACTAGACAGATAAAAACTAATTGCTGATTGGTTGCCATTGGTCTCTGCACATTTATATCTTTGAGTAATGTTATATTAGGTGACGTCTCACTTTATGTTCATGGTTATAATCTATCTGTAAGAAATAGGTTATAAATATGGTGGTTTTTTTCTCTCTCAGTGTCAGGCGGACGCAGTCGGTTGCACCTTATTGACCTTGGGAGTTGTGAAAAAGTGCTGAGCAGAAGTCGCGATGGGGGTGGTGGTCTCTGCCTGTCTTTGAATGCTCTGGGTAACGTCATATTGACCCTTGTGAATGGCGCAAAGCACATACCGTACAGGTAAGTCCAGTCTGCCCGGTGTCTATTGTACATCAAACTTTATTGTTCTGCAAAAACAACATCATGTTTCCTCTGGCAAAAATCCTGTGTACTTTGTAGGCTCCTTATGTGGTCCGTGTCAATGTCATTTTAACTTCAGAGTTTCTCAAATCTCAAGAGACATGGCATGTTTTCCTGATTTCCTCACAGAATCGAAAGTGAAATAATTAGTACCATCTGTGGATATTTTAAAATCGGTCACATGCACTCTACCAAGGGCGTGTGGAAAACATGCACTGTTAGCGGAGAAATACGGACATACCGTTGCCCTTTGGTTTAAAGGTGTTGACACACACCCTTAATATATTCAGCCGTTCTCCCACGTAGTGAACAAGAGCCCCACCCCTTTTCCTATTAACTGACGTCATTGAGGATTGCCATTAATTGTCCCAATCTTGACAATTCATCCCGTTACTCTGGGAATTGTTAGACCCAAACCCTTTACAGATGAGGGGCTAGATTTACATTTTGTAGAATGTACTAAATAAATGAAAGCTAGAATCTGATTGGTTGCTATAGGCAACATCCCCACTTTTTCAAACCCGCAGCTTAGTAAATCTAGCCCGAGGTCTAGTTTAGCGCAAGCAGAGAATGCAAAAATACATTAAATCAAACTTTATGGACCTGCTTGCTCTGTACCAATTAGCTATGTCTTTTTATTATAAAGCAACTGCTTTTGAATTGCTGAGTATGCAGGTAAAGCTAGCACACAGACACACTTTACATTAATATTATGATTAGTAACTAACTGCTTCATTCTTTGAATTGTTTGCAAAATTCTGGTGTCAAAAATGGAAATAATTAATCCCTGTATTGCCAGGAGGGAATTAACCAAGTTGCCTTGAAGTTTATTGCAGACTGGCCAGGTTAAATTACAGCTAGCTGTCATTTATAGCATTGCAAACAGCTGGTATTTTTAATGCAATCCTTTCACTTGCTTGTTGGCATGCCCTTACAATACTGAAATAACAAAAAAGGAATGCCTCTTCCCTGGGAGCAAATGCCCAGTGCAGAATTTTAATTCACATTTTTCCCTTGCTAAATAGGGACAGCAAATTAACTATGCTCCTGAGGGAATCTCTGGGGAATATTAACTGCAGAACAACCATGATTGCTCACATCTCAGATTCTCCATCAAATTACCCAGAATCCCTTGCCACGGTTCAGCTCGCTTCAAGGATTCATCGAATGAGAAAGAAAAAATCCAAGGTTAGTTTGTTCTCTCTTTGTGCGGCAGGCAGGGAAAACAAAACATTGCTTTACAAAGAATGTCCTCCTGTAATAATGGGTAAAAAACATTTGACACAGGTTTTTTTTTATCACTTAAAATCTTACTGCTTTGAGAAAACAAATCAATATTCAGTCACTATGGATTAGTGACATCAGTGAGGCATCACATAGTGCCTCACGCCTCAGTAATGCCACTACTTGTTAGTCAATTGATAAGTAGAATATTGCTTATATAAAATAAATACTGGCTCATTGTTTTTTTTGTAATGTAAAAATGTATATACAAATTAATAATTAACAATTTTGAGAACAAGGGGAGTCATACATTGGAAATAAGGGCAGACATGCGCAGGGCATCATCATCATAACTATTTATTTATATAGCGCCACTAATTCCGCATCGCTGTACAGAGAACTCACTCACATCAGTCCCTGCCCCATTGGAGCTTACAGGCTAAATTTCCTAACATACACACACACACACACACAGACAGAGAGACAGACACACACTAGGGTCAATTTGATAGCAGCCAATGAACCTACTATTATGTTTTTGGAGTGTGGGAGGAAACTGGAGCACCTGGAGGAAACCCACGCAAACACGGGGAGAACATACAAACTTCACACAGATAAGGCCATGGTCGGGAATTGAACTCATGACCCCAGTGCTGTGAGCCAGAAGTGCTAACTACTAAGCCACTGTGCTGCCCTTAACAGGTGATGTCACAGAATGGGAGGAGCTAATTTAATACATGTGTTAGTTTATGGCAATAAATACTAGATTGTGTTGGCTAACCATGTAACACAGGTTACTTAGCACTTTTTCTTATTTATTATGTTATGTAACTAGATCTCATTTTGAACCCCCACCCCCATAAAATCAGGCACCCTGGGGTGTTGACTAGTCAGACGTAGCTTGGTAGTACAAGATCTTTTCTGCTGTGTTCAGCAGCAGTTCAGATGTCCTGGCATTTACAGACCTCTCAATCGAAATAGAACATCTTACACAATTTTACATCTGTAACTAAAAAATCTTAATATAAATCGGCTTTGTTGAGCATAGGAATGGTGCTGTTTTCAAATATATATGAGAGTTAGGTCATGTCAGACCTCATTGGCCGCAGAATGCTGCATGTATGGACCGGAATGACCACCAATCCCAACCAAGGTCTGATCAGCATCTATCAGATGTTGATTGAGACTGGTGGAAAATGCGGCTGGATAGTGACTGAATGGTCTCTGGCCATTTGTATGATGAGGAATGGCCATATTGGTCCAGATGCGTGTGGAAGTCTGGTGTGTTATTAGAAAATTTATGTCACCTTTGATACCGGAATATCTTCAGGTCTAACACATTCCTAAAGCCCGTATTTTTTGTACAGTTTTGTTTCATACACATCTAGGAACATTTACTAAAAGTGGTGTATAGGGAAATGTGCTGTAATACATAACAACCAATCAGATGCTTGCTTTAATTTTCTAAACCAAACTAGAAAAATTATAGTTTGATTCTGATTGGTTGCTGTGACTTTCAGTTCCGTTTTCCTGTACACCATAGGCCATAGCTTAAAAGCTGCAGTGGTCTATAATTAGAGATGTTGACAGACATTCTTGGCACTTGTTGTTTGGATGGGGTTCAGTTTTGATTAGCTGATGCAAGTCTTTAGATCCTAACAGAGTTTTTCAGTCTGGTTAACAGCTGTGGATGAGGCAGAAAAATGTGCAGCTGTCACACTCTTACGAATGCTGTTCTTCTCTTTATCTTCTAGTACGCATCCAGCTCATCTGGTGGAGAAAGCTCCTGTGAAGAAGGCCGTGTCAGAAGACCCCCCCACTTAAGACCATTCCATCCAAAGACTGTAGCACTTGACCCTGATTTCCCTGCACTGGGAAGGCAAAGTGATCCAGATTATTCTTCCAGCAGTGAACAGTCGTGTGATACCGTCATCTATGTGGGTCCCGATGGGGCAGTTTTATCTGATCAAGATCTAACAGACAACGAAGGCCCTCCAGAATTTGTTCCTATTATCCCTTCGCTCCTCAAGAAAAGAAGCAGAGATAATTTATCGAATCTCAGAAGTTCTGATAATGATCACTTAAAATGCAACACATTTGCCGAGCTGCAAGAAAGACTTGAGTGCATTGATGGCAGCGAGAATCCATCCAGGTTTCTCGGTGAAGAACATGTCTCAGCAGCTCTTTCCACAATAGCCATGAACTTCCAGGAAAATGTACATTCTATGCCACAGCAGGACAAACTGTCACACTCTCCCAGGAAAGGACAGAATAGTAATATCTCATCTGCTTTTCAACAGAATTGTTCAGGATTGGAAACAAGCGCACCTCATTTCACATTTGAGCACTCTCAACAACATGCCAAAGCTGAAAGTTCACATTTGGACTGTGTCTCATATCAAGATCAGTTGACAATCACAGAAATGCAAAAATGTCCAGTGCCAAGTGTTGGCAGATTTACGGAACAACCAAAATCATCCACTGAGCCATCAGTGAGAGAAAAACTCAGAAGAACTCTTCCCAGTCCTGCACCACCACCTCCTCAAATGAACTCCCAAGTGAGCTCAGAATCATGTAGTGGTGTCAGAACGCCTCCTGTTGGAATGAGCAAATTAAGAAGCCAGGACAAGCACAATTTACTAGGCAGCACATTCCCAGCTATAGGTAGCACTCTTAAACAGCCTGGTCCAGTTGATGTACGCAGGTTTTGCTCAGCAGTAAAGGGAAAGGGATATGATCGTGATATCTTAACAACTACAGTAACTTTGCAGAAGCCTGTTGAGCTTAATGGAGAAGATGAACTTGTCTTCACTGTTGTAGAAGAGTTGTCCATTGGTGGGATTCTTGACAATGGTAGACCTTCCAGTATCATTAGCTTTAACAGTGACTGTTCTCTACAGGCCCTTGCCTCCGGCTCCAGACCGGTTAGTATCATAAGCAGTATTAATGATGAGTTTGATGCCTACACGTCACAAATAACTGCTGCTGGTGTCAATATTGATATTGTCGTTCCCTTTGCAGAAAATCAATGCACAAACGGTAGCCGGCGCTCATCCATTAGTTCATGGTTGAGTGAAGTGAGTATTTGTACAATTAAAAGCGATGGAGCACAGACCTTAGACACTTTAGTTCCTCACTTATCTCATCAAGGCGATGAGATTGTAGATTGTCTGAACTTGGATTCAGAGAACACAAGTGTTCATATAGGCCATAATCTAAAAAATTCCCTAAATGATAGCGGGTTTTGCTTTTCTGAAATGGACAATGAAAGTATTGGTTCCAGTCTACTGTATACTAGTTATGAGAAGAGCCTTAAGTCCTCTGAGCTAACCAAAGCTATGCCAACTGCTTATCAAGCAACTAGCAAGACTAGAGCTTCTAGCACCCGGGGTACACTGTCAGTAGAGACGATCCATTCTAGTCTTCCTCGGAAAAATAAGTCTACCTCATGCGCAACTCACATTAATGCATTGAATTGCAAAGAAAGCATGTTTGAAGACCCATGGACAGTGCGAATGGATAATTCTTTAGAAGGAAGGACTGATAATCAGCCACTTTCTGTTAAATCTTCCTCTTTGGGTACAGACAATCAATTTAAACAGAGCTCAAAAATTGCACAAACCAGTACGCCTAAGGCCCTCAAATCCCAAACAGTATTGGGATCTTCACAACGGGTGGTAGATGGCTGTGAAGTTGATGCTAAACCTCCCTCCAAAAAGCCTGAGCCTCTTACAAAGGTGCCACAGCTCAGGAGAGGTGCCACAACACTAGGAGTAGTAACAAACTATTGTTCTCAAACTGAGCATGGGAGTAAAGTGACATCAGATGCAGTTTTCACTGATGGCAGTTTAAAGTTATCGGGGAATAAAAAGAACTTACCACAAAAAGCTAGTATGTTACCAAGACCTGGTGGGACAGGACCTCCTGCTCCCCCTGTGCGAAAGTCAAGCCTCGACCATAAACATAATCCTCTTCATTCAAATAGTCTTGATAGATTGGGAGGATCAGAAGGTGTGTGGTCCACTATGAATCCTGAAGAAGATTCTGAAACACAGGTCAGCAACAAAATGACCAAGGGTGACCATTCAATGCCAAAAGCAGTATCCAGCTTAAAAAATAAATCTAACAAATCTGAGTGTGTTCAACGCTACGGAAGTCACATGTCTCTGGAGAGATGTGATAGTTTAACATCAGTGAGCTCAAGATCAAACGGGAATCGAGATAATAGTAGCGTCAATAATATTAACAAAGTAGGCCGGACAGTACCTAGGCTTGGCGTTCCAGCGGCATCTAATACAGCTACCTCACCATCTTCCATCCCACCCACCAAAAGCAACCAGGCTAAAAGTTCTCTTTCTCAGAAAGCTACAACAAATTTAAGCAAAAACCGCAGCCTTTCAACCAATGGCTCAAGATCTCTCAGCTCTTCGGTAAAGTCATTGAATCAGACTAATGGCAAAAGTTCTGGCATTCCTCCCAGTGGGAAAGCAGGATCGCGATCAGTACAGTGCATTAACAGTAAACCTGCCAGAGGGACTATTATGGGGACTAAGCAAGCATTAAGGGCCGCCAACAACAGAGTCAATGAGTTGGCCTCTGGTAGCTCTGGCAAAATAGGCCACTTTCGAGGATCAACTGATTCCGACAGTGGAAATGACAGCGGCATTAATCTCAGTGACGAGAAGTCACAAGCTCCTGTTTTACCATCTCCTTATAGCAAGATAACAGCCCCAAGACGACCTCAGAGATACAGCAGTGGGCATGGCAGTGATAATAGCAGTGTTCTAAGTGGAGAGCTGCCCCCAGCAATGGGTAGGACAGCCCTCTTCTATCATAGTGGTGGGAGCAGTGGCTATGAGAGCATGATCCGGGATAGCGAAGCTACAGGAAGTGCATCTTCAGCCCATGACTCAATGAGCGAAAGTGGAATGTCATCATCCGGCCGTATGAGGAGCTTAAAATCCCCAAAGAAAAGAGGTAATGAGAATCATTTTTATTAAAATCTCTTTATTTAGTATGCATTCTGCTGAATCTCAGACACACTTATATTATAATCATATCCACTTGCAATAATATATTTTTCTATGTATATTTCTATACTTTTCTATATGATTGATGATTTGCGTTTTTTTAAATACGCAACAGTTGGATTATAATTTTGCTATGTTGGGTGTAACTGACATTGTCTCCCTAGGCTGCACCATGTCTGATAGTACATAGATGAACATAACCAACGCAGAGTGTCCTTGGATGTTGTATTAAAGCAACAATGTCAAAAATGTTCCTTCACCTTAATACTGTAATAATTTGTTATTAAATATTGAGTTGGTCACAACAACATTTTTGTAGTGTAGCTTATACATGTACATGTTTTTTTTTTTTAAAAGGACTTCAGCGCCGAAGGCTTTTACCAGCCCCGCTCCCCGAAACTGCAACAGTTGGCAGGAAAAATAATGTTACTGGCCAGTGGGTCGACCTCCCACCTTTACCCGGCACTTTAAAAGAACCGTTTGAAATCAAAGTTTACGAGATTGATGATGTAGAACGACTACAGAGACACAGACATGAGGAGCCAGAAGTAAGCAGTTTTTTTAATCATCATAAAATTAAAGGAACGGTTAAAAACTTGTATATGTCTTTGTAAATATGTTAATTATAGATACTGTCGGAAGTTGCAGAATGATAAGATAATCCTCATTTAGGCACACTTAGGGGGTGATTCAATGGATATCACAGCAATATCTGGCTGCGCATGTTGCCAGCAATTGCGGTAGCAATTTCTGCAAGGAAAAATGAGCTGAGATTCCAGCCATAACTTCGAGGTGTCAGCGGAGACACCTCTCGTTAAATTGAATCTTCCCCTTAGCATGGTAATAATCAAAATTTTTGATAACAGGTGCTACATTAGTTTACCATTGTTAGATGAGAGTGTGCAAAACTAAGAAAAAATATATTAGAACATTAAAGGTTCAAATGTAAACCCCTCTGTGTTAGCATTGATCATACTGGAGGTCTTCTATGGGGGTTTTTTGGAGTAAAAATTACTGTAAAAGTTAGGTTTTCTTACTTTGTGGTGTTAGAAAACAATTTATGTCTTAGACATCACATTATTTAATAATAACATTAAGATAACTTGCTTATAAAAATGTTTTTATACCTGTGAAAAGATGTTTGACAAGTGTATTGCCACCCAAAAAAAAACATTTTTTGTTCCCGGACTGGATGGAGAGTCAGACTACAGTAAACAAAAATATTTTTTTCCCCCCCATTTTCTATTTACAAATAAATTTAAAAACACTTTCAATTGTGAATGTCACTTTAATTATGGAGTAACATTTTTGGCATCGATTTTAATTCTTTTAAACTAAAGTGTACACCAGTTCAATACATATCACCAATTATTCTCATGAGCATACATACATTTCAGTGGTGGAGATTTTTAGAGAATATCACTTTTAACTAAACAAGCAATTTTACTGCGTTTTTCTGCATAGTCGTATTTATAGAAAACGCTTTTAGAACTCTCTGACATTATTTAAGTCTGTCTTGCTATTTTTGTGTCATCTGGATATAGGCCACATTCTAGCATTTACTGTGGTTGGATGCTGTCTTATCATCAAAGTGGCTGACAATTTTGTGGGTAGCTTAAGTGTGCCAGGAATTTGAAGTTGAATTATATTTGTACCCATGAAAAAAAAATTGTATAAATAAAAAATAAATTGTGCAAATGTGTTAAGAATATCCAAAGACCCTCAGACCCACACCCTTCCAACCATCCAGATTTCAAAGACAATTTTAAAAAAACAAGTGCCATGAAAATGTCACAGTTACCGATTTTATAATTTATATGTTGGGGTGTGTTTAGCAGAAATAAAAGCTCTCTGCATTTAATTGTGTTTAATGTGACTGATGTTTCGAGCCAGGAATATTAATGAACACATTACGAGCAGACTTCAGATTTTGATCCAACTCGATACAAGTTTATGACTCTCTTGCACTGGGATCATTAACTCTTTATGTAAATCATATCAAATATTCCCGTTAAAGGGCTATTAAATCAGACTTGTTAGACTGATTTTGGTGTAATTAGAAAATAGCCCAGTGAGTTTCTTTTTTTTTTTCTGAGGTTCAAAACTGATATTACTCCTATATTTGTTTGTTTGTTTTTTTCTGTTTTTTTTATTTATTATTTTGTATTTTTAACTAACTTGTCTTTTTCTGTTTAATTTTATTTTAGCCTTTCCAAGATATGGAGAAGGTAAGAATTTATAATGTATTGCAAACAAATTGAATTTTTTATTGCCACTCTAGTTGATTTTTTTTGTCTTTTAATTATTTATATGAAACATTTTAAATGATTTAGTACACCAATTCAAAATGTCTTAATAGAGTATATGTAGATAGTTAATGAAATGTTTACACTCCATTGTGTGAAAAGTTAATATTTATAATTTACATGTTTTTATATGCATATTTACTTACTTAATTGGCTATTACCGATAACATTTTGCGGAAAATAAATTTATTAAGAAGTTAGGGATTTTAATTCTGTGTTCATTTAATACTCATTTTATAACTATATCTGAATATCATTTGTGCTTAATTATCCAGTTACTGTAAGCTTATATTTGTCTAGCAGAGAATTAGTTAATTAGAATACATGTTTTTTTTTAATTAATTCTTTGGGAACATATATGTGAAAAGGAAAAAAAAAAATCTGATTTCTAATTAATATGCAAAAATTGTTTTATTAATTACCTCCTTACAATACTTTACATAGAATCAGTGCTTTACAATACTTTGCGAAGGGCAAAAGAGCAACTTTTGGGTAATCACATTAAACTAAGAAGCCCTAGAAGTGCCAGCTACTATAGTAATGTATAATATTGTGCATTTGGCCGTATTTTCAAAGTTGAAGGCACTTTTGTAAAGCCACTGAAAACAAAGCTTGTCTCCCATTGGCTGCACATTCATTCATTTTTAATACCATTGTGCATACGTAGACCCTACCTATGCAATGTTTAAGTATGATTTGATATTCATTATATTTTGTATAACTTGCATATATGAATAACATATTTTTTAATATTAAATCTAATTTAATATCCTTTTTTAAGGGTCTCATGTACTTCAACACCAAACTGAAGGTCGCAGAAAGACGTCAGCAGCGAATTAAAGATTTAAAGGCAAAATATGAGGGGTTGAAGGAGGAACTAGAGGAAACAAAGTCTAGATTGATGATGGATCCCAACAAGTGGAGAGGAGAATGTATGTATATATGGGCAGTATACTTATGTATGGTGATGGTGACATGATTGATAGTTATTGTAAATAATGGCAAATATAACAGAACAATGATCCGTCAGCTAAGGTTACAACAAATTAATTTGATTTTCCCAACTTTTTTCCCAAGCTATGAAGCAGCCTCACTAGAACAATGAATAGTCATGGGGAGAGTTTCAGGCAGTGTTGCCTGGAAAATAATTCAAATAAGCTGCTCTAAAAGGGGAAGGGTCTTCTTGAAAGCTGCATGGCAGACTAAAAATAGATGTGTCTACAAGCAGGGGCAAACGCAGGATTTGTAGAGGGGGGTTTCCACACCATGCCGCCAGTGGGCGTGACCAGCATGCATGGGGGCGTGGTTATAATATTAGACAGTGCTTGGCTGCTCTACAACTCTTCCTATCACCATAATATACACGGACAATGCTGCGTGGACTACTGTTAGGTGCACGCAGCTCTCCCTTTTCAAGCAGAGCCATGTGAAGCGGGGGCAGGGTCCAGCCACCTCAATTATACAGTGCCCCAGGCTTGGAGGGGGGTTCACAATTATGTGAAGATCATACAAAATCCGAGATACTTTTTTCTTAATATGTCATGTTTGTTTACAATGTCCCTTTAAATAATGGTCACATGTTTCTTCGCTTGTGGCCAACAGTTGAGGTGGACCCAGATCTGGAGAGAGAGTCGCAGGAGTATTTGGAGGCCCTGGAACAAGTGACTGAGGACCTGGAGCTCTGTGTCAACCTATGCAAATCTCACGTCATGATGGTGACCTGTTTTGACATTGGTATGATCTCAGATCAGCAAGATGGAGGAAGAGAAGTGCAAGTCTGAAGAACCTGGACAGTGAGTCAGATAAAATAATGGACATAAGAATGAAGATTTGAGAATGACCCTGCATCGTGCAAAGGAGAAAAGAAAAAATGTTCATCAGTATGTGAAAAATGTAAAATTGGAAAGAATGTTACTAGTATGATGCCGATGATGGATTGTAATGTTTAAAAAAATCAATATGGTACCTCCAGACCAGGCAGAAGCAACTTATGGCCCTCTTGCTGTTTTAGAACTGCAAGACTCTACCAGAGCATGCTGGGAATTGTAGTTTCAAAAGAGCTGGACAGACATCTCTACTGTAAACCTTAACTATATACAGTTCCAATTAAAGTGGTGTTTAAGAACCATTGCAGCCAGAGGTGCCCACACAATGCAGAGCGGAGGCCACGGGCATCAGGAGGACTAGAAAAGAATGTGCTAACAAAAACGAATCCCATCATGCGTTTAAAACAGAAAATATTGAAAGTGCCTTGTTTTCATATAAATTTTCTTATTTTATTTGGTGCTAGAATTTAAAGCCAGCAAACCTAAGCAGACCGTTAAATGTATCAACATTTATACTGTACAGCGTATGTATAGTTACTTGTAAACAAAAACAAAAAGAGAGACAAATACAAAACAGAAACATCGTACCAGGAGCAATAAGCAAAATTATGTTTCCGCACCTGAATTTGCCTTCTGAGTTCACAGAAAAGCTGTTTTTTATGTAGCAAAACAGAAAAAAAAGCCAATTTATCAAGCTGTACAAAAATGTCCCTGTATTTGAGTTTTTTACCGTTCCTTATTCAACGACAAATGTCCTACTTGTATATTTTACAAACCGAGGATGTTAACTGTATATATATATATATATATATATATATATATATATATATATAAATATATATATATATGTGTTTGATGATTGCTCAGACTGTACTATACTTTGTACAGAAGAGCAATGTTTTTTTGTTTTTTTCTAATGACACTGTTTATGCATTTTTTTTAAATTAATTTTTTTACCATTTTTCTATGGAAGGCAAAATCTCAGGATATACCTATACATGCTGCATGTAATGTGTGCATTTTTCTGTTTTGTAAGCCATGGCTCCAGCACCGATTGTTGTACGATTGCCAAACACTTTGCAAAAGGTTTTACGTGTGTATGTATTATTGCGTTTCATATGGAGTCATATTTTCTGATCATCTTGTTTTTTATATGGGGTTTACAAAACCTTTGTATAAATGTATAATACAGTACTTAAACTTTTATCTGTGAATAAAAGATACATTTATTAATAAGCTTTGCTGGTCTTTCTTGTACATTTATAGATCGACTTTTTTTCACAGAAGTCATTTATAACACACAACTGGTGCTAAGATAAGTACAACCTGTATATAACATATGTGGATCCCGAAGTTTCTCAGTTTGAGGCACCCTTAGGGTCTCCATAATTTTTTCAAGTTGCCCCTAAGCCAAAAGAATTTCTCAATAGTCCACTGCCTTGCTTACCACTGGCCCTGGTTCCTTCGGCACCCCTGTGAGATTACCGCAGGGAGCCGCGCCACCCAGTTTGGGAACCACAAGTGGGAGGTCATCACATTAGTATTAGGAACATCTCTGTATTATATATGGTATTGTGCACTCCCTATTGTAAATTATAGGGCTATTAGAAGCTATCGAGGAGTTCTGTTACCATATAAATGCACTAGGTTGCAGGATGAGTGTTTTATATAGGTCACAGAAATCCAAGGTGACTTCTTTATATTCTAATAATGCAGCTACTGGTCAGGATGTCCCTTACTGCTGAGAAGCTGGCTCGTTTGAGATGACATCCTACCTCCCAGGATGGAAGAGACATCTAGCCTCCGGCACTGGTTGAGTAACAAGGACTGGATGTTGGTGAGGCTCCGTGAGTTGGACTAAGGGTGCTCGGTTAATAGACCACTGTCTGGAGCATCAGTGTCAGTAAGCTGCAGGAAAGCACCCAAAGATGTATGGGCTGTCAGCACTCGGTTATCTGCCCAAATTATATCAACCTGTCTTCAGAGCTTCGTTGGCTGACATTAAAACTCCAGGAGCGGCATATATGGAGGAATTTTAGCATGTGGTGGTGCCACAGATCTAGGGAATACTCCTGGTTCTAGACTATATAAATATACGTGGCTTACTGGCCCATGTCTGGCCTTAATTATCTCACATTTTATCTCATTAGCTACAATGTAATAAGTCAATTTGAAGGGGAACACTATGAAAACTCCTATTCCTGCATACAGTGGCTCAGTGGTTAGCACTTCTGCCTCACAGCACTGGGGTCATAAGTTCGATTCCCGACCATGGCCTTATCTATGTGGCTTCTATTAAGTTGACCTTAGTCTTTCTAGGTCTGTGTATATTGGGGAATTTAGACTGTAAGCTCCAATGGGGCAGGGACTGATGTGAGTGAGTTCTCTGTACAGCGCTGCGGATATTGGTGGCGCTATATAAATAGATGATGATGATGATACTCAAGTTGTGGCAACACAGTGGTCCTATGCCCTTGATGTTCATGGTTAAAGAGATATTTCTGCCTGTTAGCATCTCTGACCCAGTGATTTAAAACATAAATAACTCTTTGCAGTATTGACTTGATGCACATTTCATAAGATACATGGTAGCTGAGACTATGGTGAGTGTGATTATCAGGGAGTGCAGGGATGTAGTCTGATTACTTGGGTACAGAATGAGCCCAAGGGGAAGGTTGTTCACGCAGTGTGAAAATTAATGATATTAGAAGCTATCAGGAAGTTGTGTTACTGTATGAGGATAACTCACACATTCCTTTTTTTTTTTTTTTTTAAAAACTTTATTTAAAGAGGAAACAACAGAAAAAGATACAATCAACACCAATGACATGAACATATTAACATTCAAAATGTCTCCTCTATGTTTTATATTTTTATATGGGTGGGGAGGGGGAGGGGAGAGAGAAAGAAAGAGTGGGGGGTAGGAAGGCACAAATTATGTTAACAATATAGCTAATAAATAAATAAGCAAACAAACTCGGAACATTGCTAGAGAAAGCTAAACCACACACTTATATAGACTACCAAAGAGAAAACTGGTATACAAACATTTCTCACCAGCAGCGCACCATACCCAGCCCGGGGGGTCCGGAGGCGGCCCAAGAGCTACATTCCGTCTGCAAGAGGGGGAGCTGTATTGGATAGGCAGCTACGGCTTTCTAGTAAATACCACGGGGCCCACACCCTGTCGAAATTATGTGCTTTATCATGAAGGTAGCACGTTATACTCTCCATGCTTGCGACATGTGTTATGTAAGACCGTAACTCCTGCATAGAGAGAGCCCTAGGGTCTTTCCAGTGCTTTGCTATTAAGGATTTAGCAGCTGCCAAGATATGGGATATAAGCTTATTTGAAGGCCTGCTCTCATCAGGTATAGGGCGAGAGAGAAGGAATGACCAGGGGTCCAAACTTTCACATTCCTTTTTTAATATGCAATTTGACTGGATTGTGTTTTCATGCGTTCACCGTGAGATGAACATATATAATATGCAACAGAGAAACAATTGTCTTTAATTATCTAAATCAGGCCTGTCCAACCTACGGCCCTCCAGATGTTGTGAAACTACAAGTCCCAGCATGCCCTTCCAGTTATCAACAGGTTGTCTACTGGCAAAGCATGCTGGGGCTTGTAGTTTCACAACATCTGGAGGGCCGCAGGTTGGACAGGCCTGATCTAAATGAAGCCTGGACAACCTGTGGCTCTCCAGGTGTGAAACTTCTAGTCCCAACATACCCTGCTATGGGCTGGCTATCAGCTGGCAAAGCATGCTGGGACTTGTAGTTTCACAACATCTGGAGACCTGCAGGTCGTCCAGGCCTATATAAAAGGTGGTCATACTTTAGTGGCATGTGAACTACATTTATCCACACACTGCACAGGGATCTATCGCGCCCTCATTTTTTGCACAATATTCTTTCAATGCTTCTCCAAATTCTCCCTTTTTTTGCAACATTTACATCCATATCCCTATTAAATGAAAGACCCATATAATACACATCTTTAAATACTCAGCTAACTCATTCTTATTTTGTATTTCGTGCACACATACATAAGCACAAAATCTACCAAATAGACATACAAATAATAAACCAATGAATGAACTTACCTGCTGGCACAAAGAGCCTCCGAAGAGCAGCGCCTGGTCTATAGCAGTGTTTCCTAAACACTGTTAGAACCCCTAACAGTGCATGTTTTCCATATCTCCTTGCTGGAGCACAGGTGTAATCATTACTGACTGACACATTGTAACAGATCCACAGGTGGTGCTAATTATTTCACTTGTCACCTGGAAAACCTGCACTGTTAGGAGTCCTGATCCCTGGGTTTGAGAAACACTGGTGTATAGCATGCTACACTGCTTGCTTGCTCCCTTTGTTGCATTGTGTGTCCACAGAAGGAAGTGAAGAGATCTTGCATTTTGCTGCCATCTCCAATAAGGATAATGTATTATTAATGTTTATAGAACGCCACCATATTACGCAGCACTGTACAGAGAATATTTTAATCAGTCCCTGCCCTATTGGAGCTTACCCTATTACCCTAGATTACCCTATTTCCACCCATTAAACCATTTCACACAAGACAACTACCCCCTGACCAACATTGTTGTGTTACGGGATCATTTAGCTTATGAGTCACTTTTACCTTTGCAGTCTGGCTGGACCGAAATCCAAAATGTAGACTTAACCTTATGTATCAAACTCCCATTGTCCCATAGATTGTAAGCTTGCGAGCAGGGCCTTCTCACCTCTTTGTCTGTTTTACCCAGTTTGTTTCTTACTGTATTTGTCCCCAGTTGTAAAGCGCTACGGAATATGTTGGCGCTATATAAATAAATGATGATGATGATGATATTCCCTAACACACGCACTAGGTTCTGTTTAAGTCAGAAGTCAATTGACCTTCCGTTGTTTTTTTTGGAGCATGGTAGGAAACCGGAGCACAAGGAGGAAACCCACACAAACACGGGGTGAACATCCAAACTCCGCACAGATAAGGCCGTGAGCCACTGCTGTGTTACCCATGTGTATTAAATGTCTCCATGGGGACCACATGTAATTGCAAAAAAGCCAAAGTGTGTTAGGAGCCCAAGTTTCTATGCAGAGCTCAGACCCCAATGTCAGCCTGATCTATGGGCGTGCGATGCTTGTGCAGGTTTTTATCGTCGCTCTGTTAGATACATGAAGGAGCCTTGTTCAATCGTTGTGACAAACAGCCAGCTTTGGTTATGTTTTCTATGCATGGCACTGGCAAAGCTGAAGCTGGCACTACATCAACGGAACAATGCCTTGATTTACGGTGTCTGGTAGCGGTGTATCAAGTCAGGGGAAAAGAGGTCAGGTTATAGCAATAAAAAAATAATGTACCATTTTTACGGGTCACTGCTTGTTGCAGTTTAATTGTGGAAATCATAAACCAAAGACATACAATAGACAGGGACAATAGAGGAAATATTACCGCCACCACAAAGGTGGAGAATGGTTTTTCCTTTTTACGATAACAGTCATTGTACAGAGACAAGAACGTTAACACTGGAATTGGAACGTTCCTAAGCAGCAAGAGAGCACAGTAGTGTTACTCCTGATTTACTTGTTCTTATCTGTTATTAGTCTCTAGAAAATTACCTCTATATACTGTCTATAATTAGGATTTATGTATTTACATAGTTATTTAAGAAAAAACTACATATTGTATTTTCTTATATCATGTAATTGAAAATAATTATTTTTAGGAACTCTTACCACTGGTCAACACAAAATATTCAGAACAAGTCTAGGGGGTATATTTACTAAACTGAGGGTTTGCAAAAGTGGAGATGTTGCCTATAGCAACCAATCAGATTATAGCTGTCATTTTGTAGAATGCACTAAGTAAATGACAGCTAGAATCTGATTGGTTGCTATAGGCAACATCTCCACTTTTTGCAGTACGGTACAGTTGGGAAAAAACACAGTAATAAAACAAGATAGGGCAGCATGGTGGCTCAGTGGTTAGCACTTCTGCCTCACAGCACTGGGGTCATGAGTTAGATTCCCGACCATGGCCGTATCTGTGTGGAGTTTGTATGTTCTCCCCGTGTTTGCGTGGGTTTTCTTCCGGGTGCTCCGGTTTTCTCCCTTACTCCAAAAACATACTGGTAGGTTAATTGGCTGCTATCAAAATTAACTCTAGTCTGTATGTGTGTGTGTATATTAGGGAATTTAGACTGTAAGCTCCAATGGGGCAGGGACTGATGTGAGTTCTCTGTACAGCACTGCGGAGTTAGTGGCGCTATATAAAATAACTGATAATGATGATTGTGTATCTAAAACAGATAAAGAGGTAAGAAGGACCTTCTAGCAAGTGTATATCCTGTAGGAAAACATGATTTTGACACATTAGCTTGACTACAATGGGTAAAGGTGCACAGGGGGTTATACGATCAAGCAAAGTCTGTAGTGGAGTAGTAATTGGTTGGAACAGATTAGGGAAGTTAAGGTGGTTGGGGAATTTGGTAAGCTTGCCCGGAGAGGTGACTTTTCAGGGAACGCTTGATGGTTTGGAGGCTATGGGAACATCTGGTTATATGACGGAGGGAATTCCACAAACTTAGTCCGAAATATTCCTGTAACCATGAAATGGGGAAGGTAATCAGTACCGATAATAGACGGAGATCGGAGGTGTTGAGGTGGGAAACATTTTAAGACAATGGAAGAGATTTATGTAGTCTTGTTAATGGATCGGTATGTTAATAGTAGTATTTTATATTGGATTCTGTAAAGTGCAAACAACCAATGTAGGGACTAGCAGAGGGGACCAAGAGTAGAAGATTGGGAACTGTATTTTGGGAAATGCACTTAGCAACCGTGACACCTTTCACACACAGATGTCATTTTTATAAATGAATTGGAACACTTTAATTGAACCCTGGTGAAATCCAATCAATTAATCACACGACTAATGAGCAAAATCGATTGACCGCTCCAGGGCTTATATTGATATATCTTAGCAAATGTGGTGGCCCCATATGTAATCAATTATTGTCTGTTATGTATTTGTAATTACAGAATATTTTGTATTGATCCGTGGTAAGGATTCCCAAATCTATTTTGATTCCATCTGAAAGGGGTAAATGGTTTTTATAGGCCCTATATGTCCATCAAATTCAATTGTTTATTTCTCAAAACTCCGAGTCAGATGATCTTCAGCAGACCTGTCCAACCTGCGGCCCTCCAGATGTTGTGAAACTACAAGTCCCAGCATGCTCTTCCAGCTATCACCTGGTTGTCTACCAGCAAAGCATGCTGGGGCTTGTAGTTTCACAACACCTGGAGGGCCGCAGGTTGGACAGGCCTGATCTACAGGAAGCCTTCCATCCTCACCCTAATTATACATAATCATTTCTGGTTTAAGGTTGGAAAATATCCTTGCTGATTCTATGCTAGCAATTACACTATTGTACTCTTTGGATCAATATACTATTATATCTGTTATTAAATGCCAGAGCCCCTATTTTCTGTTTTACTGTCCGCTAATACCAGTTTTTGTGAGTTTCTTCCATTCTGTAACTCTTAGAGTAGAGATGACATCACTCTTCATCCCACCATAATACAGGTTCTTCTGTCTCTAGCAGAAACCTGATATTAGAGAGGTTTTTTTTTATATAGAGGGCATGAATGTATTTATACCCATTGATCATATTCCCCGTTAAATATCTCTTCTACAGTGGAGATGTAAATAAGACTTAAATATTCTATCCTTATGACTGAGATCTTCCATGTTTAATATTAATTTTTTTTAGCTTTCTCTGCACTCTCAGCAGCTCTATTATTATTATTATTATTGTAGATTCGTAAGGCGCCACAGTGCTCCGCAGCGCTGTACAGTAGGAAAAACAGGACATACATAAAACAGGGACATACAAGGTAGACAAAATAAAGGCAGACATGAAAACAAAGGGTAGAGGACCCCGGTCATTAGAGAGCTTACATTCTAAGTGAAAGAGGGCACAGCTGAAACAAGAGGAGCGAGTGTGGCTCAGAGTGGGGATTGGGACAGTTGTGAGGGTGTATTAGTGTGGGTAGTATCATTAGGGATAAGGTAAGATCTAATAAAGAGATGGGTTTTTAGAGAACGTCTAACGATTTGTAGGCCGTGAGAAAGACTGATTGTGCATGGTAGAGAATTCCATAAGTGGGGTGCTGCACGGGAGAAGTCTTGTAGGCATCAGAGACGAGACAAGGCGCAGGTCAGAGGTAGATCTAAGAGGGCGGGAGGGAGAGTATTTTTATATGAGATTTGAGATATATGCAGGGGTAGTGTTGTTGGCTTTGTAGGTAAGGATGACTAATTTGAATTGGATTCTGGAGGACACAGGGAGCCAATGTAGTGATTTTCAATGTGGTGAAGCAGATGTGGAGCGGTGAGGGAGGAAGATCAGATCTGCAGCAGCATTTAGGATGGATTTTCTGGCAATGGTTTTTAAGGTGAAATCGACAGGACTGGGAGAGAGTCTGGATGTGTGGAAAATACCCTCTTAGCTAATTTGTGCAAAAAAAGTTCACTGCATATTCAAGACGAGGCCGATTAGGATCTTACAGTGATCGGACTTCATGCAACAACGAAGACTTCCCAGACTCCACTGCTGTCACTGCAGTATTAAACTTGGGATGTCTCTGCCGCTGGCATGTACTCCACCCACTTATGCGCAGCTGTTTTCTCTGCCTATTAGTGCAATACCTCTGCGGCCAGGACTAGCTGTGTGCTAACCCCCACCCACTTTTATTTTGGCCCAGCCCATGGGCAGACGCAGGATTTGTAGAGAGGGGTTTCCATGCCACACCGCCAGTGGGCGTGGCCAGCATGCTTCGGGGCGTGACTATAATTTTAGACAGTGCTTGGCTGCTCTCCAATTCTTCCTATCCCCATAATATACACAGGCAATGCTGCGTGCACTACTGTTAGGGGCACACAGCTCTCCCATTTCGAGCAGAGCCGTGTGAAGCGGGACATACCTCCCAACTGTCCCTACAATCAGGACAAAGCACAATTGTATATATAAGTGACTAGTTCATTGTAAAAAAAAAAATCAAGTCTGACTTTATTATTTAAAGCTTACACACGCCACAATACATTTGGAGAGACCAGCAAATTGTCCCAATGTCACTTAAATGTGTAGCCTTGAAATGTGATGACAATACCAAATATTTGTGTGCGGCCAAAATGGATATAGCTTTACGTAGGAGGAGATACAGAGCAAGATTTATCTGGACCAATGACCGACTGTCTCTCGCTCTTCCAATTGCGCTACATACATCTGTCCGCGTCACTCTGGGAGTCGGAGAAAGTTGAGGCGAAATAGGTCTATATACGTCTGTAATCTGGGAGTTTTACTGCATCTTACACTTATGGGAATTTAAAAACCATCAAAGTATTAAAATGTTTCATCTAACGAGCTAAAGGCACGTTTCAAATTACATTTTGAGCGTAGATCAAGTTTCTTTGCTATCTTCTTAAAGAATGGACTCCTCTTTTTATTTCCTCTTCCATCGTTTGTTAGATCTTTTCTTTAATGTTTTTATGCAACTTTTTCTTTTAAAAAAAAATCCCATGTGCAGCATATATATTAGAGCACTTTGCAAACATACGTCCCTGCTAAATGCATATCCTCTGCGGTTACTTTCATGAGTGACAGATTACTGCTAAGAAAGGCATTTCCTTAGTGAAGCAGTTTTCTGAGTATCATAAAAGAAAGGAACGGCTTTTATAACTGTGGCTGCAAGCAATCTTTAAACGTCCCAGTACATATATGAATCCCTTTAATTGGTTTTTCGCATAGTCTGTTGGATGTTATATTTACTCTCTGAAGTTGAAAGTGTGTAATACTAAAGCTGGTTTTAAATCTCGGCATTTCTGCTTAGCTTGTAGAATGAATTTATTTGCATTAACATCCAAACATCCCTTCTCTGTACTACTAAGTCTTCCCTGAGCAGAGGATGTTTCTGACCAATACTTCGGAAAGTTCACACACAAATGCTTTATAAGGCCGCAAGCCGCCTGACATAAAAAGAATGCTATTTTTACATTTTATGTGGAAAAAATCCTTTTTTTCTTAAACGTTCCTTTAATCTCTTCCAGTGTACTAAATAACAACATCTGTTAGAAATTGAAAGTACCTGCAACCGATCGTGCAAATGTTAAGGTATTCTATACCAGGATTAATTGATTGCCTTGTTGGGCATGAATCATTATGGAGAACAAGCAAAAAAAATGAGTAACTTTGCACCTTGGCAAAACCATGTTGCATTGGAGGGGGGAGGTAAATTTAAAATGTGGGGACATATTTATAGTTGGGGTAGGGCATGTCCTAGATCAATTTTAAATTTAAAAATTTAAAAATAAAGCCATCAAGTATTTGTGTGCTACATGAAAAAGCAGCCAGTATTTTCTTTACATGCAAAATAATAACTAATTTGCACCCCTTGCATTGTAACATGGCTTGTCCAGGAGCAAATTTACTCCTTTTTATTGCCTTGCTCTCCTCAATGAACCAACATATATATGTTCTATGTTTTGTGACTCTGTATAAAAAGCTTATCCTGCATTTTTGAATATATAACAAGTTTTAAGTCATAACAAAGAGGAAGAGGGGGTCCTAATTTTGCTGGGTGCCCCTGGGGGATCCAGAATTTTGTGGTCAAAATAAAATATGCATGAAAAGCGTATGGAATACATCTATGCAGTGCATAATTTCTCAAAGCCATTTCGGTACCAAGCTAATTTAATTTAATTTTGCCGGAAAATTGGGCTGATAACTATATTACAGAGAAAGTCAATGTTTTTAATCAAGTGAAATCTTATTCTCAAGTAATTTTGTCCTGTTGACTTTTCCATCTATATTGGGATTTCATCTCTCTAAATACATGTTTTATTTTTATGCTGAGTAACATACAAGCAAGATTTAATTTCCAGTAAAATATTTATATTTAATTATTCATCACTTCCAATATGACCCTGTTCATCTAATACACACTTAGGGCTAGATTTACTAAGCTGCAGGTTTGAAAAAGTGGGGATGTTGCCTATAGCAACCAATCAGATTCTAGCTGTCATTTATTTAGTACTTTCTACAAAATGACAGCTAGAATCTGATTGGTTGCTATAGGCAACATCCCCACTTTTTCAAACCCGCAGCTTAGTAAATCTAGCCACGAGGGGCATTTATAAGGCCTCATACTTAAGGGCACTTTTAAGGTGTCCGTGGAACTTTTTGTGTAGTTGCTTTTAAATGCAGAAATAGAACATGGTGCAAGTCATGTTTACTGGTAGAAAATCTGTAAAGTTTTTTTCAACCAATTATCATGCCAATCACACATTAAACGTCCGTCAGGTCCAATATTGCATTAGGATGTAGACTCCCACGATCATGTTTCATTGCACCAAAGCACATCAAATTGTTTGATTTTAGAAACTGACGAAAAATCATTATGGATACTGGAACAATGTCGGGCAAATGTGGAAGTGTGTACGCACTCACCACCTGCAGTGTAGGCAGTTCTCTATGGAGTGTGCAGAGTCACTATCATTTCAGTAGATGGTTATGACAGATGAAGAGCACAGATCTCATGGTAAATCGTGTAGGTCTGTATACATAATCTGCATGCTCATCGGGACATTCATTCGTTGATAAAATCGTTACTTAATTCTCATCTGCACTAATTTTCTGTAGTGTACCCTGCTTGAATCTGCAAACTTCCTTTTGGCACAGAGCTTAGCTATACCACTCTAGGACTAGGTATACCTCCCATTATTCACCGTTAAAAACAGAACATGATTTATTTGTACCAAAGCCCCAAATGCGATATATTTGTACTTTCGCTTAGAATGCATCTATTCTGTTACAGATGGAGCTCCAGTTATCCCACAATGATTTACTCAGGCTATCACAGATCTCTGCAACTATTGGCCAATCCATAGTCCTAGATGATAATTAGAATAAGATGGCTAAGAGAAGCCGATATGACATTAGAGAAATAGGGCCCTCTCTGCCATTATAATTCTCTCTGTCACCTTTCCTGTTCATTCGTTTGTCCTCCATAGATTTGTTCTAATTGTCGTTTGGGTAATGTCCATTTTAACCTAATTTTCTCCCTATCCTATCCTCCTATCCTATCCTCCGTATCTAGCGCTTGTGATGTATAAGGGACAGTGTAGGAGTTCCACTTTATCTCTGCGATATAACGGATTTGGACAGTTGTATTTCCAAGGTGCTGTCCTACCATCTCTACCTCAGTATTATGAGTTATATGGGAATTCACATTCTAGAAGTGTACTCAGTACTGTGCTATCATTTACATGGGACAGCAGGGTGGCTTAGTGGTTAGCATTGCTGCCTCACGGTGCTGGTGTCATGAGTCAGATTCCAACCTGTGTGGAGTTTGCGTGGGTTTCCTCCGCATTCTCCAGCTTCCTCCCACAGTCCACAAAACATAGCGTCAAGTTAATTGTCTTCTCTCTGTACAGTGCTGCGTAATATAATTGGCGCTATCTAAATAATTATAATATTACCTCAATATTATGTGCTGTCAAAGCACATTATAGTAGTGTATTTAGTACTGTGCAATCACATACATACTTCAAGATTATGGGGTGTATTTACTAATGCTAAAGTGGAGATGTTGCCTATAGCAACTAATCAGATTCTAGTTGTCATTTTGTAGAATGTGCAAAATAAATGACAACTAGAATCTGATTGGTTGCTATAGGCAACATCTCCACTTTTTCAAACCCGCAGTTTAGTAAATATACCCCTTTGTCTTAATACCACTATTCACCATTGAAGAAAATGTTTTGCACACAGTATATTTATGTGACTTGTGTATTATAAATATATATGTATTTAAACATATTCGTATCTGAGTGATATATACAGAGGAGTTAGTTGTTTTCTTTTCATTAAATGCTCTTCTACCCACTATGCAAAGTTTAAGACGGCATAGTACGTCAATATAATACGTGACAATTAATTTCAGTCTTCACAGAGGTAGAATTTGGGATTCATTTCAGGGTTGTCCTCAGTTATTGCCTGATTTTTAAGAGGCTGTAAAACTGAACTGTTAGAGATGCCATAAAAAGATTGAAATGCTTTGTAATTAACTAATAGGGGAGGAAAAAAGAACATGCAATAGCAATGTGTGCAGTCACGATGAAAAATAGAAAGTGAGAGGCAGAAGGAATAAAGAATAAAATAGTGACACATATTGTATGGCAGGAATTATAGCGCATATACCACAATATAAAATCCACTTTGATAACCTTACACATTAAAAAGTTACCGTTAAGTAGTGCATGGGAGGAAGCCAGAAACGACACTGAACATGTCACATTCTCAGTGCAAGATAACCCCTCCAGCATAGAACTGGGTCCCAGGTCTTTGTAACACCCACAGTCCAGAGAATAGCACACAATGATAGCCCTGCCTCATGGTGTCCGGATGCCTTATTTTCTATTCCTGTTGTTTTACAAACAACAAGCAATGTTAGTCCATTTATATACTAACTGGGACCATTAATACCTTGGGTTCTATGGCAATTGCATTAGTTGCCTTGGCCTGGAGCTGGGGCATCATGGTGGCTACATGGTTCTCACTTCTACCTCACAGCACTGGGGTCATGAGTTCGATTCCCGACCATGGCCTTATATGTGTGGAGTTTGTATCTTCTCCCCGTGTTTGCGTGGGTTTCCTCCGGGTGGTCCGGTTTCCTCCCACACTCCAAAAACATACTAGTAGGTTAATTGGCTGCTATCAAATTGACCCTAGTCTCTCTCTCTCGCTCTCTGTCTGTGTATGTTAGGGAATTTAGACTGTATGCTCCAATGGGACAGGGACTAATGTGAGTGAGTTCTCTGTACAGCGCTGTGGACATAGGGGCGCTATATAAATAAATGGTGTTGATAATGATGGTCCTGCCTTCAAATTCTCTAGGTGACGGTAGTGCTGAGGAGCAAGGCCATCCAGAGAGAATTCAGGCCTTATTACAGCAACTTTTTGGGACCCCTTCCGTAGACACCGGAGGGGCGGGGCCACACCAGGTTGGTGGCTTCTCCCTACGCATGCAGGCCAGCTCCCTCCCAGCTGGCCAGGTCCCCGATACTTTGCACCTACCCTCCCTTCAGCCTCTCCCCCCCAGCCGGCCAGCTCCCCGGTACCTTGTAACTACCCTCCCTTCAGCCTCCCCCCCAGCCGGCCAGGTCCCCGATACTTTGTACCTACCCTCCCTTCAGTCCCCTCCCCCCCCAACCAGCCATGTCCCCGGTACTATCTACCTACCCTCCCTCTCCTAAGCATCCCAGATGAGGAGGGGGGTGTATCGAGTGGTTAAAGGAAAAAAGGGTAAATTCCTTCAGTTCCAATTCATGGGAAAAATTCAATGTGGTTTTATATATATAACAATTTACTGCATATGCACCTGTATTTGTAAATAATTATTGAAAATTAGAGTAACAAACAAGCCCTACATATTTATTGTGAATAATTTACCTTTAATTCCTTTTGAGTATCTGGAATAATGTGTCCCAATAACTTTATGCTCTATACCTTCAGATCCTAATGTCCATTTATGTTTAGGTAAAACTGAGATTTTATTAAACGGATCAGAAGAACATTAATTACAATAAACCCATTACTATTTGGTGGATCAATTATCTGGCGGTAATATGTGAGATAGTAAAACATGTACCTGCAAGGAGAGAACTGTATTAAATTTATACGCTTGTGGTAATTAAATATATTGGTCTGACATTTTGTACTGGTCGTAGCGAAGTTTAATTACCTCTCTTCTATCGCATAAGGGAATACTGTTACAAGGTTTAACTAGCATATTCCATCTGATTAAAGTCAGCCTGTAACATTGGGGTATCTTTCATATGATAAAATTGCCCTTATAAACAGGACCTGATGAATGAATGTAAAACAAATAAACAGAAGATGGAATTGGAGGTTTGGGTGAGTAATGAGCTTGGTATTAAAGGGACCTGATTTTTACCCTTTTCATTTGTTGAATATTAATATTAAAGGATGACTATTTCTTTACCTAGTTTCTAGGATTTTGCTAGTAAGCCTCCATTTAGTACAGTTTCGTTGTTTGCGTTCTCTTCCCCGTTATCCCTTTATCACGTGTGACATAATTAGGGGCGGGGCATTTCACCATTAGAAGTTTAGCCAGATAAGAAAGGGTCAAAATGATGACAGAAAGGTAGTAGACAAACCCCTTAAATTTGTCCATAGCTTAAACATGGGGATCCCTAAAACCATATCTAGCACATGCATTGCCCTGTGTTAATGCTAGGCATATTTAAGTAAATTATTGTGTTTAGCTCTAATAAAGACAGGACAACACCAGGACATACATATTAAATCACTAATAAACCTAAAATAGACCTTGTTTAAAGACCCTATTATCATTATTGTGTGAGACTATGCTCAAGGTCATATCAGAAGCCCCCACAGCATCACCCCTGCAATATATACATACTTTATTTGCCTATATAGCTATTTAATATATGTATATAGCTTTTCATTTCTTTCACTGATTTGAGATACATCCTGTGTATTGATACAAATGAATATATTGATTATATGTGCAGACAATATACCTGCTAGGTGTATAGGCCTTTTTGTCAGTAAGCTCACCAGATGTAATGGGAGTTTTAATTTGGAAATTAGTTCAGCCTCCATCGGTGCTAAAAAAACACAGTGCAGAGCAGCCCCTTCACCCGGCTTCTGTCAAACTCAGTAGACGGCTCCTAGCATGCTGATTGGTCTATGGTTATGGCCACACACCAATCAGAGTAGTGGGAGGTCTGCACAAGCTTATTGGTGAAAGGCTGAAACTATCCACCAATCAGGATGTACGAAGCTGATATTTTTATTTATGAACAAAAGAGATTATCATGGTCACAGTCACCAGAGATCCGGAATTTGCTTTCTGCCCAAATCTATGTTTTCTCTTTCATCTAAGGTCATCCGTATTAAATGAGTGCAACTGTGTTGCTAACTATATATTATTATATGTTTATTAACTGTAATCTTGTGTATGCATGTTGATAATTGAAGTCCCCCCTTTGTGTATTGTAAATTGTATAGAGGTTATTATAATGCTCTCTGTGTTGTATAGAGGTCACTATAATGATCTGCGCATTGTACAGAGGTCACTAGAATGTTTTCTATATTGTAAATGTGTCCTGTATTGCAATGTTGCTAGAATGCTCTCTGTATGTATAGAGGTCACAAGAATGCTCAATGTATTATCCAGATGTCACTAGAATGCTTTCTCTAGTATAAACTGGTCACTAAAATGTTCTCAAGATCATAAATTGTTCACTAAAATATTTTCAGGATCGTAAATTGGTCACTAAGGGGTATATTTACTAAACTGAAAAAGTGGAGATGTTGCCTATAGCAACCAATCAGATTCTAGTTGTCATTTATTTAGTACATTCTACAGAATGACAGCTAGAATCTGATTGGTTGCTATAGGCAACATCTCCACTTTTTCAAACCCGCAGTTCAGTAAATATACCCCTAAATGTTCTCTGTAATGTATAGAGGTCACTACAATGTACTCTGTGGGCTAGATTTACTAAACTGCGGCTTTGAAAAAGTGGGGATGTTGCCTATAGCAACCAATCAGATTCTAGCTTTCATTCATTTAGTACCTTCAACAAAATGACAGCTAGAATCTAATTGGTTGCTATAGGCAACATCTCCACTTTTTCAAACCCGCAGCTTAGTAAATCTAGCTCTGTCAGTCAATAGAATGCCCATTGTATTGTATATATTGGTCAGTAGAATGCTCTGTGTATTGCATATAATGGTCAGTAGAATGCTCTGTATTACATAGAAGTCACTAGAAAGTATCTGCTTTGAATATTAGTCAGATGGGACTAGAAAGTGTTGTAATTAATGTGCTTAACCTAAATTCCCAGTGCAGCCGCCAAACAGTGTGGTAGAGCCGCACTAAATGAGTAACATGATACCACTCATTTAGTGTTTTAGACATCTTGGCACTCTAGACAACCACCATGGTTCCCCTATCATAATGCCTTTATGTACAATTGTCTTTGTAAATATATTTCTTTATAACTGTTTTATCATATATGTAACTTTTAAAATGTGGCTAGTATGACTTCAATGAAGATAAACTGAAATCTATATAGAGAGTAACAAATATTTTATATTCAATTCCGACACAGCTATTTTCTTTGGGAAATCCCCATGTTTGTAAATTCGGAAAATAATTATACAGCTAAACAAATAGCATCCTTGGCAATTCATGGACTGAAGCGTTTTTCCTGTCTTGGAAAGGTTACAGAATTCTTTGCATTTTAATGTAATGGTCTATAAGAGTGCAGCCTGCGAGCTCGTTCGCCCCATGCATCCCAACAACTGCCTGCCCAGCTGGTGGTCATGCCACGGAGCCTGCCTGGGGGGCTCTCCAGATGGCACAGTGTGTCTCGGAATGAATGTAGGGAAAACTAGTTATTTGGTAGCAACAATAAAGGTTAGCGGTGACAGTACTTGGGAAATTAAAAAATGACTAAATTGTCTCTAAATAAACCACTAAATAATTTACTATTTTGCTAAAGGAAAATATCATTAATGTGTAAAATGAAAAATGATTGACTTGTGTGATATTTGTATTTGAAGAAAATATTACATTGTATTTATTATTTTATTATTGTGCTCTCTCTCATCTACAATTAATACCTTTGTGATATCTGGAATTTCTACTTGCTGAGATATGTGTTTTAGAAGTCACTGTTTTACCAATTACCAACAGTTCCCGTCTTGGCTGATACAAATGCTTCTGTTTGTGATAAATGCAACATTTTAAGACTCTCCTTAACGGGTGTTATACCTGACTGGGTTACGTAAAACTTAAAGGGGGTTGGTCAAACCCTTCACCTTCAATAGTGCCCCCTATTGATACTATATACTGCATATTTTACTTTTAAAGTTGGATGTGAAAATACCTCTGAGGCTCCAGAGCAAGCGTGGAACAGTGCAAGATTGGGCCCCAGAATAGGTATAGGCCCGGCAAAGCCGCAGGAGCCTCCTGGAAGAGATGGATTAATGCTTTGTAGGGTCCGGAGACCTTAAGACATAGTAAGACATGGAGGGCCCTTGTGGACTACAATTAAGAGCAATGTGTCATTATGCATGAGAGAATATCTATCTATCTATCTATCTATCTATCTATCTATCTAGCTATCCGTCTATCTATCTATCTATCTATCTATCTATCCGTCTATCTATCTATCTATCCGTCTATCTATCTATCTATCTATCTATCTGTCTATCCGTCTATCCGTCTATCCGTCTATCCGTCTATCTGTCTATCTATCTATCTATCTATCTATCTATCTATCTATCTATCTATCTATCCGTATATCTATCTATCTGTCTGACTGTCTGTCTGTCTATCTATCTATCTATCTATCTATCTATCTATCTATCTATCTATCTATCTATCGATCTATCGTCATCAGTTATTTATTTAGCGCCACTAATTCTGCAGCGCTGTACAGAGAACTCATTTACATCAGTCCCTGCCTAGTGATGAGAGGCAGAAGTGCTAAATATATATATATATATTTGCCGCAATAAAATTAGTTAGACGCTGTATAAGTCCCAGAGTTGTTGCTTCAAATCTGTTGCGTAAATATACCAGCCAGCGTGTCTGTCCCAGGGGCACGGGGCTGATCAAGGTGCGACAGGGGCCTGGCACCACTCCCAGAGGGCTGCCTATCGCCATAAAGCGCTAAACTACCCATTACATAACCCCCTCCCCCAACACTCCCACCTGCAGAACAAACATCTCCCCGGGCGGGACAGCGGGACACAGCCATAAAATCCTGACTCTCCTGCAGAAATCAGAGATGTAAAGAGAAACTACACACACAATTTACAAGTTATACACAATGCCCAGTGCAGACACTCAGTTAGGAAGACACAACTCACCAAGAGCAACACATTTATCGGTTTGCAATATGCTGGAACCTCTAATGCAGGGCTGTTGTTGGGGGGAGGAGTCAGTACAGATCCCGCAGGGGGAGGCCGGACGGTGATATGTGGGGAGGGAATTACAAGGGACCTTGGTAAGTTATTGATTGGAGATGACTTCTGGACAGCGCTGCTCTCTGCAGTGACTGCCACAGGAAGAGGGAGGCGAGGAGCAGAAGGGGGAGGACAGATAACACTAAGGGTGATCGGAGGGGAGTCTGTTAGATCCCAGCCCGTTCAAGTCAACTCTGCCTCACCCCCCCCCATTGCAGTCATAAATAAACTCCGCCCCTTTCAGAGCAGAGAGGAAACCTCTGGGAGCGCTGCAGGGGGAGGATTATAATCACTGACCAAACATTTTCAACAGTAATAACAACAGTAGTTGTTGGTAGCAGTAGTAGTAGTATTGGGCAGCATGGTGGCTTGGTGGCTAGCACTTCTTCCCTACAGCACTGGCGTCATGAGTTCGAATCCCGACCATGGCCTTATCTGTGAGGAGTTTGTATATTCTCACCGTTTTTTGTGGGTTTCCTTCGGGTGCTCTGGTTTCCTCCCACATTCCAAAAACATACTGGTAGGTTAATTGGCTGCTATCATATTGACCCTAGTCTGTGTCTGCGTATGTTAGGGAATTCGACTGTAAGCCCCAATGGGGCAGGGACTGATGTGAGTGAGTTCTCTGTACAGCGCTGCGGAATTAGTAGCGCTATATAAATAGCCGATGATGATGATAGTATTAGTAACACATTACTGTGTAAAAGAGGAGAGCCATCACATCAAAACAACAGAAGAAAGTCAATGTATTTTCCTAATTTAATACATTTAAAATGAGATTGCCTTGAATTTAACCACTTATTCAGATTTTGGTGAGACTTCGTCTTTATAATATACTAGCATCTCTTTCAGTGCTCGAGTGAGAGTTTCACCAAAATCCACATTATTACTTGGAGAATTCATGATAATGGGTATTTCATGAGGCAATTGGATACAACTGTTTCAATACGTTAACTTGCTGAACAATGGAACTCCTGGAAACTATAATTGTTTTTATTTTCTTTTATATATTTCAGTTTTTGTTTTTTTTTTAGAAAAGAAAAAGGAATTGTTTTCTTTTCACAGGAAATCAATATGAAGCAGCGATCTATACGGAGCTGTTTGGCTGTGTCGCACATTGTTCTGTTAAGGCAAGAAGTAACGTCAAATAGTAATATACACGTGTTTGACAACATTGGCTCATTAATCCTTTTCACTGTACTGAAATAAGCTGAATGCTAAATGTTTTGTATTTTATTTCTGTTATCCGAGTGCAACAGGGAAAACATTTGCAGTGATATAACTTGTTTTATATTAAATTGCTCACTGCATTAAAATTGAATTATCCACTCAGGACATACTTGAAAACAAGAGGAATAAAAAGATATTTTTCCTGCTGGAATAACTTGCTAAATGCAATACCCCAATCTGGAATTTCACTTGGACGCGCTTTTAACATTATTAGCCCCTGTGCACTGTTTGCATGCCTATCAGCATTTCAAATTTAGGGCCCAATTCAATTCTCGTGATACCACCGAAATGGTCGCGGGGCCACTGTGTTCTATTGCTTTGTTATGCACAGTGAGTCTGTCTTTACATTGTTTGTGTTCTGAGAGATGTGTGTGTAGTTTATAATTATTGTACAAGTAAGAGAGCCTCTGAGTGGGCTCACCTTAAGTATCCCTCTCTGGTTACAAGAAACGTTTGGCGTTACGTTTATATTACTCTTATAAACAATAACCCTCTAAGCCATTTCCCATCAACACTGCGAGGAACGCTGTTTAGCTTCCTTTAAGCCTTACTGGCAATTATAACTGTGCAATTAAAATCAGGTCCACGATGCCAAGTCACAGCGTACGGTCAGGAATTAGCTGCGTATAAAGGACATTGAACCCATCTCGTTTGCCCTTAGAGCCTACACTCCACCAGAACAGAGGCAGCGAGCACTGGGCATAGATGCAGCCTTTACATCTCTGGGATAAATATTTGCTTGAATTAAATACACATCAGTCTTTCATGATTTTACCTAAAGACATATAACTTGTAACTGTCAAACGTAACAGCAGGGTGACTTAATATCTATTAATATTAATGAGGCAGCTGCTTATGTTTTAACAATCCTCTGTAAGGCTTACTGAACATTTAACTTGTTTCTAGACAATACTTATAAAGCTCTTAATTCTTTGTATGTATATATATATATATATATATATATATATATATATATATAGCCCCCTCTGATGGAAGTCTGTCTGTGTCTCTGTTTTCCATTGTTTGGATGAGGGGTGTGTCTGCTACCTTCCTGTGAGGACCACCACATTCCACTTGGCAAGATGTAAGTCAACAATACACTATACTAATGGTGAAATAAAAATTCTAAACTTCAATCACAGTAATAAAAACAATTGCAGCAGATATAATACAGGGCTGGGAGACTATGGAGAGGCAAACCTGCATATTCTACATCTATATGACTGTTTCTTGCTTCAACAGGCATGAAAGCGACATTACAGATATAGCGGGCCGCTGTGGAGTCTTTTTCTCCTTGCAAAATGACCTAATTATTATTAGGGATGAGCGCACTCGGATTTATGAAATCCGAGCCCACCCGAACGTTGCGGATCCGAGTCGGATCCGAGACAGATCCGGGTATTGGCGCCAAATTCAAAAGTGAAACTGAGGCTCTGACTCATAATCCCGTTGTCGGATCTCGCGATACTCGGATCCTATAAATTCCCCGCTAGTCGCCGCCATCTTCACTCGGGCATTGATCAGGGTAGAGGGAGGGTGTGTTAGGTGGTCCTCTGTGCTGTTTAGTTCTGTGCTGTTTAGTTCTGTGCTGTGCTGTGCTGTGCTGTGTTCTGCAGTATCAGTCCAGTGGTGCTGTGTGCTGTGCTCTGTCCTTCTGAGGTCAGTGGTGCTGCTGGGTCCTGTGCTGTGTCCTGTTCAGTCCAGTGGTGCTGTGTCCTGTGCTCTGTGCTTCTAAGGGCATAGTTATTTCCCCAATATTCCCCTGTGTTTAAAAAAATAAAAAAAAGTTTTTTTAAAAAATACCAAAAACTACTTTAATTTTTTTTAATTACCACAAAATTTGCACAACCAATCCTGCAGTATAAGCCCATTGGTACTGCAATATTACCAAGTTCACACATTCAGCAGTAAAAGTCCAGTGGTACTGCGATATTACAAAGTTTACACATTCTGCAGTATCAGTCCAGTGGTGCTGTGTCCTGTGCTCTGTCCTGCTGAGTTCCGTAGTGCTGCTGGGTCCTGTGCCGTGTCCTGTTCAGTCCAGTGGTGCTGTGTCCTGTGCTCTGTGCTTCTAAGGGCATAGTTATTTCCCCATTATTCCCAAGTTTTTAAAAAATAAAAAAAAAGTAAAAAAAAATAAAAAATTTAAAAAAAAATAAAAATATATAATAATTATAACCAAATTTGCAAAACCAATCCAGCAGTATAAGTCCATTGGTACTGCAATATTACCAAGTTCACACATTCTGCAGTATCAGTCCAGTGGTGCTGTGTCCTGTGCTCTGTCCTGCTGAGTTCCGTAGTGCTGCTGGGTCCTGTGCCGTGTCCTGTTCAGTCCAGTGGTGCTGTGTCCTGTGCTCTGTGCTTCTAAGGGCATAGTTATTTCCCCACTATTCCCAAGTTTTTTAAAAATAAAAAAAAAGTAAAAAAAAATAAAAAATTAAAAAAAAAAAAAAAATATAATAATTATAACCAAATTTGCAAAACCAATCCAGCAGTATAAGTCCATTGGTACTGCAATATTACCAAGTTCACACATTCTGCAGTATCTTGTGCTACATATAATGGAGACCAAAAATTTGGAGGATAAAGTAGGGAAAGATCAAGACCCACTTCCTCCTAATGCTGAAGCTGCTGCCACTAGTCATGACATAGACGATGAAATGCCATCAACATCGTCTTCCAAGCCCGATGCCCAATCTCGTAGTACCGGGCATGTAAAATCCAAAAAGCCCAAGTTAAGAAAAAGTAGCAAAAAGAGAAACTTTAAATCATCTGAGGAGAAACGTAAAGTTGCCAATATGCCATTTACGACACGGAGTGGCAAGGAACGGCTTAGGCCCTGGCCCGTGTTCATGACTAGTGGTTCAGCTTCACCCACGGATCTTAGCCCTCCTCCTCCTCCCCCCCCTACAAAAAATTGAAGAGAGTTATGCTGTCAGCAACAAAACAGCAAACAACTCTGCCTTCTAAAGAGAAATTATCACAAATCCACAAGGCGAGTCCAAGGATGTTGGTGGTTGTCAAGCCTGACCTTCCCATCACTGTACGGGAAGAGGTGGCTCGGGAGGAGGCTATTGATGATGTAGCTGGCGCTGTGGAGGAACTTGATGATGAGGATGGTGATGTGGTTATTGTAAATGAGGCACCAGGGGGGGAAACAGCTGATGTCCATGGGATGAAAAAGCCCATCGTCATGCCTGGTCAGAAGACCAAAAAATGCACCTCTTCGGTCTGGAGTTATTTTTATCCAAATCCAGACAACCAATGTATGGCCATATGTAGCTTATGTAAAGCTCAAATAAGCAGGGGTAAGGATCTTGCCCACCTAGGAACATCCTCCCTTATACGTCACCTGAATAACCTTCATAGTTCAGTGGTTAGTTCAGGAACTGGGGCTAGAACCCTCATCGGTACAGGGACACCTAAATCCCGTGGTCCAGTTGGATACACACCAGCAACACCCTCCTCGTCAACTTCCTCCACAATCTCCATCAGATTCAGTCCTGCAGCCCAAGTCAGCAGCCAGACTGAGTCCTCCTCAATACGGGATTCATCCGAGGAATCCTGCAGCGGTACGCCTACTACTGCCACTGCTGCTGTTGCTGCTGTTAGTCGGTCATCTTCCCAGAGGGGAAGTCGTAAGACCGCTAAGTCTTTCACAAAACAATTGACCGTCCAACAGTCGTTTGCCATGACCACAAAATACGATAGTAGTCACCCTATTGCAAAGCGTATAACTGCGGCTGTAACTGCAATGTTGGTGTTAGACGTGCGCCCGGTGTCCGCCATCAGTGGAGTGGGATTTAGAGGGTTGATGGAGGTATTGTGTCCCCGGTACCAAATCCCCTCGAGATTCCACTTCACTAGGCAGGCGATACCAAAAATGTACAGAGAAGTACGATCAAGTGTCCTCAGTGCTCTTAAAAATGCGGTTGTACCCACTGTCCACTTAACCACGGACATGTGGACAAGTGGTTCTGGGCAAACGAAGGACTATATGACTGTGACAGCCCACTGGGTAGATGCATCCCCTTCCGCAGCAACAGCAACAGCTGCATCAGTAGCAGCATCTACAAAATGGCTGCTCATGCAAAGGCAGGCAACATTGTGCATTACAGGCTTTAATAAGAGGCACAACGCTGACAACATATTAGAGAAAATGAGGGAAATTATCTCCCAGTGGCTTACCCCACTTAGACTCTCATGGGGATTTGTGGTGTCAGACAATGCCAGTAACATTGTGCGGGCATTAAATATGGGCAATTTCCAGCACGTCCCATGTTTTGCCCACACCATTAATTTGGTGGTGCAGCATTACCTCAAGAGTGACAGGGGTGTGCAGGAGATGCTTGCGGTGGCGCGCAAAATTGCTGGACACTTTCGGCATTCAGCCAGTGCCTACCGCAGACTAGAGGCACATCAAAAAAGCATGAACCTGCCCTGCCATCACCTCAAACAAGAGGTTGTGACGCGCTGGAACTCCACCCTCTATATGCTGCAGAGGATGGAGGAGCAGCAAAAGGCCATTCAGGCCTACACAGCCACCTACGACATAGGCAAAGGAGTGGGGATGCGCCTCAGTCAAGCGCAGTGGAGACTGATTTCCGTGTTGTGCAAGGTTCTGCAGCCATTTGAACTTGCCACACGAGAAGTCAGTTCCGACACTGCCAGCTTGAGTCAGGTCATTCCCCTGCTCAGGCTGTTGCAGAAGCAGCTGGAGAAAGTGAGGGAGGAGCTGGTAAGCCATTGCGATTACACCAAGCATGTAGCTCTTGTGGATGTAGCCCTTCGTACGCTTTGACAGGATCCGAGGGTGGTCACTCTTTTAAAGTCAGAGGAATACATTCTGGCCACCGTGCTCGATCCTCGGTTTAAAGCGTATGTTGTGTCTCTGTTTCCGGCGGACACAAGTCTACAGCGGTGCAAAGACCTGCTGGTCAGGAGATTGTCCTCTGAAGAGGACCGTGACATGCCAACAGCTCCACCCTCATTTTCTTCCACATCTATGGCTGCGAGGAAAAAGCTCAGTTTTCCCAAAAGAGGCACTGGCGGGGATGCTGATAACATCTGGTCCGGACTGAAGGACCTGCCAACCATTGCAGACATGTCTACTCTCGCTGCATTGGATGCTGTCACAATAGAAAAAATTGTGGATGATTACTTTGCTAACACCATCCAAGTAGACATGTCAGACAGTCCATATTGTTACTGGCAGGAAAAAAAGGCAGTTTGGAAGCCCCTGTACAAACTGGCTCTATTTTACCTGAGTTGTCCCCCCTCCAGTGTGTACTCGGAAAGAGTTTTTAGTGCAGCGGGGAACCTGGTCAGTGAGCGGCGAAGGAGGTTGCTTCCTCACAACGTTGAAAAAATGATGTTTATAAAAATGAATAATCAATTCCTCAATGAAGTACAGCACTGCCCTCCAGATACTACAGAGGGACCTGTGGTTGTGGAGTCCAGCGGGGACGAATTGATAATGTGTGATGAGGAGGAAGTACACACTGTAGGGGGAGAGGAATCAGAGGTTGAGGATGAGGACGACATCTTGCCTCAGTAGAGCCTGTTTAGTCTGTACAGGGAGAGATGAATAGCTTTTTTGGTGTGGGGGCCCAAACAAACCAATCATTTCAGCCAAAGTTGTTTGGTAGGCCCTGTCGCTGAAATGATTGGTTTGTTAAAGTGTGCATGTCCTATTTCAACAACATAAGGGTGGGTGTGAGGGCCCAAGGACAATTCCATCTTGGACCTTTTTTTTTTGCATTATATGACCAATCAACAGTCGTTTGCCATGTTCAAAAAGTAAAACCAAATTTAAAAAAATACAAGAAATTAAACCAAAAGTAAAATGCCGTGTCATAATTTAAAACAAGAGGTATTGACGTGCTCTAAAACTACTGTATTGTTGTTTATATTTTATAAACACTACACTTGAAAGCTTGAGTCTTTCAATAAAAAAGTAACTGTCCATTGCACGAATATTTGCAACAGGGACAATTTTAGGGTTAAGAAAGTCAACTAATAACACTTCGACGCTGTCTGTCTTTATAAACACTACACTTGGAAGTTGGAGGAGGTATTGTGGCCCCGGCACCAAATTTACTACCGGGGCCACTCCACTGTGCAGTCCATATTTAGGTGTATCAGATATTAAACAACGGTGACAGTTGATGCCCAATTTTTTAATTATATTGTGGCCTCGGTACCAAATTGTGTACCGGGGCCACCACACTACGCAGTCCAGATACTTGTTTGGTGGAATTCAGACCAGTTGAGGGTTTTATTATTATTATATTGTGTGGACCACTCTATCTATACCACACTACAACTCTATATACCACTCTATTTCATACTTTAATTCTATTTCATACTTTAATTCTATTTAATACTTTAATTCTATTTCATACTTTAATTCTATTTCATACTTTAATTCTATTACTAATTACCATAAAGAGGAACAAAATAAACCAATTTTACCAAAAGTATAATATGACTTAGACTTACAAACACTACACTTGAAAGATCGTGCCTTTAAATGAAAAAGTCAGTCTTCATTGCACGACTATGTGCAACAGGGACAGTTTTTTGGGTTTACAAAGTCAAACAATAACACTTTGACCCTGTCTGTCTGGGATCTCAATGACGAATTGTCTGTACCATGTTTGGAGGAGGTATTGTGGCCCCGGTATCAAATTGGGTACCGGGGCCACCCCACTATGCAGTCCAGATACTTGTTTGGTGGAATTCTGACACGTGGAGGGTTTTATTATTATTATATTGTGTGGACCACTCTATCTATACCACACTACAACTCTATATACCACTCTATTTCATACTTTAATTCTATTTCATACTTTAATTCTATTTAATACTTTAATTCTATTTCATACTTTAATTCTATTTCATACTTTAATTCTATTACTAATTACCATAAAGAGGAACAAAATAAACCAATTTTACCAAAAGTATAATATGACTTAGACTTACAAACACTACACTTGAAAGATCGTGCCTTTAAATGAAAAAGTCAGTCTTCATTGCACGACTATGTGCAACAGGGACAGTTTTTTGGGTTTACAAAGTCAAACAATAACACACTTTGACCCTGTCTGTCTGGGATCTCAATGACGAATTGTCTGTACCATGTTTGGAGGAGGTATTGTGGCCCCGGTATCAAATTGGGTACCGGGGCCACCCCACTATGCAGTCCAGATACTTGTTTGGTGGAATTCTGACACGTGGAGGGTTTTTTAATTATATTGTGGCCTCGGTACCAAATTGTGTACCGGGGCCACCACACTACGCAGTCAAGATAGATAGATGCGTATCATAGATAAAGTACATTCAGTGGTGTGGGGCAAATTGAAAAATATTCAAAATGCACTGACATTATCAAAAACAAGAGGTTGTCACACGCTAAAACTCCAACATGTATATGATGGAGAGGATGGAGGTGCAGCCGTATGTGTAGTGTAATGCAGATCTGTTGAAGGTTTTTTATATATTTTATTGTGGTGCCCAGTGCCCACTCCTCTATGCAGTCCAGGTACATTTATTGGTGCGATTCATAAAAGTTCAGGGTTTTTAAGATATTGTGGTGACCCACTCCTCTACGCAGTCCAGGTACATTTATTGGTGCGATTCATAAAAGTTCAGGGTTTTTAATATATATTGTGGTGACCCACTCCTCTACGCAGTCCAGGTACATTTATTGGTGCGATTCATAAAAGTTCTGGGTTTTTAAGATATTGTGGTGACCCACTCCTCTACGCAGTCCAAGTACATTTATTGGTGCGAATCATAAAAGTTCAGGGTTTTTAATATATATTGTGGTGACCCACTCCTCTACGCAGTCCAGGTACATTTATTGGTGCGATTCATAAAAGTTCAGGGTTTTTAATATATATTGTGGTGACCCACTCCTCTACGCAGTCCAGGTACAATTATTGGTGCGAATCATAAAAGTTCAGGGTTTTTAATATATTGTGGTGACCCACTCCTCTACGCAGTCCAGGTACATTTATTGGTGCGATTCATAAAAGTTCTGGGTTTTTAAGATATTGTGGTGACCCACTCCTCTACGCAGTCCAGGTACATTTATTGGTGCGAATCATAAAAGTTCAGGGTTTTTAATATATATTGTGGTGACCCACTCCTCTACGCAGTCCAGGTACATTTATTGGTGCGATTCATAAAAGTTCAGGGTTTTTAATATATATTGTGGTGACCCACTCCTCTACGCAGTCCAGGTACAATTATTGGTGCGAATCATAAAAGTTCAGGGTTTTTAATATATTGTGGTGACCCACTCCTCTACGCAGTCCAGGTACATTTATTGGTGCGATTCATAAAAGTTCTGGGTTTTTAAGATATTGTGGTGACCCACTCCTCTACGCAGTCCAGGTACATTTATTGGTGCGAATCATAAAAGTTCAGGGTTTTTAATATATATTGTGGTGACCCACTCCTCTACGCAGTCCAGGTACATTTATTGGTGCGATTCATAAAAGTTCAGGGTTTTTAATATATATTGTGATGACCCACTCCTCTACGCAGTCCAGGTACAATTATTGGTGCGAATCATAAAAGTTCAGGGTTTTTAATATATTGTGGTGACCCACTCCTCTACGCAGTCCAGGTACATTTATTGGTGCGATTCATAAAAGTTCTGGGTTTTTAAGATATTGTGGTGACCCACTCCTCTACGCAGTCCAGGTACATTTATTGGTGCGAATCATAAAAGTTCAGGGTTTTTAATATATATTGTGGTGACCCACTCCTCTACGCAGTCCAGGTACATTTATTGGTGCGATTCATAAAAGTTCAGGGTTTTTAATATATATTGTGGTGACCCACTCCTCTACGCAGTCCAGGTACATTTATTGGTGCGAATCATAAAAGTTCAGGGTTTTTAATATATATTGTGGTGACCCACTCCTCTACGCAGTCCAGAAAGATACCTTGTTGCAACGTTTTGGACTAATAACTATATTGTGAGGTGTTCAGAATACACTGTAAATTAGTGGAAATGCTTGTTATTGAATGTTATTGAGGTTAATAATAGCCTAGGAGTGAAAATAAGCCCAAAAACTTGATTTTTAAACTTTTTATGTTTTTTTGCAAAAAAATCCGAATCCAAAACCTTAAATCCGAACCGAGACCTTTCGTCAAGTGTTTTGCGAGACAAATCCGAACCTCAAAAATAATGAAAATCCGGATCCAAAACACAAAACACGAGACCTCAAAAGTCGCCGGTGCACATCCCTAATTATTATACATGTTCGCAGGTAGTGGAGAAGGAGAGTCAGCCCATGCATTTACTAAGATGATTTTTCAGCCAACCTGATTGCATAAATATCAATAATATGGTAAAAAAAACTGATTAAAACATTAAAATATAGAAATATGGTGCATGCAATAAACACAGTCCCGATGTCCCCTTACTTTCATGACATAATAAAGGCCCAAGTGAGGACTGAATAATAATAATAATAATAATAATAATAATAATAACAACAGGACTTAGAACTTTGCCCACAATCCCACACACGGTCAGGCACGCACTTAGCAGGGAAGGGGGGGTTCCAGCTGTCAAAATGGTTCATTCGCTGCTAAATTGTTCATATTTTATGTACCTATACTGTTTTTTTTACACAGGCCCCCAATATTCCAGGATCCAGACAAGCAGCAACTGAGCTTAAGACACCAGCAGCCGCAGGTAGTGCCGCAAGAACTGGTAGAAGAGCTGCACAGTCTGCCAACTGTCCCGATTCTGGTGGGACAGTCCCAGTTTTGTGCTACTATCCTGCTCAGTCAGGACATCGTTCCAACCGCAACGATAGTTGAGATGAATGTCCCGCTGAATGCTGAAACGCAAAGCACGTAAAAATCATCTGTTCTCGGTTGCAACATTCACTACCAACTTCCAAATTGTCTCAGGAAGCAACTTCAGCACAATAACTGTTCGTTGAGAGCTTCATGGATTGGTTTTTCATGGCCGAGGAGCCACACGCAAGCCTCAGATCACCATGTGCAATGCCAACCGTCATGTGGAGTAGTGTCAAGCACACCGCCATTACTAATCATGCTTCACCATCTGGCAGTCTGATGGACGAATCTGGGTTTGGCCAATGCAAGGAGAGCGCTTCCTACATGAATGCTTACTGCCAACTGTAGAGTATGGTGGAGAAGGAATAATAGTATTGGTCTTTGTGGCAACAATATGTAGAAGGACCTTTCCTATTTCAGCATGATAAGGCCCTCGTGCACAAGTCGAAGGCCATCAAAAAATGATTTCCTGTCTTTGTTGTGGAAGAACTTGAGTGGCCTGTACAGAGCCCTGACCTCAGCCCCATCAAATACCTTTGGGATAATTTGGACCGTCAACTGCGAGCCGGACCTTATCGCCCAACATCAGTGCCCGACCTCACTAAGGGTGTGGTTCGAAATAATGGCACTGACAATCCCGAGAGAGTTCATAACTACAAAATAATACCGAAAAGTATAACTGCGACCACATGACAATATCGACTTACCATATACCGGGCAGTCTTCAGGTCCGGCACCTTTAATTATGTACCGATGGAAAATGTGACTTTCATTAATATCTACATGAAGAAATAATGCAAATTCTAATAGACACAGTGAAAGCGGCGCTTTTAAAGCGGAAATACCCGGACCCACTGCCTGCATAATGCAATCCAGGCAGTCGGGATTGTCAGTGCCGATGATAGCACTACCACTGCTCATTAATGCTCTTGTAAATGAATGTGAATTTGACCACAAAACACAACCTGAAACTAATGATTTTCAGTTCCCAAGCGTTCATAGCATTACTATATGATTATGTTGCTAATACAGCAGCTCTTTTATATGAATAAACTTAAAATAAAAACACAGTTTGACAATTATTGAATGTTTTGGGAACATAGAGTACAATGATTTGCACAAAGGAATCTTCAAGATTATTCATCAGAGTATTGAATATTCAAATACGTTGAAGATAATGCCTTCCTGAAATGCTCACGCACATTGTACGTGGAATATTGCTAAAGAAGCTCTTTATCGTGTCAGTAGATGACTGGGGTCGATGCTGTATAAGTGGGACGAGCTTCCATAATCACAGCCGGACTCAGCTTGTTGAGAATTCCAACATGTAATTTGCTGATACGTGAGTTAAAAGGGCAGCTGTCTGTATTTACTTAAAACTCAAAGGTTGCTTATTATTCATAGTATCACAGACAGCTTGCTCCAGCCAGGAAAATATGCACACAGCCTATGGCGCGGCGTTAGATTTTTAATATGTAAATAATTAGACAGGTATATTGAAATATAAAGGGATACATTGAAGTCTACAGTTTCTCCATAAAAGCAACAGAAATGTCATTGTAAATGTGAATACAAATATTTAAATCATTTAACCTAAAACAGAAAAAACCCTTACATCAAGCACGGATTGGGGAACGTAGCCTGTGCCGGGTTGGTTTTGGCTGAGCTGCTTTCCGTAAAGTGAGATGTCTTGGATCATTGAGCAAACACTTTACCCACAGGGCGACTTGAAGAAAGCTTTTCATCAAGGCATCGTCATCATCATTTATTTATATAGCGCCACTAATTCCGCAGCGCTTTACAGAGAACTCACTCACATCAGTCCCTGCCCCATTGGAGCTTACAGTCTAAATTCCCTGACACACACACACACACAGAGACTAAGGTCAATTTTGATAGCAGCCAATTAACCTACCATTATGTTTTTGGAGTGTGGGAGGAAACCGGAGCACCCGGAGGAAACGCAGCCCTGTTCCGTGGAGAGGAGACTTGCTACAGCCTATGATTTCGAGGAGTGAACTGGGAGGGGGAAGGGGGGGGGTGCCAAACTCAACACTATTGCAACAGTGAAAATACAGTAGGGGCGTGCCAAACTCAAGCGCACGCGTCCGAATCCAGCCCTGGCCGTCTGTGTTAAACTGCCGACTCTATTGCTCCAGCTACAGGGCTAGTCTAAGTCCTGATCAGTAGTGATGACTTGTATGCATGCTATAACATGTGCTTGCACTTGCAAGCAACTGTAAAAATGTATTTTATGCTCAGTAGACATTAACAACATTCTAATAAATGTATTTCTTGGAAAAAAAATCCAATATAAAAACACTTTTTTTTTTTTAACCGTTTTAACATTAATGCCTTTATTATTATTTTCAGGTAACAATAAATTAAGATTCCTTTTTCCTCTTCGTTCTTTGCCAAATTTATAATCCCCCTAGGTAGCGGACGTATCCTTCAGTGTCCGGTGTACCTGCCCCCGATTTCAAAAGTAGACGTATCTTGAGATCCGTTCCTTGATGAATTCGGGCGAGGACAAAGCCTAAATACGTGCGTATAGTACACGGTAGCGCTCAGAATGCTGCTTTGATAAAACACGGCCACTGTCGTCAGCAATAACATATATATGCAGATTTCAGCGCTTGTTGCCATGTATTAGATGTAGAATTACCTCACTTATCCAAGAAACAGGTGAAGAGCTCGTTGCAATGTGTCTTAGATGTGGTAGGAACTGCCGTGTGTTTGAGTCATTGCTCTGTCGCTTACCATCCAGCCAGGTCGCTGCACTATTTGGCTGAAAGTGTATGAAAAGCATATTGTGAGCTGTGAGATGGTCAAAATTAAATGGAAATGACTGCAAATTAGTGTTAGCGAGGTTAATAATAATGTAGGTGCAAAATAATACCTAAATTATGTTATTTTAGCCCAAAAAATGGAATTTTGTAAAAAATAGCAAAACAAAACCAAACCAAACCAAAACCAAAACCAAAACACGCAAGGGCGGTTTTGGCAAAACCAAAACCAAGACCAAAACCCGAAGGTAATCCAGATCCAAAACCAAAACCAAAACACGGGGGTCAGTGAGCATCTCTAAGCTTTACTATTACACTTGAAGAGGCGGTGATCCCAGAATACCAGAGATAGGCAGACAGTGGCAAAAAAATAAATAAAATAATATTACAAATAAAGCTGCAAAAGGTTTAGGGCTAGATTTACTAAGCTGTGGGTTTTAAAAAGTGGGGATGTTGTCTATAGCAACCAATCAGATTCTAGCTGTCATTTTGTAGAAGGTACTGAATAAATGAAAGCTAAAATCTGATTGGTTGCTATAGGCAACATCCCCACTTTTTCAAACCCGCAGCTTAGTAAATCTAGCCCTTAGGGTTTTACTTTTTGGCAATGTAGAGAGAAACAGTCTGATCATTTTGTCTTATAATTTTATCCCTCCCTTGGGATAACTATTTAAAAACGTTTAAAGTCCATTGTGGCCAAAACTCAGACATCTGGTAGTTTCCTCTGGCTGCTGTGAGCTGTAACACCTCCTATCCAGGAGAATAGACTTCCGGGAAATGACATATACATGTTAAGCTGTAGAAACAATGCCCTGCCGACTGGGTGCTGGAAGCATAGATCATACCATTGGGGAATGCTACTAGCTCCCTGAGGCGCGGTACCCCTGGTGTATGATTGGCCTCAGATACCGGTAAAACCAAATACAAACAAAGTTGTTAACGAGAGGGCAGAGCGGGTCACTCTGTTGACCTCAATGCTTTTAACTTGTGTTAAAAGCAGTGAATGGAGCAACGCACAGTGAATGAGCAAGAACACAAGACATTGGGAACAATGGGTTCAATCATCAGACACTTGTTGTATCTATCTATCTATCTATCTATCTATCTATCTATCTATCTAATATTTATCTATCTATCTAATATCTATCTATCTAATATCTATCTATCTATCTATCTATCTATCTATCTATCTAATATTTATCTATCTATCTAATATCTATCTATCTAATATCTATCTATCTATCTAACTAACTAACTAACTGTCTGTCTGTGTCTGTGTATCTATCTCATATCTATCTATCTATCTATCTATCTATCTATCTATCTATCTATCTATCTATCTATCTGTGTCTATCTATCTATCTAACTATCTATCTATCTATCTATCTATCTATCTATCTATCTATCTATCTGTATGTCTGTCTGTCTGTCTGTCTGTGTCTGTCTATTTATCTCATATCTATCTATCTATCTATCTATCTATCTATCTATCTATCTATCTATCTATCCCATATCTATCTATCTATCTATCTGTCTGTCTGTCTATCTATCTATCTATCCCATATCTATCTATCTATCTATCTATCTATCTATCTATCTATCTATCTATCTATCTATCTATCTGTCTGTCTGTCTGTCTGTGTCTGTCTATTTATCTCATATCTATCTATCTATCTATCTATCTATCTATCTATCTATCTATCTATCTATCTGTCTGTCTGTCTGTCTGTGTCTGTCTATTTATCTCATATCTATCTATCTATCTATCTATCCCATATCTATCTATCTATCTATCTATCTATCTATCTATCTATCTATCTATCCCATATCTATCTATCTATCTATCTATCTATCTATCTATCTATCTATCTGTCTGTCTATCTATCTATCTATCTATCTATCTATCTATCTATCTCATATCTATCTATCTCATATCTATCTATCTATCTATCTATCTATCTATCTATCTATCTATCTATCTGTCTGTCTGTCTGTGTCTGTCTATTTATCTCATATCTATCTATCTATCTATCTATCTATCTATCTATCTATCTCATATCTATCTATCTCATATCTATCTATCTATCTATCTATCTATCTATCTATCTATCTATCTGTCTATCTATCTATCTATCTATCTTATATCTATCTATCTCATATCTATCTATCTATCTATCTATCTATCTATCTATCTATCTGTCTGTCTGTCTATCTATCTATCTATCTATCTATCTATCTATCTATCTATCTATCTATCTCATATCTATCTATCTATCTATCTATCTATCTATCTATCTATCTGTCTGTCTATCTATCTATCTATCTATCTATCTATCTATCTATCTATCTATCTATCTATCTATCTATCTCATATCTATCTATCTCATATCTATCTATCTATCTATCTATCTATCTATCTATCTATCTATCTATCTATCTATCTATCTATCTGTCTGTCTGTCTGTTTGTCTGTCTATCTATCTAAGCTAAGGTATAAAGACTTGTAAAAACCTTTAGAAACTAAGGGAAAGGATTAGCACAAATATGTATAGCTCTGCTCCTAAAATATAATTTTTATTTCCAAAACTATTTTGCAAAGTAACATAATGACAAGAAAATTGGTTCCCCATTGGTGGCTTTTTTTTCCTACTACATAGCGGACGCCAGAAGTGCTATTTGCTTTCACAAACAGCTTCAAAAGTAACCTTCTAATCAATTTCTCCCCAGCTTGCTTTTTTTTGGAACGCAGGGCGGCCAACACTTTCCTTTGACAAGTGTAAATGTCACAGACTCAGCAACTTGACATGTTCATTCTCAGAGGAGGCTGAAATGATTTCTGGCCTGGTCCAGTCTAGTTACAAAACGTGGAACTGTAAAAACATTCGGGATAAAGCAAACAAGGCAGGATCTTGGCGGGGATTAGAGACCAAGATCCTTCCTGAATACATATTTACAATCAGTAATAGGAAAGGAACCGTGCTGTGTGCTGTTTCCTGCCCAGGCGATCTTAGGTATTTCACCAAATTAACGGATGGTCAAAAGGTGAAAATTGCAGGCGATGTAGTCGACATCAATGTATAATGTGTTCTGGCTTTTCTTGCGGTTTTTTCTTGAATGCTCAAAGTCGTCCTATTTGCATTTTGCCTGGCAACTGGCCAATCAGATTGACTGGGATTATTGTCTCTAGTTAGAATGTGGAATTGAGCCAAGAGGAATTGTATCTTGTGTATTTTATGTAGCAAATTGTTGTGTATGCTTTCTGCCAATGGAGGAATAGAAAGGAATATAGTGGCAAATATTTTTATTTTACTTATACAATATTAAAAGAATTGAATTCCCTGTGTGAAATGAAAAATAAATAAAGTGAAAAATTCAGGAGTATTGATGATTTTAGAGTACCCTTCCTCTACACCCAGAAGCAGCAATTTTGTGCGCTGAAGCAATATACATAAGCATAAGCACTTCATCAACATCGCCCGCATCCGGCCCTTCCTCTCTCAGGATGCACCAAAACAATCATCCACGCACTCATCATCTCCCGCCTAGACTACTGCAACCTCCTCCTTACTGGCCTCCCCCTCTCCCATCTCGCCTCCCTCTGCTCTGTAGTCAATGCGGCTGCAAGACTCATCTTCCTTTGACGCCGCTCCTCCTCTGCCTCCCCTCTCTACCTTGCCTTACACTGGCTCCCCTTCCCCTATAGAATCCTTTTCAAACTCCTCACCACCACTTACAAGGCTCTCTCCCAGTCTATGCCCCCTATATCTCTAACCTCCTCACCATTGACACTCCTGCCCACTCCCTGCTCTCGGCCAATGACCGTCGCCTCTCCTCCACTCTGATCACCTCTTCCCACTCCAGAATTCAAGACTGCTACCGTGCAGCCCCCCTTCACTGGAACGACCTCCTCGCTCCATCTTTCTCTCTCCCAGTCTGTGCTCCTTCAAACGGGCACTTAAAGCTCACCTGTTCCTCAAAGCCTACCAACCATCCACTGAACCCCCTCATCTCCTCCGCTCATTCTCCCCTCTCTCCCCCTGGCCCCTCTTGTCTCTCCCTTGCTTCACTGGCTCCCTTTGTGCCTAAGTTTGTTTACCCTCCCTTAGGTTTTAAGCCTGTATGAGCAGGGCCCCTCTTCCCTCCTGTCTCCATAACTATTCTTCTGCTCCGTCTTTACTGCATTTGCATGCCTGGAGTTTCTGAAGTATTGGTACTTTGTGTTTATTGTTCTGTACTGTTTCACCCTGTATACTCTACTGTTTGTACTGTGTACGGCGCCGCGGAAACCTTGTGGTGCCTAAAAAAATATACGATAATAATCATAACAATTCAGTAGACACCAGTGACATTCCCGAAGCGGGAGCCACTTTGTGCCTCTTTAATCAGTGATGTCACTGGCTCCTAGCAAATTAGTTGGTTGCGTTCTCTGGGACAATTGTTGAGTTACAGTTGTACCCTTTATACAGGTTTGCAGACAACAATAGTGAAAGTGCAAAATATGTATTCTTCTGAGCCCAATTATGTTTCCATGCAGTTAGATAGCATGCTCTCTAACCTGTCCATGAGTCCCTTTGTCCTCTCTTGATTAGCTCTAATGTGTGCACTTGTAGGATGTCTTCAAGGCAGTAGAGATGGATTACATATTTTAATTATTATAAAATATTTAAATTATTCATTATTTTAATTGCTAGTGAGGTTCCAGTGCATTCACATCACTATAGATTATATGGGCACAACCAAAGTACAACCAAAGTAAAGGACAGTGAGCCAGTGATAATGAAGATATGCCATGGTAGATAACCTGGTTTCAGACTGTTAGTGCAGAAGGACACGAAATAGGGGTTTGTTTGCACCTATCCGCATCTTTTGCATTTTTGACATGTTAATTTCTCAATGAAAACTGCATTAACAATAGCTCCCATGCCCGTCCCAAATTTAAATTTCAACGGTGCTTTTAAAATTGCACAATGGAGCACAACCTATTTCTCATGAGAAAGTATTGGTGCAAGTTGCAAGATATGGAAACATCATCGTCATCATCATCATCATCATCACCATTTATTTATATAGCGCAACTCATTCCGCAGAGCTGTACAGAGAACTCACTCACATCAGTCCCATAAAGCTTGGATTAGTTTGGTTGTGTTTTTACCAACATTTCCAGCACATACGTGTGCATGAACTTTAAGGGATAAATTTAGCATTGGTTTATTTTTTGGGGCGATTTTGAAACCAACTTACAACGCAGGGTTTAGAAGAGTAAAAACAAAAATCACCAGCGATGCGCTGCGGTTTTAAACCCCCTAAATCACGTGGTTTAGAGGAAATCACCTGGTAAAGCTGGATGAGGTGCATCCGGCTTTACTAAACATTGTGTATGAGCCTAGTGCAACTCAGCATCCGGACCAATCTTCTAGGGAACATATCCGCAGGGCCATCTTTTCCATTGGGCACGATGGGCAGCTGCCCGGGGGCCCTATAGGCAAGGGGGCCCCATAGGCACTGCTCTTAATGAGAATAAATAATCCTGCAAAAGAAAAAAGCCTGCAAAAAAAACCTACAAGGGTCACTGAGCAAGTACATCTATCTATCTCTATCTCTATATATATCTATATCTATAGCTGTATCTGTATATATCTATATATCTATATCTATATCTAGGGGCCCCGGTGCATTGCTTTGCCCGGGGGCCCATAATGTTGTTAAAATGGCCCTGCATATCCGTGCACCTTGGGATACCAGCAGGGCCATCTTAACAACATTATGGGCCCCCGGGCAAAGCAGTGCACCAGGGCCCCTAGATATAGATATAGATATAGATATATAGATGTATACAGATACAGATATAGATATAGATCTATAGAGATAGATAGATAAATGTACTTGCTCAGTGACCCTTGTAGGTTTTTTTTGCAGTTTTTTTTCTCTTACAGGATTTTTTATTCTCATTAAGAGCCGTGCCTATGGGGCCCTTATGCCCGTGGGGCCCCCGGGCAGCTGCCCATCGTGCCCAATGGAAAAGATGGCCCTGGATACCAGGCCCGATGCTAAGTAGCCTTGGATCCCTCCTGGCACCCCTGGCGGGAAAGCGCACTTAGGTAGATTTAGCGTCATTACATATAATGAGTACTGTGTTGGAACTATTATCCTAAGAATAAGAACCCTTGTAGGAGGATATTGCATTTTCACTTATATTTGAGTTCCACGCATCTTATTATACATACAACCTTCAATCTAGTGTATAGACGGAGCAAAGATGTAACAATCATCATCATCAACTCCAAAAGTTGCACCCATTTATGTAGTCTAAGTATTTACATCTCTGAACTAACACACCTTAAGATCAGATTGATTCAAAATAAGACACATATCAAAGGTCTTGTGTCTGTATTTCTTTACTATACAGCTCCGATCTGCCTCATAAAACGCATGTACAAGATACTTATGCAAATCTTACGCTCATGCACAATGCAACAATTTTGCACAAAGAAGCATCTTTACACAGTGCAAAGACAAAAATATCTGACTCTGTGGAGGGGGGTGTGTGTAAGTGGAAAACCGCTGAAACCTCCATGATATCACGCTCCCCTTCCCAGCCATATAGTATAGATAGCAGAACTAACTTCCATGGCTATATGGGAGCGTAGCTGTAAGGAACATTAGAAACAGGGCTGAAGCCAACCAGAGTTCTGTGTTCTTTTTAAAAGCACTGGTCCTCCAGGCTAATACATACTTGCCCACTCTCCCGGAAAGTCTGGGAGACTCCTGAATTCCGGGTAGGTCTCCCAGACTATCGGAAGAGCAAGCCATTCTCCTGCATCCTGGCCGTATACCTTATATAGTCTTATACCTTATATGATCTTATACCTTCATCATCATCATCATCATTTATTTATATAGCGCCACTGATTCCGCAGCGCTGTACAGAGAACTCACTCACATCAGTCCTTGCCCCATTGGGGCTTACAGTCTAAATTCCCTAATACACAAACACACACACACACACACACACACAGAAGAAGAGAGACTAGGGTCAATTTTGATAGCAGCCAATTAACCTATCAGTATGTTTTTGGAGTGTGGGAGGAAACCAGAGCACTCAGAGGAAACCCACTCAAACACGGGGAGAACATACAAACTCCACACAGATAAGGCCTTGGTCGGAAATTGAACTCATGACCCCAGTGCTGTAAGGGAGAAGTGCTAACCACTGAGCCACCGTGCTGCCTTATATGGCTTTATACCTTATATGGCCTTATATCTTATATGGTCTTATACCTTATATGGCCTTTGAACTCCCTGGCAACTTGTTATAATTTACAAAGCTTCTACTTCAGAATCCAGAGCTCTAGAGAATACAAATCCTAGGAGGCTAATGCATCTCTGCAGCTGTCGTTGCTGTATTGGTTGAACCTTATAGTTATTTGTGTAGAAAAGGGAGACCAATAATAAGAAATATAATATTATTATCATAAAACCTATACAAGATAAATAATAGTCCCCTTTAACAGCTGTAGTAAATATATATTTGCTCTGGTCTTTATATGTGACAAGTTTAATCAATATTTTTTTACAAATCAAACTTTATTTCACAAACACAAAGAAGGTAGCTCCGATTTTCCATCCACATATGAACCGTAGTTTTCACTTCTACAACTCCCATGCTTTAACAGATGGTCTCCACTAATAAAAAGAGCCATTTTAATTAGTGGTTCTGAAGACAGTAATTCATATTGGTGGGCTTGCCGTAAAATTTCATTGACCAGAGTCAGCACTGTCGAATTCCAGCGGATGCCATCTGCTAGGTGGTAGATGCTGGCGACGGAATTGCTGTTCGCATCTCCCACTTCATTGACTTGGAAACCAGTTTAGAAAGGACATATAGTATTGGCTTAAGAATACTCTTCATCGCTGCCTGCCCGGGAGCCATTAAAACAGGCTGCAGTAGCCAGACTCCCAGCTGAAGATTACAAAGGCTTACACTGCTATCTATGACAGCAACTGTTTCTGAAATCAGCTTTCCCCCAACCGTTTATTTCCTTTGGAAGCAGATTTGTAGTATTTGAGGATATACCTGTTTATTTACTAAACCTCTTACCGGTTTATTAGCTTTCACATAAATCTGGTCATTAAAAAGAAAAGATCAGCTTTGCCGCTCATCTGACAGCTATACACTATCTGTGTACAGCGGCTGTGTCTAAACTATTATGGACTAGGGCGGAAGGCACAAAACAACGCTGATTACTTTAGTAAATGTTTAATGGAAAATAAAGCACATCTGCTTGGATTTTGCAGAAGGCATTAAATGCAATCTGCAGTCTAATAATGGCATAGATTATATTAGTCTTTAAATAGCCATTATTATTTAAAAAAAGTAGGAAAACAGTGCTGATGTCATTGTAAAGGGTATGATACTGATTTTCAATACATATCCCCGTGTTATGATAGGAAGATTTGAAAATGTTGTCATTTAATTTTCTGTTGTCTTACATTTGAAAACCAACGTATAACGTTTGCAGCATTGCATGGGCGGTGATCGAGAGCCTCAATTGGAATTAGGAGCAAAGTAAAAAAAAAAAAGGAGCAAATTTGCACCTTGTTAAAACCATGCTTTGCTGCAGTTGGCGTGTCCTAGCTCATCTCTAAATTGCAGTGTAAAAATAAAGCTGGACATATTTGGGTGATACATGTAAAAGAAGCTAGTATCTGCATCCTTGCATTGCATTGCAACATGGTTTGTCCGGGAGCAAATTTGCACCTTTTATTTCTTCAGTACTGCAGCAATAAAGTAGAAAACTAACAATATTGATGGCCCAGCTCCGAGTTGTGTGGTAGATATTGGGAATGGAGCGAGGAAGATGGTATAGAGCTCAGTCTCCTACCTGGGGGTATATTTACAATGGCGGTGGTTCCGTAGAACCGTTGATCCCCAGCTCTTTGAAGTCACTTTTTAAAACGGCACTTTTATTAAAGACAAAGCATACCTCCCATCGTTAAGAATTAAGAAATCGGAACAAAATAAGCCCAGCCCCCTTCAGAAAAAACTCCACCCACAAAAGGGCAAATGTTTTGGAAAACACCACCTACATTTTATTAAGTCCCACCCCTTGTGTAGACAGAGAATTGGAATGTCATGCCAAAATCAGAACAGTAGGGAGATATCAGTTTGCAGAGCAATGGGCCTCTTATCAGAGAGGCAAAGTTCCTGTGATATAATCTTCAAATTCCGCCTTTGTTTCCCCATTCTGCATTTTTTGCATTTAACAGAAATGTTAATATTTTATTTCTATACATTCTGAGTACAGTATATATGGCAGGCGTTACATATATGTCCTGCTATAGCAAATTCTTCATATCGCTAACTATTAGATGGGGCTGAGCTGTTATTTTCTTAATAATTATGTGCCATTGGGTCATTGTGCAAGGAAACAAAATGAATCACTTCCAAGGGGTATAGTTACTAAACTGTGGGTTTGAAAAAAAGTGGAGATGTTGCCTATAGCAGCCAACCAGATTCTAGCTTTCATTTATTTAGTGCATTCTACAAAATGATGGCTAGAATCTGATTGGTTGCTATAGGTAACATCTCCACTTTTTCAAACCCGATGTTCTAGCCCCAAATGTTATTAGCCCATCATTAGTTAATAGGTTACTCCCAAAGTTAGAAGTGCAACCAGCCCTTGGCCAATCCTTTTTAATACATAGTAAATTACAGAACTATGGCAGTGCTCAGTGCTGTAATGCTGTCTGAAAGTCTCAACATTGCATTTAGAGGCAAAATCACAAAACCACAGCAACCATTAAGCAATTATACAGCGTGGTCCATAAGTGTGTAAACACCCTTTTAAAACGGAAATGAATAGGGAAATATTAATCCAGGGTCTACACATTTGATCTGGGTGTGGTGGAAAACTTTTTAGGGTAGGTGGGCAGTTTGGCGGCCATCTTGAAGTCGGCCATCTTGGATGCAACCTTCATTTTTTTAAATGGGATGGTGTTCTTTGTTTTAACAAAACTATATTCATTCTCAAGTTTTATGTTTTATATGTCATATAATGAAAACAAATGTCTGATTGGGAGCCATGATTTAATGCAAATTTTGCACATAAATGCAATGTGTCCTGCAGAATCAAATTCACATTACTCACCCTTACCTAGAAAGCCATCAACAACTCTACCCCTGCATACATCTCAAATCTCATATCAAAATACTCTGCCTCCCGCCCTCTTAGATCTACCTCTGACCTGCGCCTTGTCATGAATTGCTGGTAGCTCTTGAGGACTGAGTGTAAACACCTCTGATCTAAGCTTTGTCTCCTGCTATTGTTTGTTATCATGCTCAAACATTTATTTGTATTAAGTCCTGGTTAAGAATTGCATGATAGGACCACATTGCTGATAACTTCACTGAGTGTTCTCTTATTACAGAGTTACATTATCAGTAACCAAAGAGGCTCATTCGGCTTCATGTACAACATCCAAAGTGAGGAATGTGCACAGTCTGTGGTTATTGGCGAACACGTTGATATATTCTAATGCTGAATGAGCAAAGTGGGTCACTTAAAGGACTCAGTCAAGCACTAAGCAGAAATGTGTTGTAAAATTGGTCTGAAATAGCCTGAAAATGTTAATTCACCACCAGGGATTTTTCCAGCTCTCTGCCCAGCTATGGGCAATTTAGCCCAGCTCGTCCTCTAGGTGCTGCTTCTTAGGAAGAAATTGATCTGGATTCCTGATTGTTTTCACTGAGACTTTGTATCAATACAAGGTGAGACGCTAAGCAGATAATGCTCCTCTGTCCTCACTCTCCTGTAACTGCTCTGTCTCGCTGTGCAGTTCAATGCCAAACAATATGATGTGCCTTATTATCTACCCAGATGGAAAACAGGCTTTGTAATGAATTTTGTGCACATCTGGACATGTGATTCCCCGTATCTCGCTCCAGTGTCCATTATAAAACTCTACTTCTCTGGCTGTGTTCTGTGATATGCTTAATTTAATCAGTAATACACAACAGCTTGTTAAGCTCAATGTTCAGATGTTGTGTATGACTTTAATATATTCTTGCTAGACATGTAATACTGTTACATGAAGCACAGCGGATATAGTAAAACTGGTACAATACACAGGCAGGTTGACATCCCCTACATAGATAGCAAGGTCGAAGTTTTTTAAAGTGTGCACACAGTCGTGGCAGCCATTTTTTGCTGTGAGCCAATATCCATGTACTATGCCTGCGCCATCTTCATGGGACGAGTGGGTGTGGGGCAGATTAAGGTTAGCCAGGTTAACGTTAGGATTAACCTGTACAAGTATAGCAAAAAAGAAAGGCTTTAGAATGTTCTAGATGCATAATGTAAAACTGTCTACATGGACAGAGATCCGTAACAGCTGATTGGATGACAGACATCTGCCTGATATAGGCGGAGGTTTAGGTCATCTTTATAAGATCTGCTTTCATGAGAATTTTACCTCAGAAGTGATTTGCCCAGCGCTCCCTTCACTTTTATATCAATTAATTGTCAAGTAATTGATTAATGCAGTGATTCCCAAACTTTCTCAGTTTGAGGCACCCTTAGGGTCACCATAATTTTTCCAAGGCACCCCTTAGCCAAAATAATTACCGGGTAGTCCCGTTTTTTAAGTAGTTGGGTCAAATTAACGTAAGATGTATTTAGGCCTCTTCACCATCATATTGTGCCCCTTCATCATATCACTGCGCCCCTTCACCATATCATTGTGTATCCCCCTTCGCCATCTCACACTCTGTGTCCCCCTTCACCATCTGTCACGACTGTGTGTTGGCATCAGGTATACTATAACAACCTTTGATCTCGCTGCCTCTGTAACTGATGTGACTATGTATTGTACCAATGTTACAATATCTGTTGTACTTTATATAACATCCAACTTGTTTCTTTACTTTTACTTCTGCAAGAGACTGTTATACAGCATCAACAGTCCCGCTTTCATGGTACAGTCCTTATTTTTTCAGGCAAACTAGGCCACAGGCTCTCAATTTGGACTGGTGGCCTCACAATTTATGGTGCGGTTTTGGTGGTTATGTGTGTGGCCTGGGAAGATCGAAGGTGTAACCTAAAAAGTGTCAGTTGTCAGATGAAGAATAACGGTAAGTACGGACTGTCAGAGTTCTGTCTGGGCACTAACTGATCATTTCATTCAATATGTATTGTGATATTAGAGAACAAAGACATTCTAGATTTGGTATATTCTGCCCAAAACTAGTAACTCTCACTCTGATATTAAGTGAGATGCTGGTGGAAGGTTGAAGTAGAAATGAAGGTGGAAAGTCAACTGGGAAAAATTATAGTATAGAAAATCTTTTTAAGGGGTCTCCAAAGTTACTAGAGATGGACACCTGTGCTGTCACCCCATCCCCCTCCACCGTACTGCTCCACAGTAAGCTCTACTTTATCCATATTCATGTTGTATGTGAAAAAGGCGCAACAGATCTCTATGGGTAAGTAAACATGCAGAGGCAAATGCAGGATTTGTAGAGAGGGGTTTCCACACCACGCCGCCAGTGGGCGTGACCAGCATGCATGGGGGTGTGGCTATAATTTTAGACAGTGCTTGGCTGCTCTCCCACTCTTCCTATCCCCATAATATACATGGGCAATACTGCGTGGACTACTGTTAGGTGCACACAGCTCTCCCTTTTCAAGCAGAGCTGTGTGAAGCGGGAGCAGGGTCCAGACACCTCAATTATATAGTGCCCCAGGCTTGGAGGCGGTTTCCCAGGCACTAAGAAACCCCCCCCCCCCCCCCCCCCCCCGGTTTGCCTATGACATGGACCACCGGAATGGATAATAGCGACATGTAAATACACCATAGAGTATTTTTTTGCAGTTTCAATTCTTGCACTCTCTATGTACTTTTCCATAGCGGCCAATTAACCCTAATTCATATGATGTCTAGCTGCGTTCAGCAAGTGGTTGAATGCCCCTCAAACTTAGCATACTATTGGCGATGAAGCAGTGCTGTGTGTACACAGCCTCAAAAACATTAAGGGGTATATTTACTAAACTGCGGGTTTGAAAAAGTGGAGACTTTGCCTATAGCAACCAATCAGATTCTAGCTGTCATTTATTTAGCACATTCTACAAAATGACAGCTAGAATCTGATTGGTTGCTATAGACAACATCTCCACTTTTTCAAACCCATAGTTTAGTGATTACCCCTTAAATATTTGTGCTGTTCCTTATTACTTCGACCTTAGAAACTGACTTCACTTTGTCCTTATTTGACTGGGAGATGAGTAACTAAAAGCAACTGGTAAATACATTTAAAAATACATCATGTTAAAAATGAATCACATAAAAACATACCAAAAGTACAAGAGGAACAAATAAAGTTTTAATATATTCAGCATTACTCAAAAGATATTTTAGTTTCTAAAGGGAAAATAAAAAATGAAACGAAAACATAACGTGTGTGATAAATATAATTAGAGTACGAAAGACAGTTTTAGCGGCGATATTCGTGAATCCACACGTATTACTCTTCTGAAACATTTATCTCTCTGCAAGAATAATGTCTAGACTGGAGAACAAGTGTTTAAAGCTATTTAGCATAATAAAACTCCAGTAGTATCATAATGTGTCTAAGGCTATGCTGTAAAAAGACTGGAGGTACAGTGATGCACCAAGTACAGTTGTAAATGGAACATTTTATACTGCGTTTCCTGTGTTGAAAGCTATTCACACAGATTTACTGCCCTTGTCATGTTGTGTTATGGAGGCACTCTCAGCAGATAATGTGTGACTTGTTGGAAAGACTTCTACAGATTTTGCATCAGACCATTTAACGAGAAATGACAATGCTACAGTTTAAGGGAACATAGAGATTAAACATTTTATTCAGATTTTTGCTAAAAATACTTCCCTATGTAACATGGTCATTTTTTTTAAAAAAAAAAAATCAAATTAAAGGACAAACATATCTCCTCATAGCTAAGTTTTATTTCCCTCAGGTAGTAGAACCATTGGTGTCCATAACTTCAGAAAAAACATTTGAGACAAAAACTGGCCACGCCCCTGGTCTTCCAAGCCACACCCTATTTTACCAAGACCACACCCAAAACAGTAATGTATTTTATTTCAAAAACGTGACAGCACAATGAATACTGAGTCCTCCTTAGAACACACTATTGCTTTTGCTTGTTATTTTCACATAAATTGTATTGTGATATCACCCAACTTGTCTGATTTTGTGGTAGCCTAGAGCGATAAGAGTACAGAATACCATACCTGAGCGGAGAAAGTGGCACGGTGTACTGATTTAGGGGTGTGGCCAGGTACATTTAGGACATGTCTGGGTGGATTGAGGTGTGGCCTAGGCAGATCGCTGGCCTGTCCTTTATTCTCCCAATTTCTTTTTTCATTTATCTATAAACTTATGATAGATTCAAATGGCTACATGCAGCTAGAATGAATACATAGGGCTAGATTTATTAAACTACGGGTTTGAAAAAGTGGAGATGTTGCCTATAGCAACCAATCACATTCTAGCTGTCATTTATTTAGTGCATTCCACAAAATGACAGCTAGAATCTGATTGGTTGCTATAGGCAACATCTCCACTATTTCAAACCCGCAGTTTAGTTAATAGACCCCATAGAGTACATTATTTTATGACTAAATGTTCTGTGAAGACAAAATTATATTGCCCCAGATTTTCTAGAGTGCGATATTATCATACAATGATCTATTGAAATAGTTTACTAAATATTACTTTTTACTGACAGTATTACTTATCTGACGAGTTGCACGTTTACAAATGATTGCGAGGCAGGCTGGGTACACACTACAGCGTTTTCAGCCGATCATGGGGCCAATCACACGATAAACTGATAAACAACCGTTCGGCCCGATATGACATCAGTGTGTAAGCTCCAACGATGAGCAATTATTGTTCCAAAGATCATCGTATCGTTTGATTTTCAAACCGAATGAAAAATCTTGTTCAATGATGGAACAATGTTGTTCCAATCCTGCAGTGTGTAAGCACTCACTACCGGCAGTGTCCATAGATCTCTATGGAGTGTGCAGAGTCACCATCTTTTCAGCCAATGGTTATGACAGATGAAGAACACAGAAGTGAAGGTAAATCGTGTAAAGCGTGTTTAGTGCATACACATGAATCGGCTGCTGATCAGGACTTTTTTCTTTTAAATCGTTGGTAAAATCGTTAAGGACGTCGCATCGGGAGAAATTATATATAGTGTGCACCCAGCCTTACTATTTTGCCAGTCTTATTATATTATTAGAGGTAATAGTGAATATTCTCTATGGACAGCAACACCAACACCAACAGAACCGCATTTTCAATAGGATCCTTCTTGAGCATTGCAGTCATTTCTTAGGTCATTCTCCCAACAATATTGTCCCAATTTGTCCAATACTAACTGCAATATAACAACATATATGATCGTTATATTTTCTTGCGTACCTTACAAATCCCAATGAAGTGAAAGAAGATCTGGTATTAGAGCGTAGATGAAGTATCAAAGAGCTACAAATACATTCTAAAAAAAGTCCATCTGGAAGCAGCCTAAATAGAAATGTTGGGACAAGATGTGTTGAATTTTACAACTATATATGTCTGTAAACGTGCAAAAGGTAAGCTTGGAAGGACATGACAAATGGTTATGAAATGTACAATCATTTATCTTCTTGATGGGGCTCTGTCCCTCTAAGCAACTCACAATGCTTCTAAAATACATCACCAACCACAAATATTTGCTGCTCTGCTCACTTGCGGTGTTCATACTTCACATGATCCGCATTCATGACCCCGATATAACTATATGTATTACTTCTGCAATAGCCTTTTTTTAGAATTGTTCTCGAGTCATTGTAAATAAATCAATGTCCAGACAAATTCACATTAATCTCATCAGTAATAAAAATGCAGAGTGATTCTATAAGTCCCAAGTGATCTCACTGACTCCCCGAGGCCTAAGTTTTCCAGTACAAATAGTAGGGACTGTAGGAGGAATTAGGGAACTACAACTAGATAATGTTTTGGTGGTGGGGAGGGGGGGGGGGGGTCTATATTTAATACAAACAAAACTTAGGGGTATATTTATCAAGCTGTGGGTTTGAAAAAGTGGAGATGTTGCCTATAGCAACCAATCAGATTCTAGTTATCATTTATTTAGTACATCCTCCAAAATGACAGCTAGAATCTGATTGGTTGCTATAGGCAACATCTCCACTTTTCAAACCTGAAGCTTGATAAATTTACCCCTTAGTCAATGGAGACCACTTTAACCATATGGATAATGTGTTAGCTTATTGCTGGTATACTGTGAGGGGTCCCTGCTGGTATGTGCCTGGTCCCTACTGGTGTAATGTGTTGGCCTTATTAACTATTTTGCCTTTGATGTTATCACACTTTATCCCACCACTGAACAGATAGCAGGTTCGAAAAGGTGCGAAGGCCATTCAAATTTCAGCTACTAATGTCTCAGCACTTTTCAGCTACTAATGTCTAAAGTGCTGAGATGCCAGTCCAAATATTTCTTTAGCTTCATTGCTGTCCAACGTTTCGAAAGCATTTGTTATTTTTATTGTACCTGCACCTGAGACATTCGCTTTATAGCAATATTCATGTCTAAGCAGCTAAGTAAATAAAGTAGGTGTGGCTAGAATGTTCAGAGAGCTCCACCCATAGTCAGTCAGAACATTACAATGGCCAAAGGGATAAGACAACCTGGAGCCAATCAAAACATTAGAACTTTGACAGGGCTTCGACCATCTAACAGCCAATGACACCATTAGAATGTTCGCAACACAAAAGTTACCAGACCCATACATGTGTATATATATATATATATATATATATATATATATATATATATATTGACATGTGTCTGTATATGAAATATGAAACATGTACTACATTTTTTTTCAGGGGTGAAACAGTTTGCAAAACTGCTTTGTTATAAACTGCTAACCTAAGTGGCAATTTGCACAATAGTCTTTCTTGACATAGAATTTTCTTATTGTCATAAAATGTATTGTACTGAAGGTGCTCACAAAACAGATGCAATTTATTATGCATTTATACAATATATTGTGAAGTGGATAAAAGAGTATTTACCACTCTTTATCTGTAAAGCAATAACAGTATATTGTTTTCCGTGACACTTAGAACTTGTTTCGTGGTAACATAATAATACTACTGAATAGGTCACGTTTTTTTTTTTTATTTGCGTGTCAGTTTAAGAGCCAGGTAAATTCACATAGCATTCGTGACAGCAGTTTGAAGGAAATTTTAAAGAGAAAGTTAATAACATTTTCTTAAACAGTTCTAGCCCCTCTCCATCTCTCGTCAGGTGCTACATCACTCTTTTCAGCACTAAATTAATCTTCCCTGCAAAATCTATTTCTCATCTCCTCCATCTTCTCTTACACTGACAAAGATTTTTCAGCGCTGAGGTAATTTAGACGCTCAGTATAAAACATGATGTGTTTTCTTTCTTGACTGAAAAAAAAAAAACCCTTTTCTAGTATTTCTGTAAGTTTGTCAGTCAGACGTTCAACTGCTCACAATTGGTCTTTTATTTCAAGGGAGAAAAAAAAAATTGTAATGAAAGGAACATTTCCAAACCAATTTTCAGAATCTGTTCCCCTCAGGGCTTCGAATGGTAATGTAAATCTTCGCCAAAAAGCAATAGTCACACATTGAATGAAATTGTAGATCCAATCACTCAGTGACACTCACACAGGAAGACAGAGATGATTGAAATTAGTCTACCTGTCATTTGCTCTGCATTTCCTCTCAATTTGTTGCACCATGACAGAAGACAGAATTTTTATAGACAACTTAGTGATTTACCCTGTTTTCTGTCTTTTTTTAAAAAAAATGGGTCCCTCATAGACTAATTGGGGTCTATTTACCGGGGTGATTTAATGGGTTTTGTTATGAATGCTGCTGTCGTGATGAAAGCACATTACACTACATGTTTTAAGGGGGGGGTGGGGGAATCTGCTAATGAATTTAATTTGTGTATAATAGGCAGTGAAATACTTAGTGTATATTTTATATAGTGATTTATCATCGTTTATATTTATGCGTGAATATTACCTAGTGTTTATAATCTCAACATATTCTTTAGCTCTCTCTAGTATGTAAAACTGTAAAAGAGAGAATAGAAAAACAATGAACATTGAAACGAGAGGTGGAGAGGCCTATGGCCATATGAGCTTACAATCTAAATGGCGCTGCGTGTTTTGCCATATAAACATTGAGAAATACAAACACGTAGTGAAGCTTATTCTCTCTGGAATTTACAGCACAGGGTGTGGTTTGGAATTGTTCTGTTAGAAAGGGAGGCAAAAGAAGGCGTGTGGTATAAAAAAAAAAAAAATTGGGATAAAAGTGCACTGTCCCTTACTCTCTCACATGAGGTGATTTTCTGGCACGCCTGGGGCACATTAATCCCAGGCTTCCTCAGCCTCCTCGGACAGAACCACACTTGATCTTACCCACAAAGGTGAGAAGCGAATGTTATACTGTAATGTGTAAATGAATCACATAATTCATTGATCACACCATACCACCCAATAATTCTGATTTTGGAATCCTAACTCTCAAAAGAGGTGCAGAGAGAAGGCCTGGGCTTGTGGGAATGTGGTTGGGTGGATCTGAGTGGGTTTACGATGGCCTGGGGGCACGGTTTGGGCAAATTGTGAGTTTTTTTGTTCCAGTTTTGGTGTTTTAAATTAAACTCGCACTGTTGTGTTACTACTACCAATGCTGACAACATGTGTCCTTTACTTGAATTTATACATCCACGACAAGTAATTAAATCGACTCATTCATTTTTGGCTTCCTTGCTCTTTCTTTTATGTTCTTCATGGTTCAACGCAAAGTTATAAGTCCTCCTAATATGTAATTAAATATGTTTATAGCGTATATGAAACTGCATAAAAACATTTTGTTCTTTGTGCTGCACAAAGATTGTTAGATCGTTCTAGTATCCAGATATAGGATTAACAGACAGTGATCTATGGAATTATAAATAGCAGCCTCATCCCACCGTCCTGCAGCTGTGCTGCTTGTCATCCTTAACATTATTGACTGACAGTCAATAGCCAACTTTTCAGCATCCTTCTGTTTATGGGTTGTGAAGTGGGGAAGGGGCAGGTAGGACCGACTCTGACCCCTTTTAGGGACCTCTGCAAAGGAGACAGATTATATCAGTTCGGTTGTGGTTTCTGGGGCCACAGGAGCTGTCCTAGAACCTTGATCTCTCGATAACCTGTTTGTGCTGCTACCATGATCGCTATGCAACTAATACCTGTACAGGAGTTAGGAATGTCTCAGATCAGCTGACTCCTGCCTGTCAGTGTCCAACTAAGGGTAATGTTAAGTTTATTGCTCTGACACATGAAAAAGTGAATATATTTTTTAATGTATTTACAGACAAAACTTTCGCTTTATATCAGTTGCTTCTAGTTGTATTATCTGTAAATGGCCACTGTGCCCTGCAAAAACATCTCTGGGCCCACTATGTACACTATGTAGTTTTGTAGGATCCGGTTTTGTTTCTATAGTATTGAGGCTAGAGATGCTCAGGCTCGGTTCCTCGGGAACCGAACACACCCGAACTTAGGGGATCCAAGTACAGAGCCCCTTCACACTTTTTCGGATTTGAAAACGAGGCAAAACGTCATCGTGACATCATTGGATCTCGGATCTCGCGAGTTTTGAATTCCTTTTTAAGATCCGACATAGCGGGGGGTGGGAGGGAGGGCGGACTCCCATTTTTCTTTTCTGCCACTGTTGTGTGCCAATGTGTCCTAGATGTGCTAGGAACTGCCGTGTGTTTGTGTCATTGCTCTGTCGCTTACCATCCAGCCAGGTCGCTGCAGTATTTGTCCGAAAGTGTATGAAAATAATATTGTGACCTGTAAGGTGGTCAAAATTGACTGCAAATTACTTGAAATTAGTGTTATTGAGGTTAATAATAATGTAGGAAGAAAAAAAAGAGCAAAATTATGTGATTTCAGCATATTTTAGGAATTTTTTAAAAAAAATCCAAAACCAAAACCAAAACACACGAGGGCGGTTTTGCCAAAACCAAAACACGAAGCTAATCCAGACACAAAACCAGTTCACGGGGGTCTCAGTGAGCATCTCTAATTGAGGACCCAGGTAATGCCCAGTCCAGGAATGGTGGTGGACTATTTAACCCTTACCTTCGCTTGGAGCCGCAGGGATTTTGGATGTCTTTTGCGCCCAAGGAGTGTAAGCAGATAGCCCATGTTTTCTTAGGTGTCAGCTGAGCGTGTGCCCTATCTGTTTTAACAACAATTCAAATGATATAAGTCAATATAAAAATGCAAACTATAATTATACTTACCAAATTTTCAAACCTTGCCTCTGGGAAATGAGAAGACGATGTATTTAAAGAAAAGGTGGGAATGACTTGGTTACGTTATTTGCATCAACAAGTATAAAGGACACTCACTATAGGCTGCACTTTCGGGGAGTGAACGGGGTGAGGAAAGGGCATTTGGCCGTAGTCAATGTACAGTAAGGGCGTGCCAAACTCAAGCACACTTATTCCCGTCTTAATCAAGCTCTGGGCATTGCAGTTACTTGTTTTCTGCCGTATCTCTTGCTCCAGCTACAGGGCTAGTCTAAGTCCTGATCAGTAGTGATGACAGTCAGTCTCGTACGCATGCTATAACATGTGTTTGCAATTAGGAGAAACTGTAAGTATTTTATGTTCAATAGACATTAAGAGCATCCTAATAAATGTATTTCATGGGAAATGTTTTTAATGCATTTGTTATTAAAAGGTGATGTTAATTAATTTTTTTTCTATGCGTTTTGTGAATTTGCAATCCACATATGTATTGGCCGTATCCTGCAGTGTCTGGCATAGTAGAGCACACAGACCTACACCAGAATTCACCAGCGCACGTATCTTCAGATCCATTGCGTTGATTTTGGGAGTTCTTAACGTTGCTCTCAGAATACGTCCCTTGATGAATCAGGCTATCAGTGTTTATCCATGTGGGCGGTGCTTAATAAATTGAATTGCACAGCAAGCCCCACCCACCGTGCATAGGTCTCACCTGGGTGAAGGCAACTATGTCTATAATAAAATTATGAAAAAATGGGCCACAAACGGTAGCATTTTATTATTTTGCATTTTTTTATTACGATTGTTTTCTCTTAATTTTTTTCTCCTCAAATGTTGTGAGGAATGTTAATTTGGCCCTCAGTGTAACAGGACTTTGTCACGCCTGTGGTAAACAGTACACCTAGGACAGAAATCACAAATACTGAGAATTTCCATCATTCTTTGAACTTCTCCGTCCTGTGTTCAGCTGAGAAGAGGAAGGAAAGTCATTGTTTTGATTTTCTGACGTCTGAGCACATTTGTCAATGTCGGTTCTAGGAATAAGTGAAATTTAAAGTCTCATGACCAAAAACGACATTAAAGTAGATATCTGACATGGAGCAGTGACAACCCATTACACTCCATGGGACCAGTGATGGTAAAAAAAATCAGAGAAACTGTTCCCCTGGGACACACTGCAAGTGACAGACCCACTCATCTATGAAATTATACATGCGTTTTTATTTTGAAGTATATAGTCTGTGTTGTACTTTCCACTGATATCTCGGTGTGATTGAACCTGCAGATGCTGTACGTTCCTGCATTGGCTGCAGCACACTGATGAGCATGCTAACTGCAAGGCATTGTGGGAGGAATAGGCAGCCATTTTTTTTGACAATCGTCTTTCTGATCAGAGGTAGGCAACCCAGGGGCAAACGCAGGATTTGTAGAGGTGGGTTTCCACACCACGCTGCCAGTGGGCGTAAACAGTATGCATGGGGTGTGGCTATAATATTAGACAGTGCTTGGCTGCTCTCCAACTCTTCCTATCCCCATCATATACACGGGCAATGCTGCGTACGCTACTGTTAGGGGCATACAGCTCTCCCTTTTCACGCAGAGCCGTGTGAAGCGGGACATACCTCCCAACTGTCCCTACAATCAGTACAAAGTCCTGACTGAGTGTGTCAGAACAGTTGACAGACTGTCCTGCTCTCTCCTACCCGTTCTTGCTGCTTTCAATACTTGTTGGGCAGAGATAGCTGTGAACAGCGCAGACAGAAACAATCTGCACACAATCTGCAAAGTGGTTGGTTCCGGGGCAGGGTCCAACCACCTCAAGCATACAGTACCCCAGTGGACCCACCCATGCACTTCAATTTGTACACCTAGACTTATTAATTTAAAATAATAAACAAATAGTTAGATTTACTAAAGCTTTTAAAAGTAAAAGTGGCAGTGTTGCCCATAGCAACCAATCAGATACCTAGGACATTCTAGAAAATGATAGCTAGAATCTGATTGGTTGCTATGGGCTACACACTAACCCTTTATATCTTTACAACATTTTTTGTATGCTACAGACTAGTTATCCTTTCTTTATATATTGATACTTTTGTCACAATAGTGTGCCTTTTTAGTAGGCTGAAGTACCCAATAGCACTTTTAAGCTGACCACTATATATGACAGGAATAGGTCTAGTAGACTCAAAAGCAGAAGGTCATACCAGGCCTCATAGCCACAGCTACCTAATTAAATGTGAACCTCTTTGACCCAGGATGTCAAAGACGTTGGTCCCTTTAAGGGTTCCCAGTTGATCACTGCCAAACAGCGATTGGCTGAAAAGCATGGCTAAAGCTGGGTACATACTACAGAATTTGCCACCGATCGCTCGGTCCATGGACTGCATACACACTAGCCTTGTTTAGGACGATAAAGGGAAGAGCGGACTTTTTACAGCCATGTTGTCGTGAGCAATGATTGTAATTTCGTACACACTGCAGCAACATTTGCAGGGCATGTAACGATATACCAAAGACATTAGGATAAAGGGGCAGAGCTTTCGCCATAGTTAACACCCAAAACCACATAAAAAGAGAAGGCAACACTGTCTCTTCATTCGTTCCTATTTGTAAACCTACCATACACATCTATACAAAACACAAGTCTGTGATGTGCGGATACCGCCCCACGTGGGACTGGTACAGGCATCACAAATTTACATACACAGGACCCCCAGGTCGAGGAAGTATCGGAGGATTATCGTGGATCAGTCGGAAGTTTATACACACTACACAACGGAAAGGAGATTGGAATGAAAATATTGAACGGTACGACCAACCAAATGAGGCGACAATCGTCCATTTGGGCAGACTTTCGACCATCGTGTCACTGCACACACTGACCCGACTTCCGAACGAGCGATCGTATCTCGGCTGGTTGAGCCGATTATTGGACAAAAACCCTGTAGTGTGTACCCAGCTTAAGGGAATAGTTTGATTCAACCCCTTTAAGGTTAATGAGGGTATTGTCTAAGCTTATCAACTTTATGATTCATAATATAGCCACCCGCATTGAAGGTCATAATAACTATTTCCTAAGAATTTCTGTATATAGACATTTTCATGATTAATTATCAGTGTTACATTGTGTAGTAATATATATGACAAGTGTTTACGTTTCATGCATTTTGCATCTTTAATTCTTTCATACCATATTTATATACTAGAGAAATACTGCGGTAACCGCCTTAAATTAAACTGAAATATAATGACTAAATTATTTTATTAACAGAATTCAATAACTTTTTTATACACTACCTTGCATGTGTAAATTTTAACAACTTCTTTATACACTTACAATATATGTAAAAATCGAGTCTTAAATAAACAATGGCGCTCAGTTCCAAGTTGTTAATCTTGTGTCAATAATTCATATGCACCATAACCACTTCCTCCCAGCGAGGTGGCAGCCTTCCTTCAAAATTTCGGATGGTACCCTGAATGTGATGTTATTTAACCCTCCTGATGAAGTCTATATCAGACGAAACGCGTTGATGACATTGATTGGGACTGACATCTCAACTGGGACCTTCATACCAATGATCATTGTACCTATGTCTGTTAACTTCCTAAAGGCAACCATTCACAGACTACTACTGGAGAGATTCAGATAAACTTATTGTTCTTTTTTAAATGTGAGTGATCATTGTATATGTGTAATATACAACGTGTTTTATAAATTACTACACCATACAGGACTGTTCCCTTTTTCCTCTGTTTTTGAATGTACATTGGAGAGAACTGGACCTATAAGCGCTGAGACTGCAAATGACTACGATTACAGATAAACTGATTTATGATCACTCTCTGGTACACTGATACACAGTGGTATTCTATAAAGGATTTACTGGTGTTGTTACTATATTACACTATTTCTTTGTTTTTTCCCGGTCTGTTTCTATGTCTACATATGGCTGGAGATGATGGACGATACGTGATACTGCCACGTCCAGCGTAATGTGATTGACGGGCTTTATTTCTTCATATATCTGGTACGTGTATATTGCACCTATGGGTCTATTGGGGGCTACTTCCAACACGATACTGCACTATTAGACACACTACAATATATGTATAACTTCTTCCATCAAAGTTGCATTGCTGGCCATGGTCCCCACAAGATGCTCTGATATATGTGGCTGCCAATAACTGTCCACAGTTTCCAGACCACCCAGCAGGTCACATGTTCCAGGGCACCCAGCAGGGCTGCAAATAACTGTCACAGTTTCCAGATCACCCAGCAGGTCACATGTTCCAGGTCACCCAGCAGGTGCACAAGGAGTGTTACCTAACTGTCACAGCTTCCAGAGCAACCAGACAATGCACAGGTGTATTGCCAACTGTCACATTTTCCAGAGGACAATGGTAATGCATTTTTGTAAAAGGCGGGCGGACGTTTTACAAAATAATGTCAATATTTTTCTGCGAATCTGCGGACCGAGACCTTTAATATGATACATTTTTGGTAGCAGGAGTACCTTTGGTGAAATTTCATTTTCATTTACAGCTCTATGCATATTTCCTGCTATAAACTGATATAGTCCATGCTGACATCACGTAAGCAGATGGAGATGTAGATTATTAATGCACAAACACTGCAATCAGCAATGTACAGTAAACACATTGCATTCTGGGGACCCAGCACAGCTCCCAGAGCGCCTTTTATATATAGGAAATTTTCTTACCTATGAACAACCCAGTGACAACTTTCTTCAATTATTTACAATAAAAAATAATGTTATTTTCTATAAACTTCAATAAACTCTTATTCATTTTGTGCACACAGCAGCCCATTCTGATTCCATTACTAAAAACAACAAGCAGAGCTAGACTGTTACCCATGCATATGTTGCCGTATTTGTCGTATTACACCATAAACTGTTGAACATTGAATACCTGGTTTCTTTGGGACCCTTTCATTAGTAATCCCATCACTCAGAAAGCCTCTCTCATTAACATTTAAATAAGTCCTGTGTTGTTATGTCCACACCAGTATATTTTATTTCTAAACGGAAGAATGAATCTTGCTCCTTGTTCGGGTACCGGATTTGTTTGGGAATGTAATTCCCACTAATGGTACAGTTATGGAGCACGTGTGGGGCATGTAAAGAAGAGGAACAGAGCAAGCTTGTTCTTACCAATAAGACACTTTATTCTGCTACATTTCAATTCATAATTCATCGCCATAAACTGGAATTGTTAAGATAATAAATTTCATGGCGACTAGCTAAAGTTTACTTTCAGAGACTGTAGTAGTCTCGGGCCAAGGCATTGAATGCAGACATTATTATATATTGGGAATTTGCTAGTCAATATTTATAGACGTTCAGGTGTCTCAAAGTACAATTATTGCTGACGATACGTCTCTGTGTTTCTAATGACCAAAGAAGAACAGCTAAGATAGCCGCACACATGCATACCTAGGGCCTGAATCATTAAGGATCTTAACCATACTTGCCAACTCTCCCGGAATGTCCGGGAGACTCCCGCATTTTGCAAGAGTCTCTCGGACTCCTGGGCGAGCGTGGCAATATCCCGGATCTGCCCACTTCCCTAGGAAGTGCCCCACTTCCTAGTGAAGTGGGCAGAATTATCTCCCAAACACTGTGATTCCTGATGAATCGTGGTGTTTGGCCCCGCCCCGCGCTGTCAAATAACGCGTTTGCATCATTACATGACGCGCATTTTGGGGCCCCGTCCCATCACGCCCACCTCTCCCGGAAGCCAACTTTGTCAAGTTGGTAAGTATGATCTTAACTTGAGAAACTTCTTATTTCAGTCTCCTGGACAAAACCATGTTACAATGCAAGGGGTATTCTGTTTTGCACATAAGTTAAATACTGACTGTTTTTTCTTGTTATTTAACTTATGTGCAAAACAGAATACTAATTTGCACCCCTTGCATTGTAACATGGTTTTGTCCAGGAGACTGAAATAAGAAGTTCCTTAAGTTAAGATCCTTAATGAATCAGGCCCCTAGTTTGTAAATTTTGCAAATAGCGTATAGTGGGTGGCTTTTAGTGCATTTGTTCTGAACAAACAAAATGTGATAAAATCAGATTTTCTCAGACAGCAAGACAAATCTTGTCAGCCTGTGTCTCCCATTAGCATGAGCTTGAGGTAATTAGCTGACCTTGAAGTAGGAAGCTCCAAGTTCATGGAGTTATCAGCGCAACTCTCAAGTGATCCGATCCGTGCCCTCCCCATGTGCGGCTAAATTGTCTACAGTTCTGGTTGTCCAGTGATTGGGCCAAATGACCAGAATTAAGCCAAGGAGTGCACCGTTAGTATTAGTATAAACCTCGGAATCTAGGCATGGTTGAAAAGGTTTTGGATAAATTGAGGGTGTGCTTTGTGCAGATTGGGGGCTGGAATTGATTTACCATAATTTTGCCTGGATAAATGTGGGGACTTATGCCCATAGGCAAACCAAGGGGGGAGGTTTTTTTTTCCCTAGTGCCTGGAAACCCCCCTCCAAGCCTGGGGCACTGTATAATTGAGGTGGCTGGACCCTGTTCCTGCTTCACACAGCTCTGCTTGAAAAGGGGGAGCTGCATGCACCTAACAGCAGTACACGCAGCATTGCCCATGTATATTATGGGGATAGAAAGAGTTGGAGAGCAGCCAAGCACTGTCTAATATTATAACCACGCCTCCATGCATGCTGGCCACGCCCACTGGCGGCGTGGTGTGGAAACCCCCCTCTACAAATCCTGCGTTTGCCTCTGATGCTTGTGTATTAAAGAAAGGATGCCTGTCAGTGACGAACAGGACTACAGTCATTGATTGAATTCCTGATAAATGGAAAATGCCAATCCTTGTGCATGTACAGTTCAAAAGTAAGGACGCAAGGACAGCACTAGCCTGAAAACGGTTACAATAGGCTGCTGACAACTAAAGTCAGGGCCGCCAAGAGGTTTCATGGGCCCTGGTGGCCGCCTCTTGGGGACAGCAGGTTGAGCTTAGGTAAAAATCACTTTCCCCCAACCATTATCCGGCTCAGAGGGTCCATAGATTGGAGGACGCCTTCTCCTGAATTGCCACCACCAGGCCTCCAAGAAAGACCGGTGTCCACCCCTGACCCAAATATCCTGCCTACAAAAGTAAATATAGAAGAAGAGCATATTTCCTCCATGTTTCTGATATGTCTGGAAGAGATTAAAGACGGTAACTTGCGAGGGGAAACGGCTCTCTTAATGGTGTTCTTAAATATATGTTCTGAGCTCTGTAATAGTGAGTTGTCTAAGAGTAAAATGTATGGACAGCACCAATCATCATCATCATCAATATTTATATAGCGCCAGCAAATTCCGTAGCGCTTAACAATTGGGAAACACAGTAATAAAATAATACTGGGAAATACATACAAACATAGAGGTAAGTGGGCCCTGTCCACAAGCTTACAATCTATGGGACAATGGGACAATAGGCCTTTTTAAAGGTGAGAAACAATGACTTCATGTCTATGGTGGCTCAGTGGTTAGCACTTCTGCCTCACAGCACTGAGGTCATGAGTTCAATTCCTGACAATGGCCTTATTTGTGAGGAGTTTGTATGCTCTCCCCGTGTTTGCGAGGGTTTCCTCCATTTGCTCCGGATTCCTCCCACACTCCAAAAAACAAACTGGTAGGTTAATTGGCTTCTACCAAATTGACCTTAGTCTGTCTGTGTGTTAGGGAATTTAAACTGTAAGCCCCGATGGGGCAGGGACTGATGTGCGTGAGTTCTCTGTACAGCGCTGCGGAATTAGTGGCGCTATATAAATAAATGGTGATGATGATGATGATGATACTGTCGTATATGATCTTCATTGACGTTTATGTAATGTATTATGTGTTTCTTTGGCTCTATACATAAAGGCAGCTATTCATATAGACTTGAAATCATTATGGGCTTGAAATATTAAGAAACTTATTACACAAATACTTGATAGCTTATTTGTACACTGAAATTTAAAGTTGATATTTGTGTGCTACATGAAAAAAACAGACAGTATTTAACTTACGTGCAAAATAGAAAACTAATTTTCACCCCTTGCAGTGTAACATGGTTTTGTCCAGGAGACCTAAGCAAGAAATTTCTTGCCTAAGTTCCTTAATGAATCAGGCCCTATATCATCACCATTCATCATCATAACTATTCATTTATATAGTGCCATATATTATATATTATATAACATTCCATAATCATTTTGTGTTATCTGATCCGGAAAGTGAGAGCCGCATATATTGGCGATAGGATGGCCTATCGAGACTCACCAACAATCATTGGTTTAAGGGAATATTCAAGCCTGTGGGGAATTCCGTAATTAATTACAACACTAAAAAATCCCTGAAGAACACTTATCGCCCTTTTCACCCTTGGGGCTAATATAGACAAATGCCCTCTCGGAGTTTTATGACACACTGTAATTCTGTTAGGTTTAATAATGTGTCAGCCTGAGATATATGGACAGCGTAAATGTAACGTGTCAGAATTTAGCACATAACCATGGGGTAAATTGCACCCTCAGACAGTTCTGCTTAATAACCTGACCCTGAGCACAGCATTCCACCGTCTTGTGATCCTGGCAATCTACTGGACGAATGGTTTGTTATTATTATCTATAGACAATGCAATAACCGGAACATGTATCCATCCCCCACACCTTAGCACAATTGTAATTTCATGTAATACTAGGATACGCTCATGACACAAGTGAGCACTTAAAGGAGTTAATAAAATGTGCCTCAGAGAATACCTGGTAGCAGTCGACCAAAGGATCTAAAATGGTTATAATAAATAATTAATAATCATAGTTATCTATCCATGTCATATATAATGTGTTTTTATTTATATGACGTTGCCGTGTTGCTGTATATTGCTTGCATTACTTTAGTATGTATCATGCTATAGCCTACTGCTTCAGGTCCCTTGATATCTCATTTGCAAATGCTGCCTGGCACAGTTTTAGTTTGGATTCGGTTGCCCTGATTTTTGGTGGAAAACATCTACCGACAAACCACACTGGAAGTAGAGTGGCCTATATCTACCTGCAACATACTGTTGATCTCACTGTGACTAATAGCTTGGTATAGGTGGGATAGCAATAGGCTACAACATTATAGCAGTCTGATAGATTTTAGATACAATATATATATATATATATATACACAGGGGCAAACGCAGAATTTGTAGAGAGGAGTTTCCACACTACGCCACCAGTGGGCGTGACCAGCGTGCATGGAAGCGTTGCTATAATTTTAGACAGTGCTTGGCTGCTCTCCAGCTCTTCATATCCCCATAATATACATTGGCAATGCTGCGTGCACTACTGTAAGGGGCACACAGCTCTCCCTTTTCAAGCAGAGCCAAGTGAAATTGGGGCAGGGTCCAGCCACCTCAATTATACAATGCCCCAGGCTTGGAGGGGGGTTTCCAGGCACTAGGAAACCCCTTCTCGGTTTGCCTATGCCTTGACATTTGGAGGCCTGTACATGCAGCCTTCTACCTTTTTCACATTGTCAATCACTGTTCTTAATAAACGCCATTTATTTTTCAATTGTGCCTAGTTCACTGACAAAATCTACAATGCAGTCATTGAACACACCAGCAATATTATTTTGCTGTACATGTTCCTAGTTACCCAGTTGAACCCTTCAACATCTTCCTTCAAAAATCCTGTTTCCCAATCCCTATATGTCTTAGATGCAATCTTCAGAATCTTCGAGCCTCTTCTCCCCTTCCCACCAGAAGTCCGTGTACTCTGTTAGCTGTTTTACGCAGACCAGTCTAAAATCTTCTAGCTCATTTTGACATTATCCGCAATTTACAGTAGATGTGACATTAAAACTTACAGGAGGGATTTTGAAATGTTAGAAAGCACATTAAAGATAACTTGGCATCATTATATGACAATAGTTGGTTGAAATCGCTGTGCGTTTCTTGGAAAAACTACTATTCTGCACATCTGTAATACTCTCATGTAAGTAAAGAGAGTAATGTACTAAAGAAAATATTCTGATCTTATCCCATTAAATTTTTTTCCTCTAAGATAAATCTCGTGTGGGCGTAAATATAAATCTCTTATACTAATTCATTTCATATTCTTCAACATGATTAATGATAACAGGAATGAAAATCTTAGATTACAAATCCCATTTACCCAGATTTTCCCCATCGAATAAGTAATGGAAGGGCCTATAGAGTTTCTATTATAAAAACAGTGATAGACCACTGGGTTCAGGGCCAAACAAACATAGGAGCACGTTAGAGTAGCTTTCTCTTAGATAACTGGATTATACGCATATCTAAAGTATAGCAATATAAAGGAATTTAATCTCAGCTGTAGAGCACAAAAATTCCGCCTTTATCACTGGCTTCATTTTAGATTCTACTTTAGATAGCAATAATAAAAAACTGAAAGTGTTGAACAGCACAGAAGCAATTCTGCACCAAGAACGCCGGTAATAACTGTATTTCACAATGACATAAACTCTTTCAATAAGCAATAACACTGAATAGTTCTTACCATTGAATATCAAACTTCAAGCCATATGCTCAGATGAAATTGCTACAAAATGCCACCAATCAAAACCTGCGATGGTGATTACTGATTAACGCAATACTCTATCTCAAACCCGAGAGAGGCAAGGGAAGGGGGACAGAATAAGCAACAACAATTTGAAAAAAATAAGGTTTCGCTGTTTTGGGGGGAACGCTACTATGGCACTTGATGGCGAAATGTTATTTTATGCATTTTGTTGGTTGGAAAAAAAATAAATAAAGAGAGGGAAAATGAGTTGTAAATTTGAGCTCTTACTGAAATGGGGATGATATCTGCTTTTACCTTTCAGAGTTACTGTCTTGGTAATATGATTCTGTGTTCAGGGTATCAGCTGTAATAACATATCAAACCTATCTCAGCCTGACACAGGGAGATGACAGCTGCTGAATACATATCAATTCTCAAATAAGATTTTTTTTTTCTTCCATTGCGTTTTGAGAAGCTAGCAATGATTTTTACTTTGCTTTCTTGAAGAAGATTTAACACTGAATATGAAATGCACGAGTTTGATCAGATATTGAAATAGATTTTTGTTTCCTGCCACTATGGAACATATTGACCTATACCTTCACATTACGCATTGTAACTCAATGTCTTGCAAAATATATTTGGGCATGCTCTGATATCCCAATTTTCTCCCTCCTTTCTGTGGAAGTATTAGCGATAGAAAGGAGAGCAAGCAGAGGGCGCTGCGCTGCCGAGAAGCTGCCTACGGTGCACCCCATTCGCCAACCTGGAATTGTCAGTAACACAGATTCCTAAGTTCTGAATATGAAGCATGTGTGTGAGGAGATTACTCTCTATGTCCATATATGTATGTATGTCCATGTGTCTGTGTTCGCGAGTGGATATATATACATGTCATATGTCTTTTATAGCTGTTCCCGTGTATGTGTAGTATGGAAATTATAAGAAATAATGTCCTTTAACCATATGATATAAGGATTTTAGAAGTTTTCTGTGGCCTTGTGTTTTTTAGACATAGCCCCTCTGTGACTACTTTATTGTACAGTAGGGGGATGGGGGGGGGGGGGGACATTACCCTAGCTAGAGGTATGCAAAATATTGTCCAGTTCCAACTAAAATATGTTGACTTACAATCTGACACTATACTTCAGCTCTTCATCTTTTTTTGTATGTCTTTCTGAAATGTTTAAAGTAGAGATGCTCACTGACCCCCGTGAACTGGTTTTGGTTTTGGATCTGGATTAGCTTCGTGTTTTGGTGTTGGCTAAACCGCCCTCGTGTGTTTTGGTTTTGGTTTTGGATTTTTTAGAAAAAATACTAAAATATTCTAAAATCACATCATTTTGCTCTTTTTTTGTTTGTACACTATTATTAAATCCAATAACACTAATTTCAAGTCATTTGCAGTCATTTTAAAACACCTCACAGATCACAATATTATTTTCATACACTTTCAGACAAATACTGCAGCGACCTGGCTGGATGGTAAGCGACAGAGCAATGACACAAACACACGGCAGTTCCTAGCACATCTAGGACACATTGGCACACAGCAGTGGCAGAAAACATAAATGGGGGTCCGTCCTCCCTCCCACCCCCTGTGATGTTGGATATGTAAAAGGAATTTAAAGCTCGCAAGATCCGACATCTGACAACGTCACAATGATGTTTTGCCTTGTTTTAAATTCCGAGGGCGCACGACAGTATCCCCTAAGTTCGGGTGTGTTCGGTTCTCGAGGAACCGAGCCTGAGCATCTCTAGTTTAAATGAAAGTGAAGGATTGGCCAGTTTACAAGTTTTTGCTTCCACCTCATGACTAGTAGTGTGGGCTAGTTTTTGTATTGCTTTTCCATTACAGTTGTAAGGTCTAGCTTGGGACTGAGCCCCCGGAACTCTACCTTCTAGTCACAGTGCCTGCTTGTTAACCTCTAACGTATTGGAACAGGAAAAGGGATCCACCTCTCTCCCTGTCCTCTAGATGTGTGTATTGTTTCTCCATATTGATGATCACAGGTATAGTGGTTTCCCAGCAACCTCTGGGAGGATGTAATTTCTGTTACATCCTCAGTGTCGCTGTTTAACATGACATAATTCTGGCCAGACGGAATGTTGATTCGCTGCAATTGTTTCAAGTATGTATTACAAGCAGCCGATATGAAGACAATGTAGGTAAGATCACTTTCGGTGTTATACTATCAGGGAAATTTTTCTCTGGTTTTGGGTACTTAGCGCTTAGTACCCAACCCCTCTTGGTAACCACCTCTTTTTGGTTCCCAAAATAAAAGTACACTGTCACTTGTGGCCCCAGAACAATAGTACACTGACATTTGGATTCCCAATTGAAAAAAGTTTGACCACCACTGATATATGCCTTAAACATCCAACAATTGGATTCAAAACTAATCATCAATATTGTCTTGTCACCTATGCATAGTTGAGGTAGCTATTCGGTGGCCAATCAATTCACTAGGAACCAGCAGCTCATGAATATAAGGCAGCTCTCATGAATATTAGTCAGGAAGTACTTCAGTGATCTGGTTCCGCAAATTAATAAACTACATACTGATACAGCCCGCAAAGTGGTTTCAACCACTGTTTGTAGGTGACACGTCAACGTTCATTTTTTTATTTATTTTTTGTAATCCATAATTTATTTAGACCATTTAAGGGTCCATCCATAAATGTCATACGGCCTCCTCTCTAGAATGAAATGAAGAGATGTAGTGGGCAAGAGTCCCACACCAGATAACCAGATTCATGAAATAGAAAATGAAATTAATTTCAAAGGGACCTTCCTTGCATTTGTTAGTGTTTAAGACAGCAGTAACTGCTCTGTAAAATATATATACTCATAAACTTTAATGCTGTGATTATTCAATTTTCAGTTATTTGCTAGTAATCACTGCACAGCACTTGCAATTATTGTGGAGTCGTATACATAAATATGTTTCTTATTTGGTTCTAGAATATTAAATTCAATTGATTAAATATTTTGGTCTCATGTGCTTTTAATAGCAACAAAGAACTGTGCTGACAAAAAAGGAAACTAATTACAAAAGCCATTGGTTAAACTTATTTCAGCAAGAATAAATATTGAACAAATTTATGCCCCTCTACAGACCAATGAAATTTATTGCCTCTGGGTCATATAAACACAGACTCAGATACTGCAGCAGCATCTGGTGTGCAGAAAGCCTGGACTATATGTTTCTCACTGCTTGTTGCTGACACCGTGTTTGTGCGTGAAAGGAAGATAACGTGTATGTGTAATGCATGTGGCAGATTTGTAGCCTATGTGCAGTAATTGTATATATTGTATAACTGTATATGTGAGGCAGAACAGAGAAATGTATTCTGAAATGGAAAACACTAATGTTAGTAATGGAGGGGCGGGATAGAGATTAATTATTGAAGGGCAGCTTTCACCTCCCAAAAAACTCTTACCTCCATTAAGGGTTCCATTTCCAGTTGTGTTGAACAGCCCAATTGGATCCTTGTTGCACAACATGTTCTCCTTTATTACACTACCCCACCCACATTGTATGGTGAGCGCACTGAGCAGTACAGTCCACATCCCAGGATATGCTGCACAGTGCTGGTACTAATACACAGTCCTGATCCCACTGCGCAGCTTCATTCACATAGCGCAGCCTCAGTCACATTGTACAGCCTCAGCCATATTGTACAGCCTTAGTCATATTGTGCGGTCTCATCCACATAGCGCAGCCTCAGTCACATTGTACAGCCTCAGCCATATTGCACAGCCTCAGTCATATTGTACAGCCTCAGCCATATTGTACAGTCTCAGCCACATGGTGCAGCCTCAGCCATATTGTGCAGTCTCAGCCATATTGTACAGTCTCAGCCACATGGCGCAGCCTCAGCCATATTACACAGTCTCAGCCACATGGCGCAGCCTCAGCCATATTACACAGCATCAGTCACATTGCTCAGGTTCAGTCATATTACACAGCATTAGTCACATTGCTCAGCCTCAACCAACAACTGGGCAGCACAGTGGCCTAGTGGTTAGCACAACTGCCTCACAGCACTGGGGTCATGAGTTCAATTCCCAACCATGGCCATATCTGTGTGGAGTTTTTTATGTTCTCCCCGTGTTTGTGTGGTTTCCTCCGGGTGCTCCGGTTTCCTCCTACACTCCAAAAAAAACATACAGGTAGGTTAATTGGCTGCTATCAAAATTGACCCTAGTCTCTCTGTCTGTCTGTGTGTGTGAGTGTTAGGGAATTTAGACTGTAAGCTCCAATGGAGCAGGGACTGATGTGAATGAGTTCTCTGTACAATGCTGCGGAATCAGTGGCGCTATATAAATAAATGGTGATGATGATGATGAACTAAGTCACCAGTGGTTTAGTCAAAACTGCCAGAAAACGTTTTTGAGACCTGCTTCTGAACTGCACACTGTTTGAGCTCTCTTGCCATTCAGAACATAAGAGGAGGCACCATTGATTTATGAATTAGGGGGGAAATCATTGTTTATTGATTAAGGGGGAAAAATGATTTCCCCCATAATTCAAAAGTCAATGGTACTTGTTTAATTCTCGTAACTTTCACAATTAACATAGCAATAACAAATCACCAATGTTATGCATAAAGCAGAATTCCCATGCTTTTTAACATAAATAACTATGTCAGACTATAAGAAGTATGTTGGTATTTATCATTTTCCTTTGTTTTTTTTCCTTCAGGCTACTATTAGGCAGCTATTAAGGATTTATAATTCTCGACTACCATGGCAACCACAGTCACATGTCACATGATATAGCAGGCAGAGAGCCTTTGGAATGACCCTCTGAGCTCTTTCTGACATGTAACATCCTCCTTCACCCATATCTGCCATCACATACATGCTGAGAATCTATGAGCAGGTGTTTGACTGAGTTTGGCAGCTAATTTTGTTTGCCAAATAGATATATTTTCAAATTGACATAATCATATGTAGGAGGGTAGCTAAGAAAAATGACCATCAGATGCATTCTTAAAAAATACTTAACTTACTTAACTCTTACTATGTAAAGAAACATTTCTTTCTATGTGGAATTACTTTTTTTAACACTCATGAAGTTATATCTATAGATATGTTGGAAAATATATCATAATAATATATCAAATATTATATATAAATAACAGATAATGTAGCTGCATGAAGGTCAAACCTTAATCTGTGCCTTTGTAAATACACTTCCATTAAGCATTAGAAATACAAAGTTATTGTGGTATCTTAGCAACAATAAGTGAGAACATTCAACGTGATTCTGCAAGCTAGGGATAAGTAAGGTTGTGGCAACATTTCTCACAAATCAAATTTTGGGGCGGAACGGGTAATTTTGCAGACGTTCAATGTTTTGTCGATACGATCTTCACGTTCCGCTTTGCCAATCATTTGTAAATTCCCCTTTCACAGAGTTTATAGTCTATAAATAGACCTGGGACATTGACCGTCAATGAAGTCTGTTTTGTGGTGGGATTGGGGTACGATTGGAAACACTTAAGGGTGTTAATGTATCAATCTGCTGCCTTGTCAGATGGCTGGTGTATATATATATATATATATATATATATATATATATATAGCAAATGCACATGCTAGGTTTCGCCTTTAATTAAATTGGTTGTTTAAATTTCGCAGGCAAAATCATGGAAAATCGGCAATTTGACAAGGTCGAAGATTGATAAATTTACACCTAGGTCTTTCTTACGGAGATTGCATAAGAAGACACAGATTCATTAAGAGGCTGATCACCTCTCCCAAACAGTAACCTGGTTTGGCTTTAAATATTTGGATAGTTTTTAAAAAAGTGCTTACAATAGCTTTGCCTGTTGACCTCAGTTTTCCTCCACCACTGGCTCCATACATGGACATATTGAATCAATCAATGAATAGCAAATCACACATAGTCTGTACAACTTAACCCTTCAGTGCCAGAAGAATCGTATACTAATCAGGTTAGGTGAAATATCTGGGAAATGTCAGGCTGAACGTGCAAATGTTTGGAAGCGAAACAGAGCCCAGTATAAAAAAGAAATACTGTTATAAACACCCTGCCATTGTGCGGTATCTGGTAATTTCATTGTTTTATTACCGAGGATCAGCTATTTGTACAACGTGACAAATAGTTCATCTTACACTCTGCTTACACAGCAAATAATGGCAGCATATGATAAAGAGCATCGGCAGACGACAACTATCTACAACTGAAGGGAAACAGATATACAGCACTAGCGTTAGGATAGAGAAGAGAGGATCCCTGTAACTCCAGATTTACACAGAGCTGCCATTATTCCTGTATATTTTTATAACACTATTTAACATTTTATGGATATTACCCACCTTATCAGTGTTTTTATAGCTATGAATTAGCATAGTCTCATGCTGTACATCCTTGAATTTTAAACAGTTAAAGAGGGACACCTGGGGCTAGATTTACTAAGCTGCGGGTTTGAAAAAGTGGAGATGTTGCCTATAGCAACCAATCAGATTCTAGCTTTTATTTATTTAGTACTTTCTACAAAATGACAGCTAGAATCTGATTGGTTGTTATAGGCAACATCCCCACTTTTTCAAACCCGCAGCTTAGTAAATCTAGCCCATGGTGTTCCTGTTGCCTAAACACAGGGGAGGTGGGGAGACAGCCATATTATTCAGCCTATTAGTGGGCTAGGAACTAATGACATCACTGAAGCATATGGCACAAGATCATACAGGCCGACTTTTCTCCCCCCCTCCGGTAGATTGCGTAGGTTAGGTGGAGAGTAGAGAGGGAACGCTGTGACATGATGGAGTCAACACTCCGCAGCAATGCACAGTAGGGGTTAGGGACTACGATGATGTGAATTGCATCATTATGCCACGCCCCCACCGGGTTCAGGTAATGTCAGGCGCCGTCCATCCGCTCCTTCGGGACGGCCGCCTCCAGCCCCCTCTGTCGCGTCTGGTTTGCTGGCTCCACCATGCAGACGCGGGATGTCACTCGGATCGCCGGCGGCAGCAGATGACATCACGTTGCCAGCATTCATTGGCTGCCTGCAACATTTAGGGCAGACCATGCTGGTGCCAGATTATTAGGTCTTCCTAGCTCCAGCGCTTCCTGAGTGTTCCCAGTAGCTCCTGATTATTCCTGCTCGTCTCTGCTTCCTTGACCCGGCCTGCCTGACTACTCTCCTTGGATTGCCCTGTAACAACCATTACCGAACCGGCTTACCTGACTATTCTATTGGATCCTCCCCATGTACCGTTATCTGGTATTGGTCTGTGGCAACTTTGGGTTACATCTTTAAAACTGTTCTGTGGAATATTTGTCTCATTCCACATTTGGGAGCAGAATTTTGCACATTTCTTAAGCAGAATTTAGCTTTCAGTGTTCTTCCCAGAATCCCCCTCTCCCTTACTATACCCGCACTGCACCACAGAGCTGAATGCAGCGTCTTATCTCCATGTATGGACTATACATTCTGGAAAAGGAGATGGGATCTACTTTGGGGACAAAACAGATTTTTATTAGTGGATACCATTCTTTTTTTTTGTCAAATGATGCATGAATCACATATACAGTATAATAAATGTACTTTACAGTTGCACAGCTTATATGAATCCTGATATAGTATGGACTACATGTAAACCCCTGACCAAGTGCTCACTTGTACTCGGAGGTTGGTTCCTGGTAGTATAAAGCAGGGGAGGTGAAGCCACTGGCTAGGGGCAGTCCAATGCTTAGTTCCGGCACTGGAAACCACTCTTCCCAGCATGTATGAGGATCGGAGAAGAGGGAAGTGATGCCAGAGCCTGCCAGTTGTAGAGAGATTTGTGCCAGGGAAGGAGAAGGGCAGGAGTGCGGCCACAGAGAAGGGAGGTGCGGATCATTGCTGGGACAGCGGCTTTGCCAAGAGAGCCAGTTGAGGAAGAGAAGCTCTGCAGCTAAGCTCACTGAACACACAAAGAAGCATAAGATTTGCTGAGAGAGTGAGTACTATGTATAAAGGTGCTTCAGGGAGAAGACCACCGTTACCTGGAGAGTGAAAGCAATGAGGACAGCTGTAAACTTCTTAGAGAGAGCTTCCAATCCTACAGAGAAAGCTGCCAGTCTTACAGAGAAAGCTGCCATTCTTCTCAAAAGAGCTGCCAATCTAACAGGTACAGTTGCCAGTTTACTAGAAAGTGCTGCCAGGATTTATTAAGGAATTGCTTTTCCCAGATGGGAGTCTGCAAATGCCGGAGAGTAAGCCGTCAAAAGTGGAGTGCAAGCTCTCAGAGGTGCAGAGGGAGTCCAGGTCTGATTCTTCCATTGAATGTTATTACCTAATGTCATTATTGAATTCCATTACTATATACTATATCATTGTGAAATTGTTCAGTGAATCTTTTGCACTGAAATTGCAAAAGGGGCTTCACGCAAACTACATTGTACAATAAATATACATGTATGAATGGAAGAAGTCTGCATCAGAACAAGATTAAGATCATCTTGGGCTACAGGTAGCGTAAAAATTTTGAGTTCCTCCCCTCCAACTCCCTCAGTGCCCCTATACATGGCTATATGAATGTTGTGACCCTTTTTTCAGATCATCATTGGGAGCCTATTTGCACACACCTCCGATGCCTGGCACTTTGCAAACTCACTAGATACTGCATTGCCACAGCATACTGCACAGACCTCCCCTTCATTGTAGACCACATTATCAATACAGGTAAACCTCCTTGCATAGACCCTCACCCATACATGTCCCTTTGTACAGACCCACCTATTGCAGAGACCATTATCAGCTCTTTGACACAGACCCCAGGATGCCAGCCACTTTGTACAATCTTCATTCGCAGCCATGATTCACAGACCTTCTACCATATGGTACAGGTCCTAATGCCAACTACTTTGCCCAAACCACCAAAGCATCAAGCAAACAGCAAGCTGTCCATATTGTCTCAATGCAACTGCCGATTTAGGCAATGGGGGTATTCGCTATACATGATTAATTAAGAAGAGGAAATTTGGATCAATAGTATAAATAACCAAGGCCTGGGCCTTTCTTTGAGGGCCAGCAATGTCAGATTATAAAAGGGAGAATGGGGCAACATGTCCGGAAGGCTCACAGTTCTGGGCCCATCTGCAAATCCATGGTCCAAGCTGAGTCACATTTTAACCAGTTGTCACCGTGGATGTAATTAGCTGCGTCCTGGGCATTAAACCCCATAGTACTAGTTGTTGTAAAGGGGCTTATTGATTAAAGCAGTGGATCCCAAACTTTTTCAGTTCAAGGCACCCTTAAGGTTTCCATAACTTTTTCAAGGCACCCGTAAGCCAAAATAATTACCAAGTAGTCCCCCGCCTTGCTTACCACTAGCCCTGGCCGAGGCACCCCTGTGAGATCACCGAGGCACCCCAGGGAGCCTAGGCGGACAGTTTGGGAACCACGGGATTAAAGGCATTAAATCCATTTTTGAGTCTACATTTGTGAAATAGGGAAACTGCAAATCAAATATTTACTGGAATAAAAACTTGGGCTGTCCTTGGAAAACAATGGAATATGGAGCCTTATTTTAGAATGACAACACGATACCTAAGTGTGAAATAAATATAGATATTAGAAAAACATTCTAATCAGGAGCTCCAGGAATGTAAACTATAAGAGCATAATTAGTTCTAGAAAAGGGGATGTGTTTGTGTGGGTGAAATGTGACTTGTTAAGAGGTCAAGAAGCAGTGACGGAATGTTAGGATGGGATCAGGCCAATAGATCGTCTAAGTGACTCTTTGGACAGTTGCGGATTGTCGAATATCTTCTAATTAAAAGTATTCTAACAGCTTCACAGCTCAGCTGCAGCTGCTTTCTTCCAAAAATATCTATTTCCATGGAGAACAAGTGTCAGCTGTTTTTGTTTTCGTGCGTTTCAAAGCACCCACTGGCAGACACGACAATGACCTTGTATCCATCACTTATACACCCACACAATCAAGGGTTTTCTTTCTCCGTTAATATATGTGGCTCAGTTTCCAAGCTCAGGGTAAAATATAGCTCAGTTTTCCTCCTTTTATAAACAACGTGGAAGTATCCTATTATTTTATGATGCAGGAAATCTGCAAGAGCTACACTCTGATGGACTACAAAGGGATTTAGACTCCATGACAAAGTGGTTAATCTTCTACGATTTAGATATATGAAGAGATAAAAGATGAGATACATTTTGGCAAAATGTTTCCGTTTTTATGCATTTTAGCATCTCACTCATCCAAATCAGCAAGCAGAACGCAGTTTTGGAATTTGAATCACAATTTTATTTTAAAATGTAATTTGTTTTTTTAACAATAAATTCCACTAAAAATGTCAGAAATAGATGTGAATTTTTTTTTTTGAAAATTGGCACAACGCAACCTCCATAGGGTGAAATGCTGACTCCGTTCCCATTTACCCTAGCACTGTCTCTGGTCTTGTAATGGTGAATTATGCACCGGTTCCCACTGTTATTGACTCTTCAGCATGTAATATAATCGACAGCTAGAATCTGATTGGTTGCTATAGCCAACATCTCCACTTTTTCAAACCTGGGGGTAAATGTATGAACATGCGGGTTCTTCAACACCAGCGTGTTCGGCGATTAAATTTCAAGCGGCGCTGCATTGTAAAGGGAAACTTCCCTTTACAATGCAGCGCCGCTTGAAATTTAATCGCCGAACACGCTGAACACGCTGAACACGCGGGTGTTGAAGAACCCGCATGTTCATACATTTACCCCCTGCAGTTTAGTAAATATACCCCATAGTCTCCCTGTTTTTGTGCACACCAGCTCAGGCTATCTAGGTCTGCGGCTGGTTGAGGATTTGATGGAGGGAGGGGGGGTAGGGCACTCTGCCAGATCTTCAAATTATTTATTCAATTTTTACAAAAAAACCCCACATGAATACTGGATGTTTTATCCACATACAGTTCTCGTATGCAAATGTGGTTTTGTTTAAACCACCACATGTTTAATGCAATGGCATGCAAACCACTGTTACATTCTGCGATTTGTGTTTTCAAGCTGCAGGTTAGTAGATCCCATATGAAAACTCATCACCAGTTCCAGACCTGAGAACCCAGAACCAAGATGGGACTCACATGATCAGTGCTTGTGTGGGTGTCGGAAAATGGTATATCCATATGCTTATTGTGATAGCTACTGTGCTGTAAGTGTTTTGTTAAGCTGCTAATAAAGTTTTACTTTTTAAACATAAAATCATACTTGCCAACTCTCCCTGAATGTCAGGGAGACTCCCTGAACTAGGGGTGATCTCCCTCACTCCCTGAAGAGTCTGGCATTCTCCCTGATGCTGAGCCAGTACAAGACGTGGTTGGCTTCGCCATCTGCGGCATGATGACACAGTTCAGAAATTGTGTCCTATGTCCATGTATTGATGCCTATGGAGGTGGCCATTTTCATGGAGACCAAGATCAAAGACTGACAGGTAAGACAACATGACTTCAGTAATGGAGACAGAAATGTGAAAGACACTTCAGTCTCTAGAGATTAATTAGCTGCCTTTCTTTAATGCATAGTTGCCTACTCTCCTGGAATGTCCGGGTGAGATTTGCTATAGAATATAAAATATCTACCTTAACTTCAGCACACCTGGACAATGTATCCTGAATTATCTGCTGATAACAATGCTCATCTCATATAGACAAACCCAATTGGGTAGGAAGGGGGAAATGGTTTGCATTCTTTTGTGGTGTGCATGGTTGCAGAGCATGTACAGAGCCCGATTAGGGTGGTTAAAAACATGTAGCAGAAAAATACACAATTGCCTAGTAGCAATTAAAAAAAAAACATAAAAAGGCTCAAATGACATGGTGAAAATAGCACACAAAAGCTGTATCCCGTGGCAGTAAATCTGACACTTGCTTTCATTCGTCTCACTTGCTTTATACACAGAGTGTAGCTTGATACAAATAAATGTTTGTGTAGCGGAAACAATGTCCCTTTAAAACAACTCCTGAAGAGCATTGTAAACGTTTGACTTGTGCCATGAACTTTTCCATCTCCTCTGTGTGCTCCCGGCCGCCGCAGCCAGCCTGCCGTATTCACATCACTGATCTGCGTGCCCAATTTTCAATAGTAAATGAAGAATGCATTTACATCTTTTCGCTCTAAGTCTGTCAGGAACATAATCTGTAATTTACAAGCAACAGCTTGTCTCTATAAAATGTCCAAAGTGCAAAATACCTGTATTGTAACAGAGATCTCAAAGCAAAATGTAAAAAAAATAATATATTTGTTTTAAATTAGATACAATAATATTTTTCCCTTTAGAACAGGGTTTCCCAAACCCAGTCCTCAGGGCTCCCTAACAGTGCAGGTTTTCCATATCTCCTTGCTGGAGCACAGGTGTATTCATTACTGACTGACACATTGTAACAGATCCACAGGTGGTCCTAATTATGTCACATGTGATCCGGAAAACCTGCACTGTTAGGGAGCCCTGAGGAGTGGGTTTGGGAAACCCTGTTTTAGTAGATAAAAAATAATTTCAGGTAAAGCTAAAGTGTCTTCGGCTCTTGTGTAAAATGTGCATCAGGGCCAACAATGCACCCCTCTTCTGTTCCAATTTTGTGGTGGTTGGATGTGATATTGGGGTAGATTTATTTTTCAGAACCACGATGAAGCATTCTGAAATGCGACTCTTCGAATAACAATTTATGTCTTAGACTGGGACCCTCAGCAGGTCATCACTGATTATGTGGAATATGACGTAACAACTGTGGCCCACAGCAGAGCAGTGTCATCAACGCAACCGTCACATATTAATTGTGGAGGGTTCAAGTCTAAGGGGTATATTTACTAAACTACAGGTTTGAAAGAGTGGAGATGTTGCCTATAGCAACCAATCAGATTATAGCTGTCATTAGGTAGAATGCACTAAATAAATGATAACTAGAATCTGATTGGTTGCTATAGACAACATCTCTACTTTTTCAAACCCGCAGTTTAGTAAATATACCCCCAAGTCAAGATGTGTGAAGAATAAACCAAAAAAAGAAAAAAGGGTACAGCGCTGAGAGCAGTCTATATACTGTTTATAATATCAAACACCAACGCAGTGTTAGGGTTCTCAGTATGAATACCACATAGTGTAGATGTGAATCAAACAGAGTCTTTATTTTAAACACAGGTCACAATAATAAACAGGTATGAATTAGATGCAGTCAATGGTAAATCAGCTAGCACAAGTCCATTGGAACAGCAAGAACAGGTTACCAGGATTACCAGGATTAGCTGAGAAAGCATGAGACACTGAATACCAGACATAATTGGAGAACTGAAGATACAGGATACCAGGATTATCAGGTTTAGCTGAAGAGCCAAAATTACTTGAAAGCAGACACAATAAGTTAGTTGCAGGTACAGGATATCGGTATCTCCAGGTTAAGCTAAGAAGCCAACGTTTCTGGAGAACAGGCACAATAGGATAGCTGCAGGTACAGGATACCGGAATAAACCCCTTTTAGCTGTGGTAGTGGTAGACACTGGATGATCCAGGGAAAAATCAGACTGGAGGAAGGTCAGGCAAGCCAGGGTCAGAAGTCGACATATCCACAACACTACCAGGGGATAAACAGGAGCAAAGTCAAACAAAGCCAATGTCAGGGTCACTGAAAAGGTGCAATAAAATGAGACAAACAGGATTCAGATACCAGGAGACAGATCAGGACCAGATCACAGGAGTTAGAGAGACCAACAGCAAAGACAATTTAACTGGCACCAGTCTGTTGGAAAAGGTAGTCTTTTAAAAGCCAGACACAGGTGATCAGGATCCAGAACTAATAATGTGAACTTTACCCCTTGCAGACAAGATCTGGCATAGGCAAGGCAGCATCCACAGGGGAGATGATGTACTGCAAACAAAGGCAGATTGTAACAGGCAGATTATTACAGCAGAATCTATTCAATACCATTATATCTACAAAAATCACAAAAAGCATTTAATCACATTTTTGCTGTATTACACAAAGTTCTTTATCAATAGTCAAATGACTAAACTGACATTTCTTCTAAGATATCTTATGTTGATCCTATATTGGCCTAACCCACTGTATGAAGTCTGTCCTTTTGAGACATTTATTCCTCTGATTAAATTGTTGAATGCTGAAAAAACGCGTTAGGTTTGTTCTCTAAACACTTTTCTGCCTCTTTATTGGGAGTTGTGTTTGACAGTATATTGATGTCAAGAACACACTTCCAGCTCCCGTGACTTTGGGTGTTTGCTGTATGAGGTTGCACACGATTCCAGCCCGAAGCCTCTCTCTACCTATCACACAGCGCTCACACCCCCACACACTTCAGGTTTGCAGCAACTTATTGAATACGGGCAATAGGATCCCAATATTCTGTCTCACACTGGCACACAAGGCTTCTAGCTACCACAGGATAACAAGGCCCCCACCAGAAAACAAAGGGTTAACTCTTCCCACCTCCAGACTGTTACACAACTGAAAATGCAAGCACACACAACGCTTGTTAATCAAATGTGTCAACAAATCACACACCGGCATTCAAAGGGTTAACTTTGTCAAGCTATATTCTTCTTAACAGGCTAATGGATTCGTTATAGTATCAAGGACGCCACATATTAAATTTATATAAATTTAATAAACAAAAGTACAGGGCATTCAGATATAAAGAAAAACAATTAATAAATGACTGATATAATATACACAAGCAAAGCAGTTTAAAATAAAAGGGGTTACATTCAGAGTATCACTTACATGAGTTGCATAATATGTGCCATGGGAAATTGCCTAGGAACATGGACAGTTTATCAGTGTGGATTGATTTTCACAAAAGATTGACAATTTGTTGTAACTGGTCTCAGCTTTTTAAAGACACCTTTACACCTTTCCCACCTCCCGGGGGTTGTGGTGTGTGATACTTTTTTCAATCACCATTTGCATATTGTCTGATTTACTACCCAATTCTACGATGTGACCTAACTTTTTTGTGGAGCGTCACACAGATCCAATTTTATTATTAATAAATCCCATATGAATTTGTCCATCTTTTGATACCAAACACGTCTGAATACAGTGTATTTGTAGAGCTTACAATCATTTCCTTAACTTCTCTGTGGGGCAGAATTCTTAATTTGACATATGAGCTGCCCTTCATCATGCTATTGCGGAATATGTGGTTGATCATTATTTTATTGATTTTAAGAGACATATTTTAAAACTTAAATATTTTTGTCTATATCACATATAGCCAAGTCAGCACATGGGCTCTTTGAGCCAGACACCATGCTGAGCGATTCCTAAAAGTCTTTTCAGGTGTCAAAACTCCAAAAATTTCCCAAACACACTGCTATAGCCAGTAATAGACCTGCCATTTCTACTGTAGATAAAAATGCAAAAGTCTTAGTTGCACACATTTGCAAATGTATGTTAAAGCCACCCGCCACTCCACGGTGATTTTGCTAATAGGGTGGTCCTAACTCTAAACAGTGAGAGTCCCATATATTTGGGCCATACATATGTGTTTTTAAATTGAGAGCTAACTTACCAAAGAGGTACCCCAGAAGCCTCCAAACAGCAATTCAGCGCCAGTACTCCCCCTCGGCTACTGACACCAACATGCCTCTCAGACTTATACAGAAGTGGAAGTTGCTCAATCAATTTATAGGCTCATAGCAGGTGCTTGAAAGGGTGGGCATGTTTTGTGTGTTTGTTCCTTTTAGGATAACCCCACCCTTTCAAGCACCTGCTATGAGCCTAAAAATTGATTGAGCAACTTCCACTTCTGTACATGCTCTTACACCTGTGCCTCTTTAATTCCTTAGTCCACGATGGTCAAATCACGTTTGCTTCTGCTGCAGCTTCTATCCACTTTCTATTTGCCCACCTACATGTAGCCAATTTCTGAGTGTTACACTGTCCCTTTTAACTTGATTCCTTGATTAACCACCTGAATGGAGTGAAGGAATAAAATTGATGTACGCTATACCAGTTTAAAATATGTTGTTGTAATATCAGAATGTTCAGTTACAAGTTGACACGTTGAGTTCTGAATCATTCCGATGTATAATGCCACAACAGTAACTCCTCCAGTCATCTGAAACCATCGCCTGGTAGTTAATTGATAGCCATTCACTGGCTTTATCATGTGATACACTGAACTTTCTATTTTCTTATGATGTCCTTCTTTCCTATTTGCCCCTCTGCTTCTATTGGACGGCCAGGCTACAGCATTGTAAAGTTGGAGGATCGCTATAAAATAGGTGAAACTGAATGTCACATAGGAATTGCTGTGTTGGTAACACCAGGGGTGTTGATTCAGTATACAGTGTTTCCATTAATTTCAAATTAAACACATTAGTTTATTAGATGTCCCAGTTGGTTAGCCCAGTGCCAAACAAGAGCTTCATCATGAAGAATAAATAACATTCAAAGAAAATCAGATACAACATTATTGAGAAGCACCAATAGGGGAGGAGTTTGAGAAGAGTAAAAATTGTTAATATCCTCTGGCTCACTGTCAAGTCCAACTGAAAGAAATTAACAGCATATAGTACGACTGTGAATTTGTCTAGAACATGCTGTCCAAAATTCAGCAGTTGTGTGTGAAGGGCATTAGTTAGAATGGACACCAAGGCCAATGGAAACTCTGAAAACTGAGTTTCACTCTTAGGGCCTGAGTCATTAATGAGAGCAAGGATAAAAAAGGGGTCAATTTGATCCTGGACAAAATCATGTTACAATGCAGGGGGTGTAAATTAGTTTATTATTTTACCCATAAAAAAAATACTGACTTTGATGTCATGTAGCAAACAAATACTTGATAACTTTATTTTTACGCTGAAATTTACCGTTGATCTAGGACATGCCCTACTCCAAACATAAATCTGTCCCCATATTTTAAATGTACATCCCCCTCCAATGCAACATAGTTTTGCATAGGTGCAAAGTTACTCCTTTTTATGCTCTGCTCTTCTTAATGCTCTGCTCTTCTTAATGACTCATGCCCTACATGGCAGAGATGGAAGAAACTGCCCATGGGGCCACAACAGGTCGGGCACTTGACTAATCTGCGCATTATGAGAGGGAGTCAAAAAGAAAATCATTGTGGAAGAAAGCACATTAAATCTTAGCTAGACTTTGTCTGAATGCAGTGGAAATACATATCAGTGGAGGAAGATTTTATATTCTGATGAGACCAAGATAATATGTTTTTACAACAATGCTAGGTTCTATATTTAGTGTAAGCCTAACACTATTTATAATTCCAAGAACACTATCCGTAACAGGAGGCATAGTGGTGGGACCATAATCCTATGGGGGTACTGCGCTGCTTCAGTGAACGGAAATATACGTCATTATAGAGGGCAAAATGGATGGTGCAAAATATAGACAAATCTTGGGGGAAAATCCTACACCTAGATACTGGAAAACATATTATATTCCAACAGGCGGGCCAATGACCCACATACAGCCATATCCACAAAACAGAGCAAAAGCCAATTCCTGGTGTTATCCAGTCAAATCCCAGACTCAATCCCATTGTGAATCTTTTGAATGATTTGAAAATTGCTGTTCACCAATGGACTATATCCAACCTCGTGGAATTTGAGTAATATTGCAAAATGGGTGGGAATTGCAGTATCCAGGTGTGCAAAGCCGGCAGAGACTGAACCAAATAGATTCACAGCAGCAATTGCAGGTAATGGTGCTTCCATCACGTATTAAAACAATAGGATGAGGGGTGAAGGCTTATGAAATTAATTGCGGCCTGTTTAATCTGTAATTAATTAAGGAAAGCCTTTCTAGATTTTATTTGACTTTACAGAATATTTTGTTTAGCTCAGTTGTCAGAATTCCCCAAAAAATCCATTTTCAGGAAACCCATGATGTAGGAAAATAAAAACTGCAAAACTCCAGAATACTTTTTATAGCCACTGTACATAGGGTCTATTCCCCTTTAATATGCTATGTGTGTCCCGAAGCTGCTTTCAAGGCTGTGTGCCAGTATAACAGGTTCATTTTGAGACTTAGGTGTTGTGAAGTCGAATGTCAAACCCAATTCATGTCTAAAGACATGCCTGAACAATAGAGCAGAATTCACTAATGGTGCTTTGACCATCCCTAATCAGAAATGACCTTTTAAGTAATATATATGTCATGCCCATTAAGCCAGGAAAGCTCTATCATCTGGGCCTCTGGTCAATCAAGGTTGCTTGGGGCTGTGGAATTTCCATTTAAAAATCTCTTTTCAGGTAATAAAGGCTGACTTAATAGAGATAGCCCAGTAATAGAAGGTGCTGTACGCTGCTATTAAAGTACAGACTATCAGTTTAACTGCAAAAAACTTTTAATGAGGAATCCATTAGAGCTGACCTAATATGTCAGACATTATTTTCCAACCTGCCTAATTATAGAGGTCCCGGAATACTTACTTTTTGTGTCATGATAGAAATCCTGTTAGACAGCAGTGTGATAAACACTACAGAGGTTTGGTGTCAGATTTTTGATGGCCATATTGGGAGAGTAAAGATACATATCACTATTGTGACTTATCCTATAAGACATTGATGGTATGTGTGTAGGATCTGAAATCAGCAACGATTGCCATTACCTCTTACTTGTGATAAGCAATTAGCGACTTTTAATCCTGACTAATAAATTGGTTGTTTTCTACAAAAAAGGGTAACTTGTTGTCAGACGCTCTCCTGGCTCTCTCCCGGCGGTGCCTGTCACTTTGCCTAGCAACGTGACGCGACTTAGCGGTTTCGAAAAGGCCAGCGGTATAGGTAACTGGGCGTAACGTTCAAAAAAAGCTATCGGCGGTCAGTGTGACATCATTGACCACTGGAAGTGCACCAGCACAGCCTATTTAAGGCAAACTCTGATACTGATCCAGTGCCAGAGTCCTGGATCACTCCTTGCTCTGTTCCAGGATAATGTCATTGTCTGCACCTATTGAGTCTTTTATATTGGAGTTTCCGTTGCCGTCTTGCTTGTTCCTGACCATTATTTAGTTTCTCGATTCTGGTCCCGCTTGGACTCCTGGTTTGACCTTGGCTACCTAGACTATTCTTCTGCTGGCTTCGCTTGGATCTCCTGGTACTAATCCGGCTAGTCCACTACGCTCTGTCTGTGACTCCAGCCACCAGGAGTCACTGGTGAACATCGGAGGCATATTAGACTCTGTGCCTCTTTGCTCAGTATCATCAGCTGTTAGCCGGTATACATCTACTTTCCCAGTAGTGCATGCAGCATTGCCCGTGTATAGTATGGGGATAGGAAGAGTTGGAGAGCAGCCAAGCACTGTCTAATATTATAACCATGCCCCCATGCATGCTGGGCCCGCCCACTGGCGAAGTGGTGTGGAAAACCCCCTCTACAAATCCTGCGTTTGCCCCTGGGCATTTTATCATAGTCAATGTACAGTAAGGGCGTGCCAAACTCAAGCGCACACAGCTACGTCCGATTCAAGCTCTGGGCTTCTCTAAGATACTTGTTTTTCTGCTATCTCTTACTCCAGCTACAGAGCTAGTCCTGAGCACTAGTGATGACAGTCTGGATCCAAGCTATAACATGTGTTTGCAATCAAGAACAACTGTAAAAGTGTAGCTTATGATCAGTATACGTTAAGATCATCCTAATAAGTGTATGTATTTCATTGAAAAAAAAATATATATTATTTTTTTTGTTTTGAACTTTTTGTCCTTAATGCTTATATTAATAACAGGTGACATTAATTCAATAGTTTTTTTTTCTGTGTGTTCTTTTGCGACTGTGTATACCACATAGGCATTGAACGGATCCTGTGTAGTATAGCACAGCAGGCCTTCTCTCGAATTCATCAGTGCATGTATCTTCACATCCGTCAGATCCGTTCCTTGTTGAATTCGGGAACTTGCAGAGCTCAATTTTGTGCGCTTTTAAATAAACACACTTTGCGCTCAGTTTGTGTACCTTGACGAATCAGGCCCAACAAGTAAAAAACTCCCTTATTTAATAAATTCTAATACTTTTATTAAAGAATAATTATTTCACAAGTCTGTTAATGGTTTAAACAAAAAAAGGTAATTATAAAGGATTCTTTTAAGAACATATAGAATTATAATTTATAATGTCATCTGCATTTACTTGTTGTTTGTTTTTAAACTTTTTTTTAGCATAATTTGAAAAATTGCATTTTAAAAGACAATTTTGTTTCAATTTGTTTTGGCAGGATGCCGCTTTGTAAAGTGATTTGCTGGCTCCAAAATTTTTGAAATTGAAGTGGGAGGATCTCTGCCAAACTTGCAATTTTGCATAATGGTTTTGCTTAGCTATGATAAATTTGTTTTTTGCTAATTATATTTTCAACACCCTGTCTTCCTCTTTACTAAATCAGGTCATGAGGTGCGCAAGGATGTTTCTAACTTTGCATTTAATAAACTTTATTATCCAGCTGTGGTGTAATGCACATATATTTGTGTAGTTGCATCTCTTTTATGGACACGTGCACAGAGTAATGCAAAAGGTGGTGTCAGTAGCGGGATTGTTGCAGTAGTTCTAATTAGAGGTTGTTGTCGGACATGGATGGATTGGAATCTTTCACGCAGATTGTGCCGTGTTGAACTACATAAGTTAGATTTTGTGTGTTTTGTGGCATGTGTATGTTCTAATGATTTTCATGTTATGCATTCTTTATGCTTTTTCGATTTAGATTGTTTTACATTCATCGGAGCCTTTTGCAGTAAATGTTCATATTTTTACAATATGTGGCCAGTGCGGTGGCTGAATGTTTAGCACTTCTGCCTCACAACACTGGGGTCATGAGTTAGATTCCGGACCATGCCCTTACCTGTGTGGAGTTTGTATGTTCTTCCCGTGGGTGCTCTGGTTTCCTCCCACACTCTTAAAACATACTGGTAGGTTAATTGGCTGCTATCAGATTGACCCGAGTCTATATGTCTGTGTGTATGTTAGGGAATTTAAACTGTAAGCTCCAATGGGGCAGGGACTGATGTGAGTGAGTTCTCTGTACAGCGCTGCGGAATTAGTGGCGCTATATAAATAGCTGCTGCTGCTGATGACTTACTGGATCTTGGAAATAATGGTAATATTATAGTATTTGAGCCATGAAAATAAAAGATTAACATGAAAAGTTTTGCCAATTGAAATAAAGGTAACACTGATGTCACCTTCTTGTATCAGTTATATAAAACATAAATGAGGGTCAAACTAATATTATTTTAGGAAGGGATGGAAATTCTGCATTTGTGGGTGCACTTTGCTCGATGCAAAGCAAAACTTAAAAAAAGGTTACATGTAGTAAATACAGTCCCTCCCTCTCTTGATTAATATCAGCCAGAAATTAGGCTAAAGTGACCAGTATTTTAGGAGAAAACCAGAATTTTTTATTTTCGGCCTCTCCACGCACCTAATCACCCTTCTATTTTCAGTAAGTATCGCCTGAGAGCACCTTGATTTGTGCAGGGTGGAGAATCTAGGCACATGGGATCAGAGAGAAAGTATTTTGTGCTGCACATCCAATGCGGGTCATATATTAGCTCCAGAGTGGGCAGCCAAGTTCTAAGGTAGATCACGCATTTAAAATCAAGATGAAAGTAGTATAGTGACATCAACACTGTTAAATAATAATAATAACTAATAATAACGAAATATAACCAAGTGATGATAGTGCTTAAAATTAATATTTCTCTTCCCCTCCACCTGTCACGCCCTCTGACGTTATGATGCTGCTTGTGAATGCTCCCAATCGATCACCCCCAAGGAGCTTTGAAAGATTCATCTGCAAGCTCACCATAGAAGGGTTTAGAACATTAAAATGAGCCTATCAGGGGCAAACGCAGGATTTGTAGAGGGGGGGTTTCCACACCACGCCGCCAGTGGGCATGACCAGCATGCATGGGGGCGTGGCTATAATATTAGACAGTGCTTGGCTGCTCTCCAACTCTTCCTATACCCATAATATACATGGGCAATGCTGCGTGCACTACTGTTAGGTGCACACAGCTCTCCCTTTTCAAGCAGAGCCGGGTGAAGCGGGGGCAGGGTCCAGCCACCTCAATTATACAGTGCCCCAGGCTCGGAGGCGGGTTTCCAGGCACTAGGAAACCCTCCCTCTGTTTGCCTATGCCTATAGTGTGTTACTGCCCAAGGAGCCAATCGGGAGGCTGGAATTTTTGAGAGAACAATGGACAATATATATTACCATGACCTCTTTGGAAGAATAAAATCCTCTGCAAGCACTTTTTGGCTCTTGATAGAACTTTTGCATTCTCCAATATTTCTCCTGCATTTGAATACAGTATTGCGCTATACTGTGCATTGTTCCTTTAAGAGAAGAGTATTCATATTGAGCACTATTATCATTTGGTTGTATTTGGTGGTTTTATATCCCAGCACTGTTTGTGTCACTATGCTATTATGATGTTCCAGTGTTTGCCCATTAAGGAACGATTAGAACATTTGATTTGCAGCTCCGCTTGTTTCTAGGTCATAAATGATGTTTTTTCGCTATATTTAGAAGAATATAAAAAAAGGTTTCCTAGTGATATTGTCTTTCCCCTTTAGCTCTGCAGAATGAATCTTTACAATAATGCTGCACATGTAAAGTTCTATATAACAACTTCTAAATAACATATTGTAATTACCATTCAATTTGCATTGAAAGAGACTCATTAATTGAAGGCATATTAGCTGTTGCATAAGCAGAATGCAATTAATTATGAAAACATGGAAACACGTGGGCAGAAAAAATACTTCCAGCTGCCCCTCATGGGTTTCAATATATAAATGCTCCCAGTGACTAAACCCCACAAGGTACGAGTTGCCGGCTTGTTGTTCTCAGTACCTCCATGTACGCTCTTGTAGACATATACAAGGTTACACTTACTGCATACTGCACAAGGTTTCAGTTATTTCACCGCTGGTACTTTCCAAATGAATTAGTTCTGCATTACCAGGTTTAGTAATTAAGTAAAGAAGAAGAACATTGTATTAAAATCTTGGCTTGGTGATGGAATGGTATAATATAATGTATACTTTTTATGGATGAAAAAGTCCACTAATGTAAGTTTTAATTACATCCAAAGAACCTGTGTTTTACAGTAATGTAGAATGTAACGGAATTTGCAACGAAGCAGCGTTTGTGTTTTCTAAGAGTAGGGGCTGTTTTATAATCTTCCTACGGGGCTCTGTTCTAATTAGCATTCATTGTGGCATGTGACTGGTGCTGTATAGATGACACTCTTTTCAAAAGTCTAGACTGAGGGGTAGACAGGGGCAGGCTGTGCTGGGGGTAGATTCAGCAAACCTTCTAAAAGGGAAAATTGGAGGTGTTGCCCATAGCAACCAATCAGATTCTAGCTGTCATTTATCTAGTATATTGTAGAAAATGATGATTAGAATCTAATTGGTTGTAAAGGGCAACCCCTCCACTTTTCCTTCTTAGAAGTTTTCATAAATCTAGCTCTGAAAGGTTTGAACAACGGGGGATATATTTACTAAACTGCGGGTTAGAAAAAGTAGAGATGTTGTCAATAGCAACCAATCAGATTCTAGTTATCATTCTAGTTACATTCTGCAAAATGACGGCAGGAATCTGATTGGTTGCTATAGGCAACATCTCTGAATGCCCAGGATCAGTGATTACATCCGCAGCTCTATTGAATGCCTTCATCTGCATTATTTTACTGGGAAATATAGGACATTGGTAAAGGCAAAGAAGAAAGAAAAAATGCAAAAAATCCCACTTAAGTTTAATAGAAACCCATCTCTATGCAGTCCCTGAATAGTGCGTTCCTAGGTGAGTGCCAAGTTTGCCAATAGGGTAAATCGAAAACTCCTAGACCCTCCTTTTGATCCTAAATGTGGTCATGAATGGTTATGTTTTCTCCATCAAAGACAGTGATAAATGGGGATTGTTTTGATCCCAAGCAGGGCCGGATTAACCCGAGGTCTAACTGGGCTACAGCCCAGGGGCCTCGGGCATCCAGGGGGCCCTTGACAGAGCTCAGCAGAATTATTGATCAGGACAGGGGCGGGGGTGCCCCCGGCCCGATCAATGCTGAGCTCTGTCACTGCGGTCCTCCTTCTCCGGCGCTCAGTGATCTCCTTACTGAGGAGATCTCGCGAGAGTGTCACGAGATCTCCTCAGTAAGCAGCTTACAGCGCGCCGCGGAAGGAGGACTGCAGTGACAGGAGAAGAGAAGGTAAGCGTTTGGGGGGGGGGGCACGGTCGGCTAACAACAATAATGATGACATAAAACAACAATAATGATGTAAAACAGCTACATTGAATAAATAAATCTGAAAAGCCTGTGTCTGCGTTGTCCTTATAGAAGTGGTTTCAAACCCCTTTAGTCACCGATATGTGACTTTCTCAGTGTCTTCTTTTTCAAGAGTAACCCACGCAGTGCTCCACAGTATGCCTTGTGTGACGCGTTTCGAAGTATCCAAGCTTCTTACTAGGGCAGGAGGTCATACTGAATATAATGTCACTATATATAGTAAATGCACAAATACAGACAAACAAAATCTATTTTACTGGTTCACAGCAGTGTGTTGGGGGATTCTTTTCTGCAGTTGTGCCGTTCTGGATAACCCCAGTCTCTCAAGCACCTGCTGTGAACCTATAAATTGTTGAGCAACTTCCATTTCTGTGTTGCTGTTTGAGACACATGTTTGTTATCAGTAGCTGATGGGGAGTGCTGGTCCTCTATTGCCATTCGGAGGTTCCTGGGGTAGCTCTAGCTAAGTTCTCAATTTAAAAAGACATGACTGTATAATCCATCATTGTTTAGCGTTAGGACCACCCTATTAGCAGAAGCGCCTTGATGTGCGGGTAGCTTATCATACATTTGCAAATGTGTACAACTGAGAATTCTGTATTTTGCCTACAAGCAGAATCGCGGCTCTTTTACCGATTCACAGCAGTGTTGCTGGGGGATTTATTTCTGTATTTGTGCCTTTCTGGATAACCCCACCCTCTCAAGCACCTGCTGTGAACCTATAAATTGTTGAGCAACTTCCATTTCTGTATTAAATACAATATTATATACAGTAAATGGCAATAATATTAATAGCATTCTTCTTAATAATATTATTTCTGTATGCAAGTGCATTTACTTTTGCAAATGGCTAAATGTAAACCCGATTTCTGTTTTTACAACAAACTGGTAACCCACTAAAGCCTGACAAGTGGTATTCGGATATTAATTTTTAGTTCATCTTTAACCCACCCCCCAAGAACAACCTGTATATACATTGAGCAAGATAAAAAGTACTAAACCCACAATGGAGTTTCAATATGTGCAAATGACAGGTCTTAAAAGATCAGAATCAGTTTCACAGATATGGGAATTAATGGAAATAATTATATACGAGTTTTCCATTCTAGCGCTGATTAGAGGGAATTTTAAACTGTGCATGTCAGGTTTTCTCCAGGGGGACTTACTATTCACTGAAATATCTAATTTGCTTTGTGCTTTGTTTACGGCAAGTGTTCACATTTAAGTGGTCTCATGAGCTATTTTCACTGGAAAAAATTCAGTTTGAGCTTTTTTTGTTATAAATTACATTGGCTCCATATCTCACTGTGATGTGCATGGAATATATATTCTATGCATTGACAGCATAACTGTTCATAGAGGGTGTACCAGCTCAATGGACGATAATAATATGAATTTATAGAAAACAGCATACTATTTAACAACGATTACCTGCTTACAAAACGACTGCAATGGAACAAGTGCTACAACGTAAAGAAAACCTGTTTTTCTTCAAATTTGAAAAACAAAAGGACATGGAAGGAAAAAAGTATAATTAATACAAGTCCTAATTTCACAATAGTACCAAGCTGTTTGTTTTGCCGAACTGAAAATATTGAATGTATGAATGCAATTGTTTTGCCCTTATTTTAAAATAATATTATTTATATCATGTTTAATGAAACAGTGATTTCCAAACCGAAAGACCAAACACAAGGGTCTTGGAAGTGCCACCTTCCGATTCATACTGATCCTGCACATGTATATTTCATAATCAATTTAGCACAATGTTTTGTGATAGGAGAATAGACACTTATTCTGGTTACTGAGACACTTTTAATTCTTCTCTTGAACTTCTTTTCTTCTATATTTTTTTCAAACTCTTCCTTTGAAATGTTTGCACCGGAGCACATAGGGGGTTATTCAATTGTTGCCGTTAACGCTCTCAAACGAGCGCTCTAAAAATATTAGCGTTGATACGGTAATTACTCGCTAAATTTCATCTCCTGCAAGATGAAATTCAGCGAGTAAACTACCGTATTAACGGTATTTACGCGCATATTACCGTATAAACTGTAATATTTTTCGAGCGCTCGTTTTTTTTTTGTTTTAGCGCGTTAAAAGCAACAATTGAATACCCCCCATAAAGTTGGAACTTCAAAGCTCAAATATCAGCGGTATCTCCAAAATTGGGACAATGCTGCAGGTCCAAGGGTTTTTATACAGGTCACAGAAATCTGCAGTGATTTTTAATAATGATGTCACACCCCGCTTACAGTGGCATCCCCCTGTTTGCAGTGCCAGGCACGCTGTTTTTCTTCCTAGGTGTACACCCGCATTTCCAGTCTGGTGTCAACAGGTGCTAGGTTTAAAAGTTTGCTCAGAACAGCAGGTTATCGTTGGTTATTGTGAGCTTGACCCCTGACCTGTTTCTGACTATTACTTGTCCTCTGTCTACACCTTCTACTTTTATCAACTTCTAACAGAAGGGCGATCTTGTGGACTGCAGCCAATCGTCAGCACAGTGACTTAGTGGTTAGCACTTCTGCTGCACAGCACTGGGGTCATGAGTTCGATTCCCGACCTTGGCCTTATCTGTGAAGAGTTTGTATGTTCTCCCCATGTTTGCGTGGGTTTTCTGCCACACTCCAAAAACAAACTAGTAGGCTAATTGACTGCTATCAAATTAACCTTAGTCTCTCTTGGTCTGTGAGTGTGTGTTAGGGAATGTAGACTGTAAGCTCCAATAGGGCAGGGACTGATGTGGGTGAGTTTCTCTGTACAGCGCTGCAGAATTAGAGGCGCTATATCATCATCATCATCAACATTTATTTATATAGCGCCAGCAAATTCCGTAGCGCTTTACAATTGGGATAAAAAGATGATGATGATGATGATGATGATGAAGGTCTGTATAGACTCTCCGCCTCAGGTGAGGAAGCACCAAGAAACTAGCCTCACAGTGGGTCCACTCCTCCAGCCTGGGAGAGTATCCTCATCCTATAACAGCTCCCACAATTAATAACAATCCTGAGTTATTTAACAACATTACAACAGAACTCATTGTTTTTTTTAACTTTATATACAGGGGTAAATTCAAATGTTAGCATCATAAAATCACAGCTCTAAGTAAGCCTAAGTAAACAGTTCAGCTAGATACACACTGATGTAAGTATTGTGCAGATCTCATGATAAGCGACTGTTTGGTCAGATATTAGTGTGTATACTCCCACGATCATATTTTATCTTACCAAAACACATCACATCTGCTGATTTGGTTTTATAAGTTTCCTAAAAATCACGATCATGATGGAACGATGTCGGCAAATGTGGAAGTGTGTACGCACTCACGGCCAGCAGTGTAGGCAGGTATCTGTAGAGTGTGCAAAGTCACCATCTTTTCAGCAGATGGTTATGAGAGATGAAGATCACAGATCTGATGGTAACTTGTGTAGGTGTGTGCACATGAATCAGTATGGTCAGGTACAACAAACACATCCCAAACATGCAAACCTATGCATGCTCGAAAGAGCAGGGACCCGGGGGGCTGGTGCAGCATTGCTGGGCCCTCCCCCAAATTTTGCTACTGTATCCAGACATAGTGTAACGCTCTAGGTTGGTATGGTGTTTGCTATAGTGAATGCTACTCGTTGTATCCAGCAAGAGTCGTAACTAGACATTTGTGGGTCCTAGAGCAAGTCTTTGTAAGGGCCCCCATGTAGCGGCCAATGGTGAAATACCTCACATATAGGCAATGGGCTTTCACATGGAAGGTGGGTCCACATACCAGCTGCACCTATGGTAGTTATGCCCTTGTATCCAGCCCCTCCATTGTTGGGCCTGTGTATGAAGGCCCCACTGGGAAAGCCAATGGTAAAGCTGAGTACACGCTACAGAATTTTCCACCAACTTTTTATGCTGATCGATTTTACATGCGATCGATGTTCCGATCGCTCGGTCCATGGACTGCATACACACTAGCCTTGTTTTAGACGATAAAGGGAAGAGCGGACGTCCCGTTAGCGACTTTTTACAGCCATGTTGTCGTGAGCAATGATTTTAATTTCGTACACACTGAAGCATCATAGGTTGGAAGTTTATACACACTACACAACGGAAACGAGATTGGAACGAAAATATTGAACGGTACGACCAACCAATTAGGCGACAATCGTCCATTTGGGCAGACTTTCGGCCATCGTGTCACTACACACACTGACCCGACTTTTGAACAAGTGCTCGTATGTCGGCTGGTTGAGCCGATTATTGGACAAAAACCCTGTAGTGTGTACCCAGCTTAAGGGTTCATGACAGCACACTGCTGGATGGGTGATTTACACTGATTGGCCAAAGTAGCATAATTAAGTTTAGGCAAAAAGTAGTGCCCAAAATGATCATTCTGCCCGATCCAAATCTGTGACCTTTGTTCTGTGATATAATATGTACATGTTTGTCTTCAACAATACACATAACACAGCACATTCCATAACAGCGGAATATCTTTATTCTAAGTGGTAAATGGGATTTGGCTGTTTGCCCCGGTTCCTTTCACATCACACTTTTATTCTGTTATACACAATTATCTGAAATGATGTGGCGCCAGCTTCTATTTATTTCTAGCTGATATCCCGAATGGTTTGAAATGGAAGTTTACTGTGTTTTATATTCCTCCGTACATCAGGTAAAGTTAAGTCCATGCTTTGGGTTCTCGGAATATCCTCTGATGATAAACATAACTTTCAAACGGCTGAACTGACATTTGATTGCATTAGTCTGTTTTAAGAGCCTGGAATATCATATTTATTGATCCTTTACCCTGACTCATCATGAATCAGGGATCATTTTGATGCTTTAAACTAAAACAATGCACAGGGCAAAAAAAAAAATCTATGCTCAGTTTTCTCCTGTTATCAATAATTTCTTTATGGTCTGTAATCACATATAATTCCTCTGACACATAAAAAGAGCAATGTGATAAAAAAGAAAAGGCACGTCCAGTTTATTTGAAACATCCATTGTCAAATCATGCAGAAACCGTGAAAGTGAATAATGATTATTTCTGCTCCAGTTCAAGAATTCCAGGGAACATTTAAGAGAGATTAACTAAGAACAGAAACCCCGTAGACAGAGGGAAACTTTCCATAAAAAGTCTGCTGTATGACGGAAGTTATTTGAAGCGGAATTTTGTGCAAATTGAACTTCATGACCAAACCGGCCTATTCGCAGGGGGGGAGAAGCTCCGGCAATGTAATCTTTCAGTTCCGCTTTCGCCTTGCCATTCTGCAGAAGCTGCCATGCATTCATCCATTCATTCTGCTCTGTGGTGTGGTCTGTATTCAGCGCAGTACAAAAATAACAGGGGGATGTCATCTTTGGAACATTAAAGGCCAAATTCTGCCTGAGAAATGTACGAAATTCTGGGCACAAATATGAAATATTCTGTGGAACAGTTTTGAAAATTGAACTCGTCTCTTCCACCTAATATTCACATTAGGTGTATTCAGTACCTGTTCCAAGTTGCGTTATCTTAAGCACAAATTGAATGGTGCTCATGAATTTCGACACTGTGGGCCTGATTCATTAAGGAAAGTAACGTGAAAAAATTTGTAAGTTTTCTTCTGGACAAAACCATGTTACAATACAAGGGGTGCAAATTAGTTTATTATTTTGCACATAAGTTAAATACTGGCTGTTTTTTTCATGTAGCACATTAATACTTGGTAGCTTTATTTTTACACAGCATTTTAAAGTTGATCTAGGACAACTATAAATCTGTCCCCACATTTTAAATTTAGCTCCCTCTCTAATGCAATACAGTTTTGCCAGGATGAAAAGTTACTTATTTTTGTTTTTGCTCTACGTTATATTTTGATGGATGCGCTACCAGGGCCATCTTACCAACAACATGGGCCAACCCTCGTCTCGGTACTCGGATCCCCTAAGTTCGGGTGTGTTCGGTTCTCGAGGAACCGATCCTGAGCATCTCTACAGTCTATGCAGTGAATCTCTACGCTCCATCCTGGCCGTACATCGCGCCTTCCTCGCCACTCTGTCCTTGAGCACAATACAAGAATGTTGCAGTGACATTAGCAATTAACAACGTGCTCCTTCTGTAATGACAGCTGAGCTGAAGAGCCAGAGCTGCATTATACCACTGAACATTTATGAGCTGCAATTAAACAGTACATACGGGTAGGACAGCTCAGCTTGTATGGGTTTTTTTTTGTAAGGGATTAAAGTTAATAGCCCAAGGCATTAGCTTTTGGATTTTATACAGTTTTCTGCAGGTGGATGACTAATTTGGTGAGTATAAGTTTTAATTTCTCTGACCACCCAGATCTTTAAATTAATGGTAGAGGTGTGTAAAAAATAGTTTAACTGCAAATGATAACCTTGACACTTTTAGTTTATGTGTCTGATTAAATACCTCTTTTTCATTAGTATTATTTTAATTATGATTTAATTATAATGAAATGAGTATAAGCACTTCCTTATATCATTTGTACACTCTCATCTATGATGTCTCTGAAAGCAGCAGCCCTCTGCTGTGTATTTCGAGAGGTAATGGACTTCTATGATGATGCCAATACTTTGCTTGACGGTCATATACAAGTAGACCCGCTATGAATGGCAACGTGACATCATGAATCTGCATTTGCTCCCATTGTACCATGACATACGGGTCCACAAATGCACTTGGACAACAAGATGGCTCCTGCTACGTTATACTTGCCTTCTTTTCGTACCTCATCCCCAGGAGATCCCGACGGAGAGGTCCAAAGAGCAATTGTGGGGGGGGGATGGGTCACGACAACAAAATTTGTGTCATCTCTGCCCTGCCACCTACTGCACAATGCCGCAATTACACTGGAGGAACGGGATCATGCAATTCACAGAGAATTGCGGTCCGGTCCAATTCACCAGATGATCAGCTTACTCTTCCGGGAGTCTGGGAAAACTCCTGGACATTCTGGGAGAGTAGGCAAGTTTGTGTTACGTAATGAGCAAATCCTGCTTTTGGGATGATAGGCATTTCTTACTGATACCATCTAGACGTGCCTCAACATATGGGAGATCAACAAATTATTTAAATTCTGTGGTTGGGGTAGATACACCATGTATTAGAAGAAATGCCTTTATAGGACTCTGCATGGCTTTTCTGGCAGGCAAAGGGGGTTGAAAACATCCAATATCAAAGAGGTTTAGGGGGTCATGTAGCGCAAAAAAGATTTTTGCAACAGTTTACATGATACAACTTATATCCGCCTTGCTCCTCTCTATACATAGAGAGACGGAATGGGGACATAGTGGGCAGTCAGGCGTAGTGCAGTAAGGTCATGTTAACGCTCGTTATGTACTATGCTGAGGAGAAAGTAGCCACGGATACCATTCTAGGAGGTGTGACTGTTGTGGATACCGTCCCCGTCTGGTGTAAGATCCGTACTGATGATGATTTGCGCATTTTCGTACCAAGTCTCTACATGACCCCTTTAATGCACATCAAGGTTTAACTACTACATAATGCGTACAAAAGCCACAAGTACACCCATGCTTCAAACTGCATGCCGCAAATTACGAGCATTATTATTATTGTTGTTGAATTGTAAGGCACCACATTGCTTCACAGATTTATCAATCTGCGGGTTTGAAAAAAGATGTTGCTTATAGCAACCAATCAGATTCTAGCTGTCATTTTGTAGAATGTGCTAAATAAAAGATAACTAGAATCTGATTGGTTGCTGTAGGCAATATCTCCCCTTTTTCAAACCCGCAGCTTGATAAATTTACCCCTCGGACTGTGAGGAATACAAAGCATATACAAATCAGAGGATACAGATCCTACTCCTGTTCCTGTTGTGGTCCTCAGAACACTAGATCAGAAGAATATGGCAAGAGGCATGCAAATTATATTGTTAGTAAATGATGTTAAAAAAAAGTCAGCTGTAACATATTTAGTTACTAATATCAGTGTTTATTTGTTGATCCAAATCAGTGATGTGATATGTGGGACAGATATGCACAGAAACATGGCAGCGCTCACAGAGCGACTTCTAAATAATTTTCTCACTAATCTGAACTTTTCTGACATTGATACAGAGCAGTAAACCCTTTTCACCAACGCCGTAAAGTATTTTTTTGGGGGGGGAGTCGGTTCTACTTTAAGATCTATGAATCACAAACGTTTTATCTACGTCTTTGTTATGACAAGTTGATGTTTTGCAGACTGACTTCAATGTATTTTTTTTATTAAAAGTAAGTATATAAAGGAATGGAGACCACAAGATGTGCAGACCACCATAAAACACAGTGACAGATTTCTGTATCAAGTGTCTATAAACAAAGAGGATGTAAAAACAGTTCCTCATTTTTATAGTCTTGTCTGGTAAAGTAATATTATTGTGAGAGGACTTGAAAGTATTTGTCTCAACGGGGTAAGTAAGAGTTCAGTGGACTTCTCTATATGAATAAACATTTTCAAATAGCTTATTGAAATTGCCGATGGGTTAGAACTTAGATTTGGTTTGAAATATGCTATTTATTTATTTTATTTTTTCTTGTTTTATGTATTTACCTTTTTGTTATTGGACTCCTTCGCTGTGATCGCCTCTTAGCTTGCGCCAATCACCTACACATAATGGAAGCTGACCCTTTTATGTATCAGGTGACCTCTCCGAAGACTAGTGTCATCTGCCACGACATCTCCGAAGACTAGTGTTATCTAGTCTGTTAATTTAAACTGTAAGCTCCAATGGGGCAGGGACTGATGTGAGTGAGTTCTCTGTACAGCGCTGCGGAATCAGTGGCGCTATATAAATAAATGGTGATGATGATGATGATGATGGGGTAATTCTAACAGCAGAGTTTTCATGGTGTTCCGTCATTATTTTTCAGGTCAAATTATACAGCTCGTGTTCACAGTTTGTGTTCAAGGTTTACCACATGCGTTCGAGGTTGGATTCATGTTAATAAATGGTAAATAATGGTAAAATAAAATATTAATAAAACATTTCTAACTGTGATCTAATTTGAACCGCTAACATTACTGTGTTGGAAGTACATCCGTTTTTGAGGTTCGCCATTCTCTGTTCACATAAGAAAAGGTTAAACGTGTCCGTTTAAGTTCAAACATGTTCAAACAGCCTGTTTTGCCAAAAAACGCGAATTTACTCATCTCTGTCTTAAAACCTCCCAGTCCATGGGGGAGATGTCCCTGGGGCGGCCGCGAGACACCTCGTGGCGGAGATTTGACAGAAATCTTAATTGCGTAATCTCACAATGTGCACAGCGTCAGGTCCACGCACCGTATAACCAGCAATTGGATCTCCCCCTAAATGTTTTAATAAATTCAAATTTGTGGCTTTAAATTTGCAATTTGCATTAAGATTTATATTTTTAATTTTTAAACACTATTTTAAACACTATTTAAATAATACTGTTTAAATACTTTCTGGACCTCGAGAAACGAAACACGGCCTAGTAGATCATCTGTTTGCATTGGTTTCCCCTGGGAACTCCAAATCCTTGTAGCTTTATTGGTCTCTGACAAATTTAACATGTGTGTGCGTGTGTGTGCGTGTGTACATGTATCTGTGATAAGGAGATTAGACTGTAAATATATCAGAACAGGGACTGATGAAATAGAAATGAATACTCATTCTCTGATTGTACTGCACTATACAGTATGCTGGTGCTATATAATTAAAGGATCTTAATAATAATTGTTACCTGGCTTCGCTTTCCTTATTCACTCACACACATTGCCATGTAAATGAATTCAATCTGCATTCACTTAATCTATCATTTGAAAACAACTTGCAAAACAAGTCACTTAGAACTTCAATTGCTTCATTTGAGAACTGATGTTTAATTTGCATCATTTAGACATTACTCTTTTGTTAATAAGGTTTAGATTGTTGGCAATTGCTGCACCATTTTTCCTGTAATAGGAGTGAGGCAAATTGGTGCAAAGAGATCATCAATCCATAGTTTACGACCTCAGCGTGTAAAAATTAAACAGAATTGCCACGGGAATTGAAATGGGAAAAAAATCTAATATAGTCCATTAAAGGAGGGGTGTTGGGATGCTGAAATCTAGTGCTTAATTTGTACATACATAAGGGGAACCCTTATGCCTACTAGCCCATGACAAGTATTGTCTTCACTGGAGGGGACATGGCCATCACATAGAGGGGGAGCTGTCAGTCTGTAGTGGTTGTGACTATCACTTAACCAGAGGTACTCCACCTCCAGTCCCCTCTACCCTCCCAGTACTCCACCTCCAGTCCCCTCTACCCTCCCAGTACTCCACCTCCAGTCCCCTCCACCCTCCCTGTACTCCACTCTTTTCCCCTCCACCCTCCCAGTACTCCACCTCCAGTCCCCTCCACCCTCCCTGTACTCCACTCCATTCCCCTCCACCCTCCCGGTACTCCACCTCCAGTCCCCTCCACCCTTCCGGTACTCCACTCCATTCCCCTCCACCCTTCCGGTACTCCACCTCCAGTCCCCTCCACCCTCCCGGTATTCCACTCCAGTCCCCTCCATCCTCCCGGTACTCCACCTCCAGTCCCCTTCCCCTCCCGGTACTCCACCTCCAGTCCCCTCCACCCTCCCGGTACTCCACTCCAGTCCCCTCCACCCTCCCGGTACTCCACCTACAGTCCCCTCCACCCTCCCGGTACTCCACTCCAGGCCCCTCCACCCTCCCGGGACTCCACTCCAGTCCCCTCCACCCTCCCGGTACTCCACCTACAGTTTCCTCCACTCTCCCTCACCCCCCCTCTCCTGCGGTTCATCCCTCCTCTCCCCAATGTAATTAATTTCAATTAATTCTTCTCCCACAATGTCTTCATTTTGCCACTCTTAACCCTAAGACCCCTAAGGTTAACCCTAACCCTAATACCCCTAATACCTAACATAATACTTAGAGGACAGAAATGACAGGCGGGTCCGTTCTGCGCTGATTTAAGCCAAGTCGCTCTTTGTGATGACATCAATTTCTGCAGTCGGCAACACAGTGAGTCGGGATCTGAAGTCATCTTCATTCCGGTAAGTAGTTTTCTTTGCAGGTCAGTGTAGTACTAAGTCAGACTCCTCATGTCGTTCTCTATGTTCTCGGGGTAGTCAGTATCGTGAAACTGACTACCACCAATGCTACTACTCTCGGGGGTAAATGTATTAACTACCGATTTTTGCAAGTTGCCGCTATTCCAAGATTTTGTAGTGAAAATTTAAAGTGGCAATGGCTTTAAAGCCATTACCGCTTTAAATTTTGACTGCAAACTTGCCGAATAGCGTCGATTTGCAGAAATTGGAAGTTAATACATTTACCCCTAGGAGTGGTAGACTATCCAAGCTGCACCTCCTAGGACCATTAACCAGAACCATCATCAAGCTAGTACAACCAGGAGCTGATAAGAGGGGCCTGGGAGATTGGATGGATATAGACCAGGATACCCTTATCTGCCACCAGAGGTTGAAGATCTGCTTTACATCAGCCACCAGAGAAGGCCCTGCTCGCAAGCTTACAATCTATGGGACAATGGGAGTCTGAAACACAAGGGCACGTGCTACATCATATTGCATATTGGTCCAGCTAGAATGCAAAGATAAAATGTATTGAGTGGGCTGTGTGATCAGTTAATAGTAGCAAACAATTTATAAAGATTTCTTCTATTACCACATTTACTTTACATATTTTAAGGTATAATAAAGTTGTAATCTCCATTTAAAATAAGTCTTGTTGATCTGAATATATTAAACAGCAAATGCTTACTGAAACATTCCATCATTTAGTTACACATCCAATGAAACATTCCATCACTTAAAATGCAGCAGAATGGATTGCAAATGAGCTACTTTAAACACCAACGAGTTTATTTAAAAATATAGATGGTCGAAGGATGTCTCTTTTTATAACAAATCTCTGTTTGGCTTATGCATTAAGAGCTCTACAGAGTAATTCTATATAATTTGTTTTCCATTAACAAAGTACATTTTGTGAAAGTAATTGAAAATGTTATAATGTGCTTATTTAAATAACAGTTTGAACAAGTTTTCTTACATTATGAGGACAATAAGGTACACTGCAGAACAATGCAGTATTTGTGGTAACGTCATCTAGTTTATTTAATGTGAAAGAAAAACGTAAACAAGGTTATATAATGTATCATTTAAATGCTAAAACTAGGAATTAAAAAATATAGCAGTTAAAAGCACTGAAGTGGATTCATTAGTACAACTTAATAATAAACAACAAACAAAAATGGTATATATATATATATATATATATATATATATATATATATACATATATATATATATATATATATAAAAAGTAAGACAAATATTATTCATACATGCATTATGATACTGGCCAAGGGAACTTAGGGGATGTTTATGAAAACTGGTGCACAAAAGATGCTGTAACAACCAATTGTGTGTTTACTTGTATTTTATAAACTCATCATCATCAACAACATCTATTTATATAGCGCCAGCAGATTCCGTAGCGCTTTACTAGAAAAAGGCTGCTATGGAGTAGAGCATTTTTTTGCACGTTACCCATGCACCAGTTTCTACATAGAAGTTATAGCTATCGGTGTGACAGCAGATAATGTACCTGCTTATCCTTATTAGTGTAGGTGTTGCACACAGCAACCAATCAGATTCTAGCTATCATTTATCTAGTACATTCTAGAAACTGATAGCTAGAATCTGATTGGTTGCTATGTGCAACACTCCCACTTTTCATTTTTTAGAAGTTTTAGTAGATCTACTCCATAGTCTTGATATATAACTGACATGCTACGCTGTTCCATTTGAGCTTTTTGTTCTCTATAACACCCTTTTGCCCAGTGTCTATAAGCCATCAAATTCGACTTTTGCTAATTTGTGATGGCGTGAGGAGAATATACTCAAACACACTTTACTTTTAGCAAAGCTTTAATCGAAAACCAGTGCATTTTTCTTTTATGCTTCTCATATTGAAATGGCCGTTTCCATAGTGGGCTACCTTAGGCTGGGTCACTGGGCCATCTGCATTTTTTTTCCTTTAAAATGTTCCTGCTGAGCCGAGTCTTGTGCCCCCCCGGCCTCATATTTGCCATTCAGTCCCTGTTAGGTAATTTCTCAGCTGATCTTTGCTCGCAGCGCTAGGAGCTGCGGGAAAAAATCAGAAGAGTTATTCAGTCAAATCCTGCGGCGAACAAAGCGGGTAATAGAATCTGCCCCAAAATGTCAATAGTAAAACAAAGAGCAAAACCAAGTATATAGGAGACAGAAAGAAAAAAAATATAATATATAAAGCAGAATGCACATAATACATAGTATATTAGCAGAGGGCAGGCTCACAAGAATAATAATAATATGGTTCAACAAAATAATTAGGGTTTAAGTCTTTCCAATCAGAATAGATAATTTAACGGGCACAGTAAAATATGTGAACTTAGCACCAATCCAGTTGCTACAGCTTTTACAACGTCGTGCCTATTTTTCAGAAACGCACCCATATTAATGGCCAATTTTATGGCTTGATGCGGCGTCTGTTGGAAGTAAATATATTGCAATTTTGAGATAGGTCCTAGGTTGTTTGGAGTATTTATTATCATTATCAACTTGAAACGTGCATCTTAAAGATACAATTCACAATCAGAGACATCTCTAAGGGGCCGCGGTTGACTTGTGTCTCTACACTGGAGATGCTCACTGACCTCCGTCAACTGGTTTTGGTTTTGGATCTGGATTAGCTTCGTGTTTTGGTTTTAGATTTTTTAGAAAAAATCCTAAAATATGCTAAAATCACATAATTTTGCTCTTTTTATGTTCCTACATTATTATTAGCCTCAATAACACTAATTTCAAGTCTATTGCAGTCAATTTTGACCACCTCATAAATCACAATATTATTTTCATACACTTTCAGACATATACTGCAGCGACCTGGCTGGATGGTAAGCGACAGAGCAATTACACAAACACACGGCAGTTCCTAGCACATCTAGGATACATTGGCACACAACAGTGGCAGAAAAGAAAAATGCGGGTCCGCCTGAACCTCTCCCCCCCTCCCTGTTATGTTGGATCTTAAAAAGGAATCAAAAAAATCGCGAGATCCGACAACGTCACAATGACGTTTTGCCTCGTTTTCAAATCCGAAAAAGCACGAAGGTACCAAGCCAGCTCGGTACTTGGATCTGCTAAGTTCGGGTATGTTCGGTTCTCGGGGAACCGAGCCTGAGCATCTCTACTCTACACCCCTTGTGTACTGAATTTACATGCTAATGCCCCTGACACGCCTCTCCAAGCGCAAGTTGTACACATGAGCAGTGTGACAAATTTTATGCAACATATTGTTACGTGACATTACGGACTTCATTCTACTTTAAATCAGGTCAGCAATCATTAATAATTAAAGGCACAGTAACATCCCTTAGACACACTACATTAAAACAAGTGCACATACATAAAAATTATTGATTCTTTGCATTATATATTTAAATCAGACAAAGATTGGGTCGCCTTTTGTTGGTGTAAAAGATACTTTCACATTAGAGTATCATAATTAGCAAGCTAATAAGGATAACTAATTATGTGCCTTTTTTTGTCACAATTGTGCAAATGGATCTGTGTGTGCAAATGGCAGCGTCTGCAGGTGACGGGCAATTCTGCACCTTCTAATGGGAGGAGATTTGTTCTATGTGTAAAATTTGCTCCTGGACAAACCATGTTACAATGCAAGGGGTGTAAATGTTTGTGACTAATTTAAATTAATAAATGTGACTAATAGGAGCCATATTCAAGGACAAAAATAAAATGTTTAGTATAATAACGGGGGTGGTCCTATAGGGGGGTATGCAATATATCGTGGTGATGTTTTTACTTTTACCACCCGCTGCACTTCCAGCCATACCCACAATCCCAGAAAAGTAGGTGCAAAGTGAATATACAGTGGCAGGTCCGAAAAACGGACTCTGGGGGATAAATGTATCAAGCTGTGGGTTTGAAAAGTGGAGATATTGCCTATAGCAACCAATCAGATTCTAACTGTCATTTATTTAGTACATTCTACAAAATGACAGCTAGAATCTGATTGGTTGCTATAGGCAATATCTCCACTTTTTCAAAAGCAGTTTAGTAAATGTACCCCTGGGAGTACTCCTGTGTATACACCAAGTGGACCAGTAGGTGAATCTGAGCAAGTACAAATGTGTTGTGGCGGCACATTTTTGTATTTTCAAAAAGGATCTCCTTTGTTACCAAATGTTTTTACTTTTCTGGCTCACATGTGGTTTTGGAATTGTTACACACAGTTCAAGTGCAATATGTTTATTTTGCCTTCATGTTTATTTCATATTCAGTTTGTTTGTGTGAGTGACAGGTCCCTTTGGCAACAACACTATGTCATAATCAAAGTGTCTTCCGAGTGATGTGAAAACCTGCACTTAAAATAATGCAGCTGTCAATCATCCCTTATTGTATGCATGTGGTTCATTCTGAGGTTAAGGTGCTCTAAACACTACTGTGGTTTCAAATTCACATAGCTCTTTGATATACTACATATATATATATATATATACAGGTTATCATGTGACATGTCAATAATATATATATATATATATATATATATATATATATATATATATATATATATATATCGTGGCAATAGGAGTGGTTTGCCAAAGGCCTCTCGGAGTGGAATTAGCTATGGAGCTAACAGTCTGCAGGCAAAAGGCTGCAAAGCATGTTATATACAGGTGTAGCACTGTGCTTAGGTTCAGTGATGTACAGGTCAGAGACATGTGATAAAGTAAATGTAAAATGTGATTTACTTGCATGCTTTAACGTGTTTGTATCCACAGCTAGCAGCAGAGCTGATAGGGGTGGCTGTGCTGATTAGGCGTTACAGAGCACCTGAGGAGACTTCCTTTAAAGACAAGGTGGGAGTGTCGCCTGTCAGTCATCCAAGCCTGTGGGAGGAGACCTGTGTATAACCTGGAGTTGTGCTCTTGTTAGAGGTGACTGATGCTGAGCTAGTTGGCCAGTCAGTAGTGAGCTGGGCTATGTCTAGTTAGTGTTTAGGGTCACCAGGAGGTGCAAGTAAAAGTTAGTTGCTGGCTGGTGTCATCCTGACAGAAGAAGTGCAGTTTATTGTGATGCAAACAATAAATATATTTGATTTATAAAAGAAGTTTTGTGTTGCTGATGTCTACTGGGTGTTCTTGCAGCAGAAGGTGACAAAAGTGGCAAGAGAAGGGTGCGTTTTTGTTAAAATATATATATCTATATGTATATCTATATCTATCTATCTATATATATATATATATATATATATAAAATATATATTATATATATATATATATTATATATAATATATATTATGCAATATACATATAAATATGCAATATGTATATACATATCTTGTGACATTGCACACTTCAGGTCAGGTGATGCACACATGATACCTTCATGCTTTTTACTTTTCTTTTATTGTCAGGATGGTAAAGCAGATTGACAGCATAGAGTTCCACACTATTTCTTGCGACCCTAATGCTAGATAGAAAGAGATCAACTTCCTAGCCACCGGCCTCTATTTGGCATCGGTCAAGCAATGAAAGACGCAGGTTTAAATAGTTTACACTCCTCCCACAGCCCTAACTAGACGGACAGATGACACTCACACCTGGCCTTTGAAAAGGAATTTGTTGCAGGTGCTCTGTTTTGATTGCAGACACACCCTGTCAGGCTGCTGCTTGCTGTGAAAAATATGTTTTTTTTTAAACCACTGCAAAACATGTAAGTTAAATTAGACTCTTTACTATTATTGTGTCACACATATGTCCTCCACCTGTATCTTTTTAACTTTGGTAAACTACTGTACAAATATGCAACTCTGCTTGCAGTCTTGCTCAGCAGGTTGTCAGCTAAATACCCAAGTCCTCACTTAGAGGCCTGTGGCAAACACCTAAACACCTCCCTTTGCCACACACATATATATATATATATATATATATATATATATATATATATATATATATATTACTTGTTTTACAAATTTTATCCAGAGCCAGAGTTTCATCACAGATCAATGTGCAGGAGAGGACAGAAGGACTGGGGACTTCCAGATGAAAGTATACTAATAAGAATTACTACACTGTCATGGTTCGGCTGAACCCGTCCCTTTACATCATTGTTACTCTAACATGCTTTTGGCTCACACTATTCGAGACTGGCGGCTTGGTAGCTCTATGTAAATGGATATTGGCATGCTTTAAAGACAACCTTTGGCTACACAACATCTCCCTTTTGAGAGTCCGTGGTTTGAACTGTGACGCGTTGAGTATGATGACTGTAAATGGAACAAACCATAGATTAAAAATGCATAGAACACACCTGGGACATCTAGTCAAACTCTACAGCAGGAAGATCCTGAGCGATGGCAGTACCAGCCAGTGTCCAGTATTCTAGCTCTGCATATCACTTGCCACAAGTGTGCCCTATGAGTGTTGCCCCCGTAAGCTCTAGATAAATAATTCATCCATAATGAATTAATTAATAATGCCCCATGATAAATAACTATTTAACGCAGCACGGTGGCGTAGTGGTTAGCACATCTGCCTTACAGCACTGGGGTCATGCGTTCAATTCCCAACCATGGACTTATCTGTGAGGAGTTTGTATGTTCTCCCCGTGTTTGCGTGGGTTTCCTCCCACACTCCAAAAAACATACTGGTAGGGTAATTGGCTGCTAACAAATTGACCCTAGTCTGTGTGTCTGTCTGTGTGTGTGTGTTAGGGAATTTAGACTGTAAGCCCCAATGGGGCAGGGACTGATGTGAGTGAGTTCTCTGTACAGCGCTGCGGAATTAGTGGCGCTATATAAATAAATGATGATGATGATGATAATTAATAGTCCATTTTTACAATAATAATATTTAAGCTTTCTATGCAGACAATGTTATTAGATACTGATGCAAGCAATAGAGGCATGGGATAGACATAATCATCGTGTGTTAGTCTGATGTATACTCTCTCTGTTCCATCCTAAAAGCTGGTTACAGAAACCATGACTAATATTCGTGGTCATTCTAACCCATCCATCGTATTTCTCTCAGTGCTGACTAAATGCCTTTCTACACGATGACAAGGAAGACTAATGAAATGTTTGCTATAAATATGTCCAAACAAATTGCATGATGTCAGTGACTTGATAGACAACAAACAGCGGCAAACTACATTATAGCCACAGCAGGTATAGACAGACAGCTAGGAAATTTGTTACAATTTAAATCAGAATACACATTTCTAAAAGACAGTAAAATTATTAAGGGGCATTAAGCGTCTTGGTGCTCAGGTAACTGAGCAAAACAGTTCTGTGACCCACAGCAACCAAACAGACATATTCTTCCACTTTGTGAAGTATACTTAAAGAATGTTTCTATAATTTGGTTGGTTATATATGTTATAACATCTATATAGAGTAAAGACACAAGACACTTGTGTGGCAAATGAAAAGTCACACATTTTATTTAAAAAATTTAATTTAATCGAAATGGTGGGAAATAGAAGCAAGACCAATCAGCCTTCAGCCATATCCATAGAGCGTAAACTTTTGAACTAAATAATAGGACACTTCTAGGATGTGGAGCCCAACTCTACACCAATCGGTGCCCCATAGCTCTTCCAAGTGGTAATCTAACTAATTGCCCATCTCTGTTAGAGGAGAGTGCCCAACACACCCCTCGGATGTGTCATTATGGCCGCTGATTGGACTGCTTTCCGCCAACTGGACCTTTCAGGAAAAAAAAGCAGAGAATCAAACACAGCAGACAAACAAGACAAAAAAACAAAGGTCCTGGGTGTGTGGGGAACTTTCCAGAAGGCAAGAGAAATACAACTGTCACTTACAGCCCTTATAAGCCTTTCCTAGCGTAGCCCTTCGCTAAACGCATTTTGCCATTGTGCATGGTTTCCTCCATTTGTTCTCTTGATGAGAATCCACTGAGGAAGGCACACATATTCCTTTATGTCCGAGTTTCTAGATACTTGAACCACTAACACCTCATTAACGATACTGAAGTACACCACCACCCCAGACGTCGATCCACAGGACCACATACAGTGCTCCCCGACTATGATCGGATAAAGAGGGAATTTAGTCTACACAGTAAACTTTGTCAAATGTATGAAAAAGTGCACCACTGCATGATAGTTAATAGACCTGAAAGTGAAAGCAACCCATAGACTGTTATTCATTTATGACATTTGCTTAAAATACTTGCCTCCCAGCTTCCTGTTATAGGACTTTTTCCGGTCTGCACCCACTTTGTGGAATTCCCTCCCTCGCACAATAAGGGCTAGATTTACTAAGCTGCGGGTTTTGAAAAAGTGGGGATGTTGCATATTCATTTATTTAGTACCTTCTACAAAATGATAGGTAGATTCTGATTGGTTGCTATAGGCAACATCCCCACTTTTTCAAACCAGCAGTTTAGTAAATCTAGCCCTAAGACTTTCCTCTTGTCGTAAAACCTTCAAGCGTTCTCTGAAAACCCACCTCTTCAGGCAAGCTTATAATATTCCTCTACCACCCTCTTAATCTTAATAGGTTACCCTATTACCACCCTTTACACAGTTCACACAAGACTACAACCCATTGAGCCCCTGACAATCATTGCTAGGTGACTGGATCATATGGCCCACTAGGCACTCTATAACTCTGTATTCTGGCTGGACCAATATGCAATGTGTGGAACATGACCTCATGTATCACACTTCCATTGTCCTATAGATTGTAAGCTTGCGAGCAGGGCCCTCTTACCTCTCTGTCTGTATGTATTACCCAGTATTGTTTTATTACTGTGTTTATTCCCAATTGTAAAGCGCTATGGAATTTGTTGACACTGCATAAATAAATGTTGATGATGATAAATTAAAACAGAATACCAATAAGAAGGAAGCAAAGAGTATTCATTGAAATATCTACTTGAATTGAGTTCGCCGTCAACTTTGCACAACTTTGTAAAGGGCAAAATACAGGAGATAGGATACAAATCAAATTGTACAAAAGTAAACTTTGCAACAGAAAATTCCTTGATCGGTTTGTTGAAACAAAAAATTGAAAGCAATGTTATTTCGTTTTTATCATTTTGTTTTTCAAAGAAAATACATAGCAAGGGATTATATCCGTAAATACAATCAAGGACTTTTGACCTATGTTGTCAGCAACCTCTAACAAACACATCTGGCTATAAATGACAGTAAATCAAATAGCGGGATGCGGAATCTGAGAGTATGGCCAGCAGTTGTCTGAGTTGAAGGTCATGTACAGCAGCGTTGACGGCCATATATTACAAAGTTTGAATTTTCACATGCAAAGGTTACAGATGTCCAACGAAATGTAAAAAAAATCATTGTATCATTTTATCTGCTAACTATATCCATCTTCAAGACTTTCTCTTTTCCCGCAATACATGAAAAGGTCCATGTATATTTATATTACCTTGTAGAGCACTGAGACAGCCTAGTAATATTTACATTAGCTGACACAGGGAAAAGTTACGGCTTTGAATGCTGTTTTAAATGCTGTGAAATATTTATTTGCTTTATTTGTTTTACATTTTTTGCCATCAAGTGTGGCAGACAAGGTAGAACGGGCTACCTGTGGTATGGGGAACAAACTACTATAGCTCAATGTTTACCATAACTATGAGAGACAATGTAGAGGTAGGTAGCTATGATGGCTCACTATAGATTTGCATGGCAGCCCCCCCATCTCCCTCCCTATAGATTTGCATGGCAGCCCCCCCCATCTCCCTCCCTATAGATTTGCATGGCAGATCCCCCCCTCTCCCTCCCTATAGCAGGGGTAAACGCAGGATTTGTAAAGGGGGGTTTCCACACTACGCAGCCAGTGGGTGTGACCAGCATGCATGAGGGCGTGGCTATAATATTAGACAGTGCTTGGCTGCTCTCCAACTCTTCATATCCCTATAATATACATGGGCAATGCTGCGTGCACTACTGTTAGGTGCACGCAGCTCTCCCTTTTCAAGCAGAGCTGTGTGAAGCGGGGACAGGGTCCAGCCACCTCAATTATACAGTGCCCCATGGGGTTTCCAGGCACTAGGAAACCCCCCCTTGGTTTGCCTATGTATAGAGTTGTATGGCAGTGCCCCCCCTCACTTACCTGTAGTTGTGACGGCCAGCGTCGCTCCTCAGATCAGCAGACAGGAAGTGAAGACTTCCTGCTTCCTGTCTGCTGCACAATATTGTGGGTGGGTGCAACAGACAGCCTAGCGATTGGCTGCCTGTTGCTGACCACTGACCACCAATGCCTTTGATCATGGCCACATTCACCGCCCCCCGCGCGCCGCAGGGACCCCCCTCCCCCCGCTACGACACCCCCCCCCCCAAAAAAATGAAAAAAGTGAATAATTTTTTTAAAAAAAATAAAATATAAAATAAAATAAATACCAGCAGCGCCGCTCCCCCGGGACCCAGTGCCCCGGGCTGCAGCCTGATCAGCCTAGTAGTTGATCAGGCCCTGTGTGTGTGAATTATAATAGGGATATTGTGGGGCCATTCAAAGTGGTGCAGGTATTATGACAAGAGATAAAGTAAACTTGGCGCATCCAATTTCCAGTGAAATTGGGAGATAATGTTTGTTGTTGACCCAACTACTAGGAGGTACGATCAATGACAAGTAAAACATGTAACATGAAGTCCATGGCTTGTGTATCATTCTGGCCTGGGCCCATGGTATTTTTAATTTGAGCCCCCTCGGAAGGTGTTAATGTCTCAGAAGTCATGGCATTGCGGGTTCATTTCTAGAATTATTTTCTACTCAACATCTTCTTTGTTGCTGGTATATAGAGATGTTCTTATCCCAAATTACCTTCCTTTCATCTACTTATACACTTATAGTACCTTAGTAGAGTAATTATTACAAAATAAATAATATTAGCCTATATATTCTTCTGTAAAGACGCATGCACACACTGGGGTTTACACAACTTTTATAGTTAAGCTATTAAAAAAATATACTGGTTTATTTATTAAGTCAACTATGAATTTTTTAAGTTATCTGTGTGCTAAAAATATTAAGGAACTTTTCCAATTGTCTTTTGTTGCGCTCTCCAAAGAATCCTTTTTTAGACTACAATAAAGCCCAATGACTCTGTCTCCTCTCTCGAAAATAAGAACAGGAAAAAATAGAAAGGTAAACAGCAAAATAAAGTTAGAAAAAATAGAAAATCTAATACAATGATATATTTTTTTCTTTGCTAACCTATTAATTCGTGGTCAGCTATTTTATGAAAGAAACCATGTACCCCAAATTTCCTTTGTGGGGGGGGGGGGGCACAAACGTTATAATTGTATTGTAATGATTTTAGAAGACTTCTCCATAAGTGTCTCAATATATAATATCTCAAGTCGATGACATTGAGATATTTAATTAAAGTCACCTGATTTTTATACAGCAAATAAATGATCTTGAAATGTTTCCTTTTTTTTAAAAAAAAAATAACATTTTTGTAACTATAAAATAGTGTAAAAAAACACTATATTAAATGTAATCATTTGAAATAGATTACTAAATATAAATCCTTTCATAGAGCAATAGTGGAGAATCCAAGGAGTGAAATTAATAATTTTCATGCATTTTGAACAACCTTTGTATTGACAATTCCAAGGTTTGAGTGATTTACCCACTTCAGTGCTTTATTCTATTATACTGTGAAACCCTTTGATGTGACATAGGAGGGAGATGGTGTAGTATGTAAATTAAGAATTGTACAGGTTTAGAGACTGCACGGGAATGTTTCATTAAATGAGACCTATAGGGTGGGGGAAGCCGTATGGAGAGAAGATTGAAACATGAAATGTTTTGTTGAATTATCCACAAAACAAAATGACCTATCAAGGATACTGAATGTCATGTCAATACTTGTCGTATTTTGTATGGAAATATTATTTTTTCGATGCTATTTCATTACAATGTCTTATAGTCATCTCTGTGTAGGTTAAACAAGGTGTTCAATAGTTCTTAAACCTGCAAACAAGGAAAAATTGGGACAATATCAAGTTAGCCACATCACCGGCAGACAGATAGGAAAAGAAAACACTTTCTGGAAGAATATATTGTGTTTAGTGAGGAATAAAGGATTTCAGTTGTGTTTAAAGATTTGTAGATGTGCTGTCTCTTGTCTGTTTGGCTGTAGTGCATCCAAATCAGGAACACAGATAGGAAAGTCTTGTTTTAAGATCTAAATTTTATATAAATAAAAATATTTGTAACATTTTTGTAAATGAAGAAATCTCGCCTAGCCAGATTCAGATTCTGCTTCACTCCCCTATCCCGTCATTACAGACAAGGGGCCTGATTCATTAAGGATCTTAAATTAAGAAGTTTCTTATTTAAGTTTCCTAGACAAAACCATGTTACAATGCAAGGGGTGCAAATTAGTATTCTATTTTGCACATAAGTTAAATACTGCCTGTTTTTTCATGTAGCACACAAATATCGACTTTAAATTTCAGTGTACAAATAAGCTATCAAGTATTTGTGTGCTACATGAAAAAAACAGCCAGTATTTAACTTATGTGCAAAATAATAAACTAATTTGCACCCCGTGTATTGTAACATGGTTTGGCCCGGAGAACATTTACTCATTTTTTTGCCTTACTTTCCTTAATGACTGATGCCCATTGAGTCTAAGCAGACCTTGACAAATCCTTAATGTCTTCTTAACACTAAAAGGTTATAAGATATATAAGGTCTCCCTACCTGCTCTTAAGGTATCGCTTCTGCTTTACTTAACAATTAAGAGAATATAAGGATAAGAGGATACACATTATAGAAATGATATACAAACGTAAGTGCTAATTCACTAGTAGTTTCTCTCTAAACCCTCTTATGCTTAATGTAAGGCCAACATCTAAACCTATCATTATAGCTCATAAGAGGCTTTTTAGTAACACATTATATTTTGCCCTTTCTTTTCACATGCGCCCTTCCAAAAATAAAAATCACTATTATGCATGTATATCTTATATACACGTACAAATATCTTTTACATGTATATATACATGTATGTGTGTATATGTATTCATTCACACATATGTATTGCAAATGTGTTTATAATATTATTTTGTTATATAAATATTGCTACGAAACTGGAGCTAATTAGCTATTTCCCCGGACATTGGGACTATTCCATGCATGTTTCTCTATGGCTCTGTGGTAGTCTCGCCGCCACCGAAAAAAATTGGGAATGTGTGATGCCGAAGACGGGATTGGTGGGAGTTTGTGAGTGGGATGGCCAATGAAAAGCCACAAGCACAGACATTGCAACTTCTGATTGGCCCTCCCTTTCACATCCCCCTTTTTTTCCCCATGCTCCCGTGTCACACCATACCATGGATAAAATGTTCAGCACTGTGGGTAGTTGAGGAGCTTTAAGTAATGGAATGAAAACATTAATCTGTGCTTACTGTCCCATTGTGCATTGTTTACCTTCTTCATCGTTCCCCCAATACTAAAGCCCAGCTTATAATTATCAGCTCTACCTATCATCATCTACCCACCCCACCCTCGGGCTCTTTCCCTCATCTCTCATCCTTATGTCTCTCTCATTACCCCCTTCTATCATCACCCCCCTTAGGCATGGCCCCTTACATTATGCTCCTTTTTTTAAACAGCCCCATTAATCCTCTGCACAACAGAGCAGGACTGGCGAGAGAGCGCTTAGGAAGTCCCTTCACTTACCCTCTGAGCAATATTGTACCCTCTGAGCAATATTGTACTCCACAATGCCAGTCAGAATTCTGAGCCACAAAAATGTGTGATGGTGCACTGGGTCACCCCAGGGAATCTGTTACGCAATGAGTTTACCTGCGTGTGATTTGGGGCAGCTTAGGGTAATATTTCCCATGCTTCCGTGTCATACCATAACAAAGGCCTCACTAAGGGTTTGTAATAGCAGACAACTGAATTCCCTAATTTCATTGCCTGGTCCAAACCTGGGGCTGAACAGACTTAGGGCTAGATTTACTAAGCTGCGGGTTTGAAAAAGTGGGGATGTTGCCTAGAGCAACCAATCAGATTCTAGCTGTCATTTTGTAGAATGTACTAAATAAATGAAAGCTAGAATATGATTGGTTGCTATAGGCAACATCTCCACTTTTTCAAACCCGCCATTTAGTAAATATACCCCTTAGTGCTTCCAGTATGTATTCATCATATTCCTCTTGCAGTGTCTGGTGAAAAATCACTTAGAGTGTAATTAAAACCGTGCAAAGTGTGAGAGATGTACATTTATCAACATGAATAAGGTTATAAATGTCTCTAGAGGTTCAAGTGATAAATATGGGCTCAACTAAATGACCAGAGACTACTATAAGTTCATCCTAAAGTATAATGGATTAATTTATGACTGTGGCTCCACCAATGTGAGGTCGTGTCATATGTACCCGGCAAAATACAGCAGATATAAGAGTTACATTTATTTCCAACCATTGTTACAAGGTTTCAAACTTTTTATGGCATTTTGTTTATTTTTATTTATATATTTTAACCTAGATTTGGACACAGGTAGAATCAAAAAGACGCATTTACCAAATATCCATAACCAGTCAATATGGCTTTGTCTTTTACTACAGAAAATTGTATTTCATCTGCCATTCACCTGTGTTTGACTGCATATAACTCTTCTACTTATTCAAGCAGTGGTTTTTGTTCTATATCTTGCCTGGGGCGTCTCTGTATCTAGCCAAGTACAGATACAGGGCATGAATTAACCAACAGCATGTTTTTACTTTTCCCCTGACAGGTGGATGGTTTTTAATTTCCCAAAAAATAAAATAATGAATAAAAATAAAACAGGCTATAAAAATAATGAGTAATAATTACAGGACAAATCAGTATTCAGCCCTTTTGTTGTTCTTAAGGAGAACCTGCTCCCTACACTATATGGGGCATCCGTATAGTGCTCTCCTTAAGAACAGATATATATATATATATATATATATATATATATATATATATATATATATATATAACACTTAAATTTACAAGTTACTTGTTTCTTTTTTTCCCCTTTTTTTCTGGCAAAAGATTCTAATAAAAAAATAGTGTGATAATAAAAATACTAATAATAATTATGTATATATATATATATATATATATATATATATAAATATATATTCATTCATTTATTTATTTATATATTAATAGGAAGTACAGTCTCCAAGCTCATTCTTTAGTGATATTATTAATGCCAATGCACTTATGTTTCCCTGTATAGTATAAAACTCTCTGTGTTGAATTCTTTTAAATTGCTGCTTACCCTGTGGAATTAAATAAAAAGTATACATATAAATAAAGTCCGGCGTAAAACAAATAATAATAAAAAAACTCCTGAAGTTTCAAAATGTTGGTTATATTCCACGTATTTACTTTTTCTTGTTATGGAAAATTACATAAATGCAAGACAGGCGTTTAAATAGAAGAACTAACACATTTCCTAAATGGTACATTTGTAGGCTTTTCCTAACAGGTCTCTGGAATCAATGAGTAATAAAACTCGCCCCATCACTCTGCTAAATGTGATACAAACAAGACACAAATTAATCAGACAAAGAATCAACGTAGCTTAAAGAACACTATGTTTTTTTCTAAAATAAAACAAAATAAAAAAAATAAAACATATTTTAATCAGGGAACAAGTGACAGTAACGATTAGATATAAACAAAACAGTTTTTGCTTGATGTTTGAAACCCAATTAATTATTAACCAGTATTTCTACCTCCAGTTAAAATTCATCGCCTCTACACTCATCAAATATTGATTTTTTTTTCCCCAACCAACGCTGATGCCTTCTCCCTTCAACATTATTATAATGAGGGATAACAATCAAATTGTCCTTGCTGAAACTCAATCATTTCCCTATGCCATCTGCATTGATCTTTTTTGGTGGCTTTTACCATAAATTATTCCATTCAATTAACCCAACCTGCTCAGAGTGGCATTTTGCAAACTAAATAATTTATTGAGTGTTTTGGAGCAAACAAAAAAAAAAAAATGATCTGCTTAACGCGTGTGTTTTCTACCAGCATTAATAACAATACAACCATCGCCGTGGACGTTTGTCGCGCTTTTTGTTCGGGGAAGGAAATCGCCCAGGGATGAGAGACATTGCTCATTAACAAATGAGATAGTGTTAAGGTGTCATTTCAAGCAGCCAACAGCTTCATCACTTGTAGAAAGACAAGTCCTTTCCCATTTACACAATTATTTTCTCCTAAGTAGGAAATAAGGTGACACAGATTATTACGCTCTCATTGCTATTAACTTGTAAGACATTACAGATTAACCATTCAAAATCACGTTTGAGTCTATAGGGAGGCACAAATATAACTTTGTATCTTCAACTTACATGTTGTAATAGGGGATGCGGTGGGGTGTAAGATGAGGGTGCCAGGGGCCTGTAGATTATTTTTGGACAACGTTGGGGGGAATGGGGGCACAGCTGTAATGAACGGACAAAGCAGAAATCTCTCTTTACGCCATTGTTTGCTTTTTGGACACTATTATGGTCATTTATTAAACAAAAAAAATGCAGTGTATAATTTTACCCATTACATATATATGGGCCTGATTCAGGGTTGGCTGCAAAATGGGCACGATTTTCGATAAAAGTAGCATATTTACGCCCATATGCTGAGCCATAGCCATGTGTCGAACTCGAATAACTGGATGAAGTCGGCTAAATAGATTAATATTGGTTTACCATGCGATTGCACAGGTAAACAGCACATACACTTACATTCACACCTACATTTGTAAATAGTACACATTTATTAAAGTTCCAAGCCACATTCATTTATAAATAAATTAATTAGAGATTATTTATACATAGATTATATTATTACAGTAAAGGTATTTATGGTTCAGGTCCTCAGAAATGTATGGAGTTTGGTCTCATATTAATCCATATTTTACCAGCAGAAATCCGGTATCAACAGAGTAGCGATCGCTATGTGCAATCACTATGTATGTGATTAATACTCAAAACTACTCTGTACACTTGTGACATAATCATTGTTTTCTTTTAAACCAAACTGTATATAAACTGGATTCTGTTACAGGAACAGTCTCTTTGCCAACGGATATCAGCTTCGAACGACTATTCCTGGATCTAGGGAGCGCAGCGTATGTATCGATTATACTTTGTAACATTCTTATTGTATTTTGCTGGTTATTGCTATTAAATTTCTTTTGTGCGTTGGAACCTCATTGATCGCATTGGACAATCGTTATTGGTGACAATAGACACGGACATAACACATGGTAATATCTGTGCAGGTCGGCATCAGTAACATATGAGCCCGATTTATGCTAGACACATGTCACAGACACTTATGTCCCATTTATTTTTATAGTCTATGCGTGTTTCTGCAGGTCTGCATTAGCAGCATTTCAGTAAACATGCCTATATGGCACTCAGCATGAGTTAGAGCACACTGTCACGCCTCACAAGGCGCAGTCTGGTGTAAGTAGCAGAAACACGCAGATCTGCTTGTGCGCATAGGCGTGTGCCCACTTTCTGAGCATGTGTAGAGTAGATTTCACACAAGATATGCTACACAAACTGGCGTAGTTCTCACTGTGCATCAGGCTGATATTTGTACAGCTGAATGCTATTATTTGAAGTAATGGGCAATAACCGATATTTGGCATCTCTAAAGGCACTGGGACCACTTACATCACTCAGGCTGTCGTGCATTCACTAATAAACATCCCGGTCTGCCCAATTCCTGCCTTTCAAAGAAGCGTGCCCCCGGAGATACAGCCATCTGGCACGGCCACCTGTATAACTGGGAGTGAATCCGCAGAAACTAGGTGTGTGACATCATACAATGAAGAAATACAGCGTTTGGGAGGAGCATCCACGTCACTTCCTGTTCCATAAATGACCTTTGTGGCTCGTAGGTTGTGCTAATTCAGGACTTGTGTATTGCTAGGAGTTTTCGATATTTATGTCTGTTTACACTTTTCTGGGTAAGCTACAAGTCCTGCTGATATGTTAAAGGCACATTAGGGCTCATTTACTTACCTTGCTTTTATGTGAGCTGGATCATTAACCAATCAGCAATTAGCTTTTAATCTGTCTAGAACAATTTGGACAATGAAAGTAAGTTTCTGGTTGCTATGGTTACGTGCACACTTTACACCATGTTAGTAAATTAACACTCTTTAGCTTTCTGTTGGCACCAACACTACAAACGATTGAACTGGCATTGATCCAATTGTTGTTTGTACTCACGCCCACTCTTATACCCATCGCAACATATGAGTCCAACTTCATGTTATATCCCGGGTACCAAGAGGCTGTAAATGCCAGCAACGGAACTGTATTATTCCATATGTTCTGAGTGACTGCTCCCCAGCAATACAATGAGAACTCTTACACTCTCCTAAAATCTAATTAAATGCAATTATTGAGTACAAGAACAAAGGCCCCATGCCCTGAATAACATGATAGGCCCATTTTAATTACTGGACTTCCCCCGTTTCTAACATTTAATTACCTCTTACAGTCACACTAGCTTATTGTTCCCTTTAAGATGTATTTTATTACGTGTGTAACTTAAATATTAAAAATAAATACATAATTATATTTTAGTGAACCAATATTTTAGCTTCTAGCAATCTGTTAATAACTTTAGGCAAATAAAACTCTCTAAACATAGAGCCATTAAGAGTTATTTGCAATCATTGCTCAAAAGTGTCAACTTGCACTTAACCATATCAATCAATCAATGTTTACCCTACACTAGACACATACAAGTAAATTGTTATTGGTTGATATGGTTTAGTGCAAATTTGCACCTTTCCAGCAATGATAGCAATTGACCATCATTGTTCTGGTCTTGTCTCAGTCCTACAATCCCCTAATCATCTCCCCAAGCACTCCTGTCAATCTTATTGATGTGTGATAATTCTCTCACAATAGAATGCGCTGGTAGCATGGTCTAGTGGCAGGTGATAGGTCAAATATCATTAGGAACATGGTAGTGTATGATGTAATATGTGCAAAAAAGACAGATGCCCACCATAAAGACCAATTAAGGCAACGTTTGCTTAAAGTCTATAAAGAGGGATAACATAAAAACATGTTAGAATTTGCATTCCCAAAGTAAAACAAAGTGGCGGAGACAATGGTGGAAAAGAGAAGGGCAATTATAGAGTTAGGTAGGCAGGTTAGAAGAATAAAATGAAGGAAGAAGATGTAATTAGAATCCCTGTAGATCACACAACATGTACATGAAAATGTGTGGGACTAAATGATTTCCTTCTGTATGTACTCATGGTCTTATAGTAAATTAATTTAACAGGCTATGTAATATCAGGGTATCCTCCTTGTTTGTGGTGGTCGTGCAGGTTTCTAATTGTCGATATTGCTTTTCTCCCAATGCTCCTAAGCAGAAAATAACTGTTTGCAATCAGCACCAAGACTTGTTGTGGCTAATTTGATATTTTGCCTATCCCATGTCTCAGCCCTAGTTATAGTTTAGATAAATGTGCTGTGTGCAAGGGTGTGATGGGGAAGAGGTTTCATGCAAGGTTGGTAATGCAATTGATCTCAAGCTCAACATAAAGCAAATCTGAGCTTGTCATCTTTCAACTGCTCATTGTCATGTCCCCTCCTCCCGTTTCTCAAACTTGATAACGTGACCCTCTATTCTGTTAACCATGCATGCTGCCTATGGGTTCATCATTGACTGCAGCTCTCCACATTAAGTTCCCCGGTTGTCTTCACCTTTGCAACATTAACAAAGTTCGTTATTTACTCTCTCTCGATGTCACCAAGACCATTGTCCACTTCTATCATCTCCCACCTTAATTATAGCAATCTCCTCCTCTCTGGCCTGCATGAGAGGCATATGTCCACTGGCAGTCCATTCATTTCCTCACCCCTCTAGAATGTTAGCTCTCACGAGTAGGACCCTCTCTGCATAGGCAAACCAAGGGGGAGTTTCCTAGTGTCTGGAAAACCCCCCTCCAAGCCTGGGGCACTGTATAATTGAGGTGGCTGGACCCTGCTCCCGCTTCACACAGCTCTGCTTGAAAAGGGAGAGCTGCGTGCACCTAACAGTAGTACATGCAGCATTGCCCATGTATATTATGGGAATAAGAAGAGTTGGAGAACAGCCAAGCACTGTCTATAAATATAGCCACGCCCCCAAGCATGCTGGTCACACCCACTGGCGGCGTGGTGTGGAAACCCCCCTCTACAAATCCTGCGTTTGCCCCTGCTCTGCCTCCTATCCACACCTCCTTTCTTCACTTCCAGGTTTCTTTATGTTGTGTTTATCTGCTATTATTTGTTCTCTTGTTCCAATATATATTTTTCTTATGTTCTGTTTATGTATTGCTGACTGTACCACACTGTGGTATCTGTGGTCGACCACATCAATAATAATGATGATGATAGGAAGCGAACTAATCTTCTATTTCACATATCGAGTGTTTTTAATTGTATCATTAAATAATAATAACAGAGTAGCGCCACTGTTTTATGATTTCAAAGCGTCTCATTCGCTTGTGAAATATACTTACCTATCCGAGCTACGTGCAGGATGAAGTTATATGGCCGTTTAAATTATTACTAATAGTCTAATTTATTTTTATTGGAATAAATTACCAGCCTCCCCAATTCAAATAGCTCCTACACATCATTCATCTATCATTCTTTCCTCTCCTTTACTCGGCTGGATTTATGGAGTGACTTTTTTTCATCTTTTATCTTGGCGGAAGATATTTACTTATTCATACAAATACTGGGACAATTTAACAGAGAAGGAGAAGGTATGACTTGCCCGTGACCCGACGCTGACAGGGGACCGCAAGGTGAAACGTGCTGATGTAAGGTCACCAATGACCCTAAGCTTCTACCTAGAAAGAGGTAGCACGTTTTTATATCACTTTCATCTCCGGGCATTTAACTGTTCATTTCAGACATGAAAGACAAATACGTTCCCTCTCTCTCCTGAGCTGTGGATTAGACCCATTCTTCGAGAGAGACTGACAGCCCATTGATATCCTCTGCCTTATGTCTTCGAATTTTTTTTTACTCCAGGAATTCTTAATAGTACCGTATGCTAAACAGACTGTTTCAAGTTTTACACTGTATCCCCCATGAAAGATATTATCCAGAAGTGTTACATCTTAAAGACTAATATCTAGAAGGATACAGAAAAAAACGTCTGTCTTACAATATATCTAATTGAACAGACACATCAGTCAGAGATGAAGGAGAGTCTGCTGCAAATATATATGTTGCAAAATGTGACCTGTTAACGGGGGCTGTCAAGATTCTGCATTAATGGAACAAGAAGCCTCTTGCGTTAGAGCTGTATCCGCGGCTCTGCTATCTTATACAAGGTAGTTTCACAGTAACGGGAGACATTGTGCAGTATGTTTATTAATGTGGTGGAATGATAGTACAGATGGGTAGCTGTCACTATCTGCCTGTCATTAGAACTTGGACTCCATCTCTGGCTCTTATTCTGGCTGTTATTTCTCTCTGTCAATCACTGCACAAGACAATACATCTCCATACCTACATGGTAGTATGCAAAGCTGGGCTGTGGCCTTACTAGACCTAGAATTGGAGAAAAGACAACATAGCACGTACAGCATTTTTCTGGTGGGTTGATTCCCAGCATCTGCTTATGTACCTAATACACTACACATGGATTTTCAATTGCCTTGTTCTCCGAATCCAATCCCCTTCTCTTCTTCGTCACTGTCGCTGTTCTCCGCTCCTCCATGCTGTGCTCACAGGGAATGTTGAGCGTGATGACATCATCACGCCCGAGATTCACTGCGAGCGCACGCAGCACGGAAGAGGGGTCCAGGGAGGGAGCCGGATCGCCACCTGACCTGAGCGGTCAGGTGACAGCAAAAGGTATTTTTTTTGTTGTTTGTTGATTTTTTTTCAGGATTTTTTATTTTCACTGAGAGTCCTGCCTCGGGCCCCCTTGCCCGCTGGGCCCCCGGGCACCTGCCCATTGTGCCCAGTCAGAAAAGATGGCCCTGTATCATACGCACAATTACTTTGCACATGCCAAGATCCAGCTCACAGGCCACAGAATGCAGCAACGTTCAATACATCTTCAAGAGAAAAAGACACTTACACTTACTACAGCCTACGGTTTTAGGAAGGGAACGGATGGGGAAGGAGGCGTTTGGCCGTAGTCAATGTGCAGTAAGGGCGTGCCAATCGCGAGCACACACAGCAGCATCCAATGCATGCTCTAGGTACCTCTAAGTATGTGTTTTTCAGCCGTATCTCTTGCTCTAGCTACTGGTCTAGTCTAAGGGCCGATTACCAGTGACGACGGCTGTGTAAGCATGCTAGGACATGTGTTTGCAATCAGGAGTAACTGACAAAATGCATTTTATGTACAGTAGACATTAATTAAACAAAATAGTACACTATTTGAATATTTTTTTAACTATTGGACTTATCCTGCAGTGTCCTGTCTATAAGAACAGAGAAGACCTACTACCATATTCATTACCGCTCCTTGTTTAATTTGGGCATATGCAGAACTGATTTATGTGCGTTTTAAAACAGACGCACATTATCATCTATTTATATAGCACCACTAATTCTGCAGCGCTGTACGGAGAACTCACCCATTGAAGCTGCTTACAGTCTAATGTCTAAATTCCCTAACATACACACACAGACAGAGACTAGGGTCAATTTCGATAGCAGCCAATTAACCTACCAGTACGTTTTTGGAGTGTGGGAGGAAACCGGAGGAAACCCACGCAAACACGGGGAGAACATACAAACTCCACACAGTTAAGGCCATGGTTTGGAATCGAACTCATGACCCCAGTTATGTGATGCAAAAGTGCTAACCACTAAGCCACCGTGCTGCACATAAACTCAGTATCCGTCTCTTAATGAATGAGTCTCTCTATTGGTAAAAGACTCTTGACATCTCCAAATAATGTCAACTGACACTTGTGGTCCCAGGACAATGTTATGTTGACACTTGGGGCCCCAGCTGAAAATGGTTAATAGCACCACTACTCAATGGATAGATAAGGAGAATGGGTGCAATACTAAGGATTAGAATCTAGTCATAAATATGCACTGCGCTACATGCTAAAATTAGATTTTATATGCCTTAAATAGTTGGTGAAGTGTCATGGACCCTTTAAACCATGCAAACATACAAGCATGGTGGCTCAGTGGTTAGCACCTCTGCTGCACAGCACTGGGGTCAATTCCTGACCATGGCCTTATCTGTGTACAGTTTGCATGTCCTCACCATGTGTGTGTGAATTTCCTCTGGGTGCTTCAGTTTCCTCCCACATTCCAAAAACATATTAGTCTCTGTGTGTGTCTGTGTGTGTGTGTATGTTAGGGAGTTTATACTGTAAGCTCCAATGGGGCAGGGACTGATGTGAATGAAAAATATAGGGCATACTTGCCAATTCTCCTGGAATCCGGGTAGGTCTCCTGGACTCCCAGGAGAGCAGGTAATTCTCCCGCATCCTGCCCACTTCCTAGTGAAGTGGGCAGGTTGGTAGCCTCAAGGACATTATTTGCAGTGAATCACATTATTTTGACCCTGCCCCCAGCGAGAAAATACTGATTTTGTTGAAGGGGCGGGGCTAAATTATGTGCTTGATCGTACCCCACCCCCACAACCATGCCCCCCTGTCAGGCATCTCCCGGGACTCCACAACGAAATGTTGGAAACTGTGATATATGGTGATGATGATGAAGAAGATTTTAATAGCACCTCAGGTGTCATTATTCGCTTTTTCATTTTTGGTGTATAAAATAAAGTGAATAACCTGCTATTTATCAATGGGGATATTTCGCACAACTCTTGCACAGGGCAGCTGTGGTATGACCTATAGCAGTGTTGGCTAACCTGTGACACTCCAGGTGTTGTGAAACTACAAGTCCCAGCATGCTTTGCCAATATTTAGCAGCTTATTGCTGGAAGGGTATACTGGGGCTTGTAGTTTCACAACAGCTTGAGTTTCACAGGTTAGCCAACACTAGCCTATATCAACCAATCAGATTTTTGCTTTCATTTTCTAGTCTGCAGTACAAAAATGTTAACTACCATTTTGTTGCCAGTTATATTCAATACCACCATTGTGTGTACAGTGTATTCACATTTAAAAAAAATATATATTTCATGAAAGAAATAAAGATAGCTTAATGTAATCTTAGTATCATGAATTATTCAATATGTGCAAAAATAATCATTAGTCCAAGTGCAAATATGCATACTTTAGGACCTGGTCACAAGAGCTTACACTCTAGGTTAAATAACATGTGTATTTTGCCTCCAGTCGTACAAAAGACTCTTTGTAAACAAAGTGATGACCGTAATGTCTAGACTCTTAATGCCAAGACCTATGAACTAAACAGTATATTTATCAGTAATAAGTGGGTAGACAGAAACAATTTCCTGTATAACTGTAGAATTGTTATTCTCTAATCTTGCAACATATATTAGATCTTTTTATAAAAATCAGTATTATAACCAATCACAAGCGATTAATGTCTACAAAAAGCAATCAGCCTTATTGCTGAAAAAATGTAGGTATTTTATATTTCTTAAATAGCAAAAGAAAAAGAGACTTGGCAGCATTATGTATGAATGGGATGGCAATTACCCGGGGAATTGCCCAGATTGATTTCTCAATGAAGGGATGTGCTTAGTGTTGCCATTTAATCTCGTGTTATGGGCTATATCATGAGACATCCAGAGATGCCTTCCGAATACTTTATTGCAAGTAAAATAATGTGCAGGCATTCTTTGATCTTTTCCCGCATAACTCGAAATAGTCTCCTTTCTTCTTTCTATTCATTTGACTCCACAGGTTAATAACAAATATTTATTACTCCAGGGAAATCTCTGTAACTATGTAAATATTTCTACAGCCAGATATCACATTAGATTACAGACGTTTTTAATTTACATTTTTTTTTCTTACTTTTCACCGAGCAATATATGGAAAAGACAGATTATTTTTATATTTATAAACATCATCCAAAAAAAATATAAATTCATAATACCAGGACATAACTATTCAATGTAAATGTTAGATCGGTAGAAAGGTGCCAAATGACTATTATTTCATACCTAATACATTAGATGTTAATAATAAAATAAAAACTCTCGTTTTAAATATTGGATACAGTCATGTAACCAATGACAAAAATCTAATGTGAATTTTTTTGCATTATTTTTATATTTTATTGTTTTGAAAGCTGTATGAAATAAATGCTACAATACTACTTTAATGCACATTTAAGGTCTTATGTGGAGATAGAGGCGTGGGCACTAAAACATACACAGAATATAAGTGCGGTGGAAAAAGTCTATTTACAATTCTAGCATATGCACCAGGAGTCATTAAGGAGAGCAAAGTAAAAAATGGAGTAACTTTGCACCATGGGCAAAACCATGTTGCATTGGAGGGGGGGGGGTAAATTTAAAATGTGATGGTGGATTTATAGTTGGGGTAGGACATGTCCTAGATCAACTTTAAATTTCAGTGTAAAAATAAAGCTACCAAGTATTTGTGTGCTACATGAAAAAGCAGCAAATGTTTAACTTATTTGCAAAATGCTAAACTAATTTGCACCCCTTGCATTGTAACGTGGCTTGTCCAGGATCAAATTTACTCCTCTTTTTTTGCCTTGCTCTCCTTAATGACTCAGGCCACCTGTGTACATCAGGAGTAACTCACTCCCCATGATCATACTTTGCGACTTTTCAAAATTCTCCTCCGTGAGGAGAGGTCATGTGACAGGGGGTAGGAGGGGGTGTGGTGAACGCTAGTGCGTCACCGTAGCCCCACCCCCTGCTGGATTGTGTACAGACTGTGGCTTGATGGTGTGAAATTTGCATTACTCTACTTGTACACAGTATAATACAGGACTGAAGAGAGAATAGTGACTGGGCAGTGTTAGTAATAAATATGAAAGTTACATTTATCATGTTAAGCACAGACACAGATACAAAATAAAAGTACAAATTAAATACAAACATCTGTTGTATTTCCTCCTAATGGGAATCTTCTCCCGGCCACCGTCCAATTGGAAATATAAATGATGTAATGCGAATAGGCTTCAGCTATCAGTGGGAGGGGTCAAGACGCAATCAGCCAATCAGAAGTGGAATGCTAATGATGATGATCATCGGTGCGTTTTGCACCAGCATCTGGAAGAGCCACAGTTCCTGACAGGCGCCCGTGTGTCTGTGTCCAGGTTTACCACAGTCGCATTAACCAGAACACACCCTTAGGAGGGGTAAGCATGTGATTCGACTGAATCTGCATACGGACATACGTGTGCGTATTTATCATGTAGATGCGCAGTAAGGTGTATCTAACAGTACATGAGGCGCTTAGTGCAGCTATGTGTCTGCCAAGTGCACTTCAAGGTGATCTTACACTGCACAGTCCGTGGAGACAGCACCGTGTGGATTGACGGATGCTCTGAAGACCATACAGAGCGGTCACATCAAGGTCTAGATAATAACACCCTCTTCATTTATTAAACATTTACATTTAAATGTATCATGAGAATGAGAGAGCGGCACAACTGTCATTATCACATCTGTCACTTTGTGTGCGTGATGCTTATCTCACATTGGTTGGCCTAGAACTGCGCTATCCTGCGGGCACTAATAATAGACCATAACACACTTGGGAGAAATGGGAGTGGCTGTTAATTTTATTCTTTTAAAAAACATTTTTTATAATGGGAATGATCCTCTCCCACTGACGTTTCTCTGCATCTCCATGACTGAATGAGTCCCAGCTCCAGCTAGTGCACTGATTGCGCTTCTGACTACCGTCTACCAGGGACCCGAGACTCTGGAAGATGTGGAACATGGTGGAAGATGGGCACAGGATTGTATAATGAGGGGGTAAAGTTTGGTACATCGAGGTCAGGGCCTGATTAAAGCTTCAGGCCACCCAAGGCTAATACGCCAGGCTAATGCGCAGTTGGTAAAAACACACCCTCCACAAACACCAACACCACCAATGTTTATGTTCCTGTGTTTTTGAAACCCTCCTCTATCTGGCTTTTTAAAAGGGTCACTGACTTTTGTCATTCATTCCGTTTTCATTAAAATCAGAACTGTATAGCAGAACAAAGGAATTAATGAGTGCATCACGTCATGCGCCTGCCCAAGGATGACTCTTTGTCTTCAGCCTTTACCATGGGAATGCAACAAGATTAAAATCTTATTGCATTACCCTTTCATGTTTTCTTTTTATTTTGGAGAACAACTATTATCTCATATTTTAAAATAAATTTCCATTTAGACCTCTCACTGTCACAGTTTTGCACCCCCAAAAATGTTGTGCTCCCCCCAAAAGTCTTGCATCCTAAGCAGCAGCCTAGTTAGCCTACTGGACAATCAGGCCCTGCTGGAGGTGATGCAGGCTGGTATTATGATGGGTCCTTAGGTAGTAATTATAAGGGGTGTTTGCTGAATGAATGATGGGATGCAGATTGGTGTAACGAGGGAGTACAGACCGGTTTAATGAGAACGGTTTAAAATTACGGTACACTAAAGAAACAGGATGAGGGCTTATAATTTGTATTGTATAACTAAAAATCAACATCTATAAGTACTGAAAAAGTTACAATCAAGATAAAAACCTGCTTATAGCTAAACCGAGTATCCAGCAGACTAAGCTGGTTCTACTTAGTAAACCTCCTCTAGCGTTCTTTAAATCTATCTGATTCTACTTAGTAAACCTCCTCTAGCATTCTCTAAATCTATCTTATCCCTCTCTACAAATCTCTCTTACATATACGGTGTGAATACAAATATTTCACAGTAGCTTGGCTAACAGCCCTCACTGCTTTAGGAATTGAATGCCTGGTGGATAGATGGATGGATGTCTCTTGTCCAAATATTTACTTAGGCCCAAATTAATCCTGTGTCTGGAGTCCCTTCCTTGCACTAACATCTGGCCCGTCTCTCTTTAATATGTATAAGATGAACCGTTGTAAGACATTTGGGCCAAAGAAAATGCCTTCTACCAATGTAAAACCCTAGGAGGAGAGACCGTTGCGTATATTGTATTGTTACTTATTGAGGCGGAACGCTCGCAGTTGTCAGTTGGCAATGATATATTTTCTTCAAGCCTGCATATCATTTTCCATTGGGGCTGTGTTTTAAAGCTTTTAGCAAACGCTGCATAATTATTTTATTATCATTTCTATATGATAATCTTCCTTAGTGAAACATGGAGTATACTTACTATATATTTCAATTTCATTGTTAATAAAATAACAATTATAGCCAAACCCACTTTACGCTTTGAGAAAGAATACTTTGGCTCATTAGATAAGATAAAGCTATGTGTTGCCCAGACTGGCAGGATGACAAATATTAGCATATCCTATCTCCGGGAAATTGAGGGAATCAATATCGTTTTTGCTTATTACCAGTTGGGGGCAGGGGCGGGCTGGGCCGCTCAGTCTGACCCCTGTTCGGGCTGGTCTCCCCCCCAAAGATGCACATTTTCCTTAATATTACCTGCAACCGCATCACAAAACACGTGATGCATCACGTGTCATGTGATGCGGCCGCCTGTGTGCCCCCCCGGGCTGCATTTTGCCAGCCCGCGCCTGGTTGTGGGTGAAGGAATTTTGGCACTTAATGAAAGCTGACCAAATCCTTCCCTCCCCATACACACATAGGGCATGATTCATTAAGGAAAGTTAAGCAAAAGTAAGCAACGCAAAACCATGTTGCATTGGAGGGGGAGGTACATCATACTTGCCAACTCTCCCGGATTGTCCGGGAGACTCCCGCATTTTGCGAGAGTCTCCCGGACGAGTGTGGCAATCTCCCTGATAGGAAGTGGGAAAAATTCAGTTTAAACGCCGCGATTCACCCAGAATCGCGGCGTTTAGCCCCGCCCCCGCTGTAAAATGACGCGATTTGCTTCATTCCGTCACGGGGGCGGGGCCAAAATGACGCGATTTCGCCGCCCCGCCCCCTGCACGCCCACGTTCCAGCCGGCATCTCCCGGAAAAAGAAAAAGAAATGTTGGCAAGTATGAGGTACATATAAAATGTGATGGCAGATTTATATTTGGGGTAGGCCATGTCCTAGATCAGTGATGGGCAAACTAAGACCCACGGGCCAGAACTGACCCACTTAGAGGTTATATCCGGCCCGCCAATATTTTAAAAAATTTCATTCAAATATGCATAAAATTATTAGGGCCGACCCTGTGTGTCAGAACCTTCATTTTTATGCCTTCCCAGCTATTTCCTCCATTACACTTCATCCTCCTTCCTAAAAGGACACTTCGTATGTCAATCACTCAAACACCTGCCCGCCCCCTAATGGCTGAAAGTCATGTGAGAAGAGATGGGCTGGGCCATATACTAAGGCGGATTTCGATTGGCTGCTGTGTTGTCAGTTAGTGGCTCACCAGAAAGACGGATCTGCAACAAGCTGCTGAAATAAGTGCTGTGTCTGTACGATCGCTGCACTTATAGAGGTAACACTGCTATATAACACCCTCCCGTCCCAGTCAAAAAAATTGTATTGTATTTTCCGATATTTGAGTTTTTTAATAAATTATATTGGCCCGCCTAAAAATTTTCTTTTTTATTTGGCCCGCTCCTGAAAAAGTTTGCCCATCACTGTCCTAGATCATCTTTAAATTTCAGTGTACATATAAGCTATCAAGTATTTGTGTGCTACATGAACAAACAGACAGTATTTTCCTTATGTGCAAAATAATAAACTAATTTGCACCCTTTGCATTGTAACATGGTTTTGTCCAGAAAACTTGAGTATGAAAACGTACTCAATTTTTTGCTTAACTTTCCTTAACGAATCAGGCCCATAGTTACTATTCCCACTATTACCCTTCCCACAATAGATTTTTTCTTGCTAAAAACTTTTTTTTTAAAAAGGTAGCCCCTAAAATGTTTTTGTTTATAGTAGTTCCCTCTAATGTATGCAAATGTATTCGAAGAACCCTGTAATCTGATTAAAATAATACCAAGCCCCTCCATATGCTTTTAGATGTTTTAAAAACATCACACATCATCGTCATCATCAACATTTATTTATATAGTGCCAGCAAATTCCATAGCGCTTTACAGTTGGGAACTAACACGGTAATAAAACAATACCCGGTAATACAGACAGACGTATGCTACTTTTGCGTACATTTTATTACTGATAAATTTAATGTTTTCACTTATATTTACCAGACTGAGGTATTGAGAATCTAGGGTTTAAGCTATTGACAACTTATTTTACACCATTAAGGAAGTTCTGCAGAAATGGATTTCCCATTAGTGAAGTGAGAAATCCATTTAAGTAGTACTTTGATGAAAATTTTTATAATATTCCATAATTACATTGAAAATACTTTTGACAATTCTTAAATAGGCGCCGTAAGTTAAGTAGTCTTAGGTGCAGTAAACGGCAAACACAATAATAAGCAAAGACTTTTTTCCGTCTCTTCACAAATTACCCCCCAGCTGTGTACTGTTGCGTTGAACTTCGAAGACACTTCTGAAAACGAACAAAGGTAGTTTTTTCCATTTTTTAGTCTAAATTCCAGACTCCAGACAATAGAGTAAGACGCATGGGACCATTCAAGTTCATATCCTTCATTATCTTTCAACTGACACATACATATTTCACTGATCATTTAGTGAGTGTCGGTTAATCTGCCAACAAGTGGGACCACTAACAGGGGCTGTCCGCACACGCATGCAGACCCGCAACGAATAGATAATAAACAATGCCTTGATATAATAAAGTATATGTAAGGAAAACGTTGATTTTTATATCATATCTTTTCCTTTGATGTTACGGACAAATTTACTTTACATGAACTGTTTACATAATGATTTGGTTGGCGTAGAGTTGGCCGGCTCCAGTTCCCTTTGTGACTGAAGCCGCTGGGAAAATAAACAGTGTTTGATTGGGGGACGTGTCGCTGATGCCTCTATCATCCAGTTGACTCGAAGGTTATTGGGTTAATGGTTAAAGTGGGACATGTTTGGGTAACACCTCCCTGCAAAACAAAGCAAGGTATTGATATTCAGAGGGAATTGTGCCAGATGTTTATCCCTGATCATTTAGTTTAGTTTATCTGCGGGGATTTGAAAAACTTTTATTATATATACATATATGTTATATTTATATTTTATCGGTGAATATTTGAGTTTTGAAGATTGTACTGGTCATTTATGCTTGTATTTAATTCTATAGTGTATGAATATGTTATAAATCACTTTCCATTTTCATCTCTATTGACTGTACTCTGTACTGACATACCAGGGTATAACCATGGTAACCTCATGAAGTACTATAAAGTCACATTAACATTTATAGTACACACACACACACACAACATACAAATGGTGTAAATAATTAAACTGCTCTGAAATACAGGTTCCTATTTTCCTATTTCCAGATGTGCATGATAACAGGAACAGACAAGAACTGAGAGATGCTGCAAGAAGAATTGAAGCAGAATCCCCTTAATGGAAATGACTAGGGCTTGTCACGTGACTTGTATGCCCGGCGGTCTATTCCACCTAACGGGGAAAGCAGCTTGGAAAGCTGTAAAACTAGGAATAATCTGTTTTGATAAACAAAACATGCTTGGTGCCCATTGGGGGTAGATTCATCAAACCTTCTAACAAAGAAAAATGGAGTTGCCCATAGCAACCAATCAGAATCTAGCTATCATTTACTAGACTGTACTAGATAACTGATAGCTAGAATCTGATTGGTTGCTATGAGCAACACTTTCACCTTTCCAGGTTTGATAAATCTACCTCTGAGGGTCATTTGCCAACGTAAAAAAGCAAATCCCTGTATCTGTTCTTTGTAGCTTGCATGTGTCACTCTTCCTATTGCTGTGCTTGTAGAGCTTGAGCCTATAACTAAAAGTTCTCCACAGATAGTAATGTACAACAGGGGACCATCAGAACAAAAGCATGAGACTTACTTAATAAATTGGTGCAATATGGACAAATGCGATATAACCAGACACGAATGCAAGTCATGAGGTTGTCTAGTGAGATGATTCACAATTTGGAGTCAGCAAGTTAGCTTGGTTGTTGGTGCATCATTGCACACATCTTTTATTAATTGTTTAAACATAAAAAACGAATTTAAACAGACATTTGAAGGATATAAAACATACTTGCCTACTTTTCTCCACGGAGAGATCCTGGAAAGAAGGTGAAATGCAGAGTGGGAGGTAGGTGGGGTCCGCCAATGTTGTCATTTTGATCCGTCACTGTGACAAAACAATAAAACCGCATAATTTTGTCACGGTTGCGTACAGGTCCAAAATGACACAATTTGGGGTGGATATGAATCATCGCGGCACCCACCCGCAGGATGAGGGAGACTTAGCTGCTCTCCATGGAGTCTGGGAGACCTACACGGAATGCAAGAGACTCCCGGACAGTCTGAGAGAATGGACAAGTATGGTATAAATTATTGTTTTAATATGCATTTATTCTATAACCTATTAAATTAGCTATGGACAGGATATTTTAAAGACAATTTCAGTCATAAACTACGTCTGCACAATTCTATAACTCATTTTAGCATGCCTTTTGTAAAACTGATTTGGCGCCTGCAAAACACTGTTATGTGTAGAAATTTGAAACCACTTGTCGTGTCGTGATAACACAGTTAGAACGAGGTGGGCACAACGCGGCGATGTGAATTGTGTTATAAAACTGGGATCCACCCACCACTTCAGGGAGATTGCCAGACTCTCAGGAGTTCCAGAGATCACCCACTATATTGGGAGTCTCTCGAAAATTTCAGGAGAGTCAGCAAGTATCCTCTAAGCATGTAATAAATATTAAAAAAGCATTAATTATATTAAACATTGAACCACTGCAGAAAGTAACCCCTGTTAAAGTACAATAAAGATAAAGTAATCTCACCACCGCCACTTCCTACGGCTTGAACCGTGGAGACTTTCCATGTCAGCAACCCATAGTGATCTGTTGACGGGGTCAGTAGGCTGGGGGCCGAATTTCCTCAATGATACCAGAGAGGTAGAGAACTATTTTTATGCAAAACATGTGCTGGAAAAAAAAAAACCCCTACCCTCTGATTACATGAGAAAGGAAATAGTTTCTGTCTATGATAATTAAGAGGAGAGCACAAGAACAAAATAAAACATGCAGTAAAAAGGTATTGTTTAATGACTAATAAAATGCAATTGTTAAAAAATAAATAAACAAAATAAACTAAATTGGCAACATAAAGGCCTCATCTGTCAGTTGCCCGAGTGCCAAATGACAGCCTCCATGTTTAGTTAAACAAATTGGACAGCTCATATGGAGGTTGGCCAAACAGCTCCAACAAATGGTCATCTGTTCCAGATAACCTCAAAATTACACAACTGATTTTTTTTTTGGGGTCAATTATGTCCATGTGGATTGTCATGGAGCACTACATGTGACCATATTGGGCCAATTAGCCATTGACAGCAATGATATTGCTGTGTGTGTGTGTGTGTGTGTGTGTGTGTGTGTGTGTGTGTGTGTGTGTGTGTGTGTGTGTGTGGCCAGCATGACTCAACTTGTATAGAAATTCTCAACTTCTTGGATGTAGACAGTTCCTAAAGCTGCTTTGTCTAGATGCCCTTTTTGTACTTTGCGTAACCATCCCAATCCCGGGTCTGTCTCTCAGGCTCTTTAGGACTTCTCCTCTAGATTCTAAGCTCTCACAAGCTTCGGTATTTGTTAATATGTTTACTTGTGTACTTATGTTTTGTATGACAACTATCTGCCAATATGGAATTTATGGCGCCTTATAAATAAACGACGATGACGATAAATCAATTTATACGTATGCTCCAAACCTGTAGTAGGAGGTTACATGGTAGCACTAGGGAAATGTAAAAGTTACAGCCAGACCTAAAGGTGGAGGTTCCTTCCCTGGAGCTCATTTCAATTTTAATTGGCAGACTACCAAACAGTTTAGTTCATAGTTTTAAGGCAGAATTTTATCTATCCATCTATCTATCTATCTATCTATCTATCTATCTATCTATCTATCTATCTATCTATCTATCTATCTATCTATCTATCTACCTATCTATCTATCATATATATATATATATATATATATATCTATATATATATATATAGATATAGATATATATATATAAAAACCATTGGTCTGTTTGTTTATCTGTTCGGTTTTGCATTTGGACACCTCTGGATGAACTCAATGCTAGGTGGTCCAGTTAGATCCTGGCCAGGCTCAGGGGAGTAGGGGCCCGGTCAAACCTCCCGTTGGTGTACGTTGAGCAGAACTTTGACCCGGGGAGCCTGTTCTGGCCCTTCCATTTGATGAATATGGATGACATTTAATATAAAAACAAAGACAACACTGTGAAGCCACCTGATGGGTGTGTCGGAAGAGTTGCTAATTATTTTTAAAGGTTCACAGTTACATCCAACTCATTGATAACTTAGTAACTTGAATCCTGGGTAAGGCTGGGTACTTCAGCCGTACTTATATATTAGAATAGTAGCATCTGAGTAGGACTTAGGACCTGCCGACAGAGTAGTGACACCTTGTTCAATACTCCCGGCACCATGCAAACAGTGGTTGGTCGGCTGGATCTTTGTAATAACACGGTTTCCAAGGGAGGATGGGCCAGTTTCCTCTATTCAGGAATGTAAGAGATTTGTATTGAAAGTCCACCATCGACAGACATCTGTCTAAATAAGATTCAAACATCTTCAGAGAAGTATAAATCCAATGGCACAAGAATAGACATCTCTGTCATATACTGAAGGTATAGCCCTTTATACTTGCACAATCCAGAATCTCATTGTCATATCCTGAAGGTATAGCCCTTTATACTGGCACAATCCAGAATCTCATTGTTTCCCTTTGCATTTTTGTTCTAATTATTTTGAGATAATTAATTTAATAGCAAATATAGAGTTCTACAACATATATTCCTTCTACGGTGTCAAAGGTCCCACGTTTTACAGAGAGGTATTTGCACACCCCAACGGCAACAGTTTCAGGCTTCCAGAAAGAATCATTGGTGCTTATCAAACCTTATAACAAGGATTAATGGAGCTGTTGCTCATATTGGACCTTAGTCATCTAGAACCGTAAGTCCTGTTGCGTGACATTGCTCTGCGCAGGCTCAGACACAGATCTTATGCCAGTGAACGCATGCACATGTAATTCAAGTTTGAACGCAAATGACACTTCCGACTGCCTACAATTTGAAGGACGGAATGGGGGCAGGGAAGGGGCTTATGCACGTAGGCAATGTACAGTAAGGGGTTTTTAGCCGTATCACTTGCTCCAGCTGCAGGGCAGGTGTAAGTGCTGATTGATAGTGATGACAGGCGTGTATGCACACCAGGACTTGTGTTTGCAAGTAAGAGCAGCTGTAAAAATGCATTGTATGTACAGTAGGCATTAATTATTTTTTATTTATTTTTTTTAATGTATTTTTATTCATTATTATTGTATTAACAGGTGTTAATTTATTTAATAAATATTTTTTTCTATGTGTCTACATACGTCAAGTAATATTCAGCCAGAGTGCACTTATACCCGTATTCAAATGAAACTTTTCTTGAGATCTGCTTGTACTTGAATACGGGCATACATACGTACAATTTCTGTCCGATTTTTTATAAACGCAAATTGCGCATCACTTTGCATTCCATGATGAATCATACCCATTATCATTATGTTTTTTATTTATACAGTGCCACCAATTACGCAGTGCTGTACAGATAATATTTATCATTCACATCAGATATTTTTGGAGTGTGCGGAAACCCATGCAAACACAAGGAGAACATACAAACTCAGAACAGATAAGGCCTGCGATCAAACTAATGTCCCCAGTGCTGTGAGACAGGAGTGCTAACCACTGTGGCACTGAGCTGCCCATACTAACCAATCAGATACTATCATTTTCTGATCAGAATCTGATTGGTTGCTATGGGCCACACCTCCAATTCTCCTTTTCAGAAGCTTTAATAAATCTGCCCCCTAGCCTTTTATGCAAACATATGATTTACAAATCCAGTCAATTGTTTATTTTCAGGCGCTATAAAGCTCATTCAATCCAATATGATGTATTGGGCAAATTGGTCAATAATGTAATCGATTTTGGATAATCCTTTGTAATCCAAAAGGACTGGATTGATACTGATTGAAGTTTATGTATTGTGCAATTAAAATGCACGGAATCTTCCACTATTCTATATTTGCTCATGTACATTTTAAAAACTGCTGTGTGTGACTCAATCACATTTTTTTTTTACTTATGATTTACTTAAAATGATGAGATTAAAATGTTTGTGTCTCCATTATCTTTTGATAGGGAAATTCAGTCATTAATTCAGAAGCAAGCTACATTAACGCTTGTATGACCATCATCATCATTTATCTGATTCCGCAGTGTTGTACAGAGAACTCATTTATATCAGTCCCTGCCCCATTGGAGCGTACAGTCTAAATTCCCTAACATACACACAGAGACTAGGGTCAATTTTGATAGCAGTCAATTAACTTACTAGTATGTTTTTGGAGTGTGGGAGGAAACCGGAGCACCAGGAGGAAACCCACGCAAACACGGGGAGAAGATACAAACTCCACACAGATAAGGCCATGGTCGGGAATTGAACTCATGACCCCAGTGCTGTGAGGCAGAAGTGCTAACCATTTAGCCACCGTGCTGCCCAACATTACATTAACGCTTATATGACCAGCTGGAGTTCTTTAGAACTAGGTCCCTCATCAGTCCCAGGGGTATATTTACTAAGCTGCGGGTTTGAAAAAGTGGAGATGTTGCCTATAGCAACCAATCAGATTCTAGTTTTCATTTATTTAGTACATTCTACAAAATGACAGCTAGAATCTGATTGGTTGCTATAGGCAACACCTCCACTTTTTCAAACCCGCAGTTTAGTAAATATACCCCCCAGAGTGGTCCTGGATGAGGTCCCAGAGAGTCCTGGTGAGATGCAGCCCACGGTGGGCTTGTAGCCATCTGCTGAGTGTGCCCAGTAAGACTAACTTTAGATTGTTCGCTCCTTTGAGCAGGGCTCTCCTACCTCCTGTTTCCATCACTTTTAACTGCGCTCTCCAGCTACTCAGCTCACCTCCTCTCAGTCCCTCTGCCCTCTGTCTCCTCTCACTTCTCTCCGCTCCCCTCAGTGGCTCTTAACCTGTCATCCGTGCCCACCCTCTTGCGCCATAGTTACCTGCCTGTACTCACTTTTCCCCTCCCTCCCTCTCTTTCATGCTGTGCCTGAGCCCCCAGAGTTATAGTGCTTACTGTTACTTGTACTGTGCTGTTTCACCTTGTACTGTGCCATTGTTTGTCCTTGTACGGCGCTACGGATACTTTGTGGCGCCCTATAAATAAAAATTAATAATAATAATAATAACTAGGTTTAAGGGAGTCAGACCAAAAGCCGGCACAGCTAACTCCAGTTACACAGACTGACTGAGAAGGAAATGGACGTTTGCTGGAGCAGCTTCTGGATTGACAGTCACAAGGTGTAAGGTAGTGCCCAACCAGGGGCTTATGTGAGTTCTTTTATTATTTGAATGCTCTTTGCTATAATTTGCTGCAAACATTTAAAGTTTTAGAGAGTATCTAATACATCATCAAATAGGATTAGCCACTCTCTAATTTATTAATGTCTTAAGAGATTGGCACAAAAATATCTTATAGCTTACTGTCTTATAGTAAAATATATAAAAATATATAGTAAAAATATCTTATAGCTTACTGTCTTATAGTAAAATATATAAAAATATATAGTAAAAATATCTTATAGCTTACTGTCTCCAGGCCACCAGGTCCAATGAAAGTAAAGGAGGTGGGCAGATTCCACCAATCAGAGTGGAGGGGTGGGGAAATGCTAAATCACCCCCTCCTAAGAAGTCTAGGTCCGCCCCTCTGCCCCTCTTGCACTTATCAATGCTTGCAAACAGCCTTGTAGCAAAAACTTCCCTAATTCACATTTTAGTTAAGCAACACAAGCTCCTCTCCTCTTTATCTTTATTACTACTAAATATTTGCTTACTGGCAGCAAATAAAATAATTTGAAAAGTTTTAAATTTAATGGTATCTTTGTCAATCATGGGACTTTTTGGTTTATGCATCTCCAATTGTGAGTGCATACAGAAAATGAGCTGGATCGTCTGAGAGCTGTACAGCTAGCACCGTTTGGCAAACATATCTATAAATTGTCCGTTGGCTGGAAATATATTTTGACTTGTAACGTGTAGTGATCGGCAATCAATATCATTTTGAATTGACAGTGTTTGCTGGCAGCGTATTATTTATAATAACACACACGGGCTCATAAATCCCGCAGTACTTGAGCTGCGAGTGAAAACATTCACCTTCACTGTCACCGTTCCTTTGTGTTTCATGTTTAGATTTAAAATCAACAGTGTATTATACAGCATTGGACTTGGTGAATTATATGACAGATGTTACATTACATTAAACGCTATTGAATGGAACTGATATATAGTGAAATCTCTCCAATGATTAAAAATACCAGGGAAATAGTCATGTTCACAGAATCGGGGCGTTAAGTCAGTTCACACGCCCTTGGTTGGCGTTAGGTGCTTGTAAGGCAAATTGCATCAATCACACTCCTTTATGTAAGCTAGGAATATGAACGCAAACAATCATTAATTATCCGGGCAGGATTTACTTTGCTGGAGCCTATAGGCACATAACCTGTGACCTCTTAAACCCCACCCTATCACCCAGTTACACCTTTAACATAGAAGTTTCCATAGTTTTGTAAAGTTCCAACTCTCTCAGTTAAATCATGTTCCCTGGTGTTTACCCCTGTACGATTAATCTAACCTGTCTGCAGTTATATCCGCATAAACTGAATTTTCTCTCAAACCCTCAGTTTATTTTACTTTGCTGATGAAAACACGGTTGTACTGGGGGAAAAAAAATACATCTTTCATTCTCTGTCCCCTCGAGGTAAAAAAAAAAAATACAGTGCGAGTACTAAATCCCAGACTGTTAGTTATGTATGAATGATCCTCTTTTGTGCTGTACAATGATTTTCCTACTTGGCTTTGGGACGGAACATGAGAAAACTTTTGTGAGATGGAATATAAAAAGAAAGATGGCAAAAATCTGTTTAAAAAATAACGAGTATGGAAAGTTTCATGTGGTCTCCACAGTCCAAAATGTGTTCTGTGGAGGGAATGAGAAGAAGGCCCTGTCCCATTGGAGTTTACAGTCTAAATTCTCTAACACACACACACACACACACACACACACACACACACACACACACACACACACAGATAGAGAGAGAGAGACTAGGGTAAATTTTTGATGGCAGCCAATTAACCTACTAGTATGTTTTTTTGGAGTGTGGGAGGAAACTGGAGCACCTGGAGGAAACCCACACAAACACGGGGAGAACATATAAACTCCTCACAGATAAGGGCATGATCGTGAATTGAACTCATGACCCCAGTGCTGTGAGGCAGAAGTGCTAACCACTTAGCCACCGTATGTTTTTCTTCTTCTGGCGACCTGGTGATACTGGTTGGTGTTTTTAGAAACTGGTGAATATGAATAACTTCTTAGCTCTTGCCTTCTAGAAGTAGTATTACTCACACAAAGAGGTGACCATGCCTTGGAAGAGAAGACTAATGTTGACTACAGAAACCCTCCTAGTATATCTCCAAGCCTCAACTTTGGCAATAATATTTGCTTAGCAGTGCCTTCTTATTAAAGTGATCCTCTACTTTTCCTGCTCTATTCCCCCCTCCTGTTTTTCTCTCTGCTCCGTCTTATTTTTTAACTGAGAGATTCTCTCTTTCTTGGAAGTAGTTTTGGTGAATTTCATTTGTGCCGTCATCACCGTTAAGTTGTTCTGAACACACGGACACATTTTTTCTCTGACAATTTGCCTTTTCCTGCCCTATGAATGACTGAAGACTTTAGGGCTGATGCAGAGGTAGGCGCAATTACGCCCCAAATCACTTGCACAATTTGCTTTCATTTTAAAAAGCTGCAATAGTGTTAGGCTGCCGGTCTCGTAATAAACTTACAGAACTAGCGGTAGAGGTCTTCGCTTGTAGCAGCCACCTTTCCAGTAGAGCTTGATGTGCTCACAGGCACTCGGATGCCCCCAGGTCTTAACTCTTATTGTAGTTTATTAACAAAACCACCGCACAGGGCCGGAGTAAGCGATTCAGATGGTAACGGATGGTCAGACGTAAGCCAAGGTCAGGGGTCCGAACAAAGCAGAGTAATCAAAGACAGGCCAGTAGGTCAGGGCTGGCAGCAAGCATGGATATCCAAATAACTAGCAGAAGTCAGGGCAATCAGAGTGAAAGCCGGTCCAAAACAAAACCAAGGTCAAAACAGGAAATATATCAGGAGTCAGCAACTCAGTACACACAGCAGGTCAGCAATCCACAAGGAATTAAACGGTATAACCGGCAGGGAGGCTAAGCCCTCCCTGCTTTAAATACTAAAGACAGCCAATCAGGGACAGACAATTTGAATGACATAATAAGCCGCCCAAGCGCTGCTTAATAAATGTAATCAGTCCTAATTAGCCCGGAGGCTTAATTGAATTCACAGTGCACCCGTCCGACTGCCCTGTGTTGCCGGGGCACGGTGGTCTGACAGATTGGTGTCCAGCCATTGCCCTAGCAATGGCCGGACGCCGAAAACCGGAAGTGATGTCCTGGTCATCAAAGAGACGGCCGGGACGCAGAGGACAGCGGAAGCGAGTCGCGGCTGTGCCCACGGCCGCCGAAGCTCATAACAAATAGCTGCCATATGCAAAGCAGAAACTATCTTAGGATTCGTGATGGTCCTCAACAGCAGCAATATGCGCATCTGGTTTGCGCTAAGCATAAACACTTACGTCCCACTTGCGCCCATGTTTTTAACCATTTATTTCATTTGCAACAAACGCATTAGACAATAAAACTGCCATAGCCTCTCACAATACAGCAGGGAAATAAACCCTGTCTCATGTATCAAAAAAATAAAAGTTTTGCTCACACACAGACAAAACCATAATATGTTCTCATGTGGAAAAAAACTGCCCTCATCTTATATTGGATCCAGCTGGGTTGTGATGAAATAATCATTTATTTGCTTCAGCATTTCTCCATACCTATCAGTCTGAATACCTACCAGCATGTTGTATGCCATGGCTGCTAATTCTTCCCTACAACCAATGGCATCTTCTGTCTGTGATCCATCCTTCCAGAGCCGTAACTTAGAATTCTAGCGCCTGGGGCGAGAAAGACAAATGCCGCCCCCCTAGCCCTCAATTTTAACCAAATGAACTTAAAATATATTCCTAAATTGCGCCCCCCCTTCAGGTTTGCACTCTGGGCGGTCGCCCCTGTTGCATAGCCCTAGTTACGGCCCTGCATCTTCCTAAACTATCAGTTCTTGACTCTGATCATCAATACTAATCTGACCAGCTTCATCTTCAACATTCTCTATATTTACATGTTCCCTTCAGCCTGGTCATTGGTTCTGGAGAGGGCAATAGCCAGGGGCTAGCTGTCAAATTTTAGTCTTCTGGGGATGGGTGGGGGGGGGGAGGGGGGGAGGTGAGACTTAACTCAGCAGCATATTAGGAACATTTCAAAGGAAAAAAATGCAGGTAGCCCATTGACCCAACCCAAGGTAGCCCACTAGCCCACTATGGGGCCGGCCCGGATGGCAGATGCCCCCTGCCCCCAACCCAGCCTGGCCCTGGCAGCAGCTCAGTGACCACCTTCATTATCCTGCTATACACAGCTGAATGACTGCTCTTGCAAAGAAAGAATGACTAAAATATAGCTACTGCCACGATCATTCTGTTAACAGACTCTGTGGTCTCAGTAAAGGGGCACAGCATCTTACAATTGGCAGTTGCCATTACCCATGTTAATGGGATCCTCACAAATTTTGGATGTAAAACAACAAAGTGATTGATGGTTTTCGCTCTTGCAGTCTCTCAGGCACAGTCAAAGCTGAACTACATGTAGTTAGAAGATCACGTATGAACTGATTCTGTAACACATTGTACCATCATTGTTAGGTGGCAAAATCATTCTAATATCTGATTAAATGTGAACAGCTCTTCAATGACATCGTTAATATGCTTTCAGTGGCTGGGTAAGTGCACCAGGATTCTCTGTTCAGTGTGGTTAAGCACATGACCAAAACAAGTCATATGTAGTATTTTCCACAACCCCAAGGTGGCAACGATATTAGGGCCAATGTCATGTGTAGCAATGTTTAGCTGTCTACTATTTATGCAAACAAGGACTTCTTCTCTTTTCATAAAAACCATTAAAGCCGGTGGCGATGAAGATGGCAACAACGATGGTAATGATGATTTTTGTACACTCCAAAACCATCCAGTGAGTGGTGAAAGCTATATATATATATATATATATATATATATACATATATATATATATATATAAAGAGAGAGAGAAAGAGAGAGAGAGAGAGAGAGAGAGAGAGACAACTTGGCCACAGTCGCATGGCCACATATCATTAAAGCATGAACAAACAGATTTAGAGTGTGACCGTTCCATGGTGGCACCAATATTGGTTTATAAGGCAGTGAACACTTTTAGTATATATATTATAATACAATGTACTTGCTATCTTAGTTGTGCACAAGCTATCAATTCTCAGAATGACTCAGATTCATCAAAACTGGGACTACTTGTCGGGTCTGGACCGCCAAGACTGCTCACCAGGGCCGGGGGTCCATTCACAGCTGCGATACCGAATGCTCACTGCGTCTGCAGACAGCGCACTAGCAGATACTGCGCTAGTACTGAAGGCGCTGACCCACTTCTCTGCAGTCACCACCAGCAAGGACCAGCGGATGGGGCCATTTTGCTGAAGGCCAAGGTTGCCCTTACTTAGACTCATTCTACTTTCTTTCAAATATTTAAACTAAGAATATGAAAGCAAATGAATTACAAAACTTGCTAAAACAAAGAAACACTACAAAAAACAACCAAACTACATTTTAACTTTTAATCACCCTCCCCTGCTGCTGTGTTTCCTGACGCTCTTACAGAAATTGTAAACAGCCAATAGGCAATGAGAGGGGTGGATCAGACTGGGATCTTGCGAATCAGAGTGAATCTCCAATCTGTCTGCAATGTTTTTTAAAAAGAATTCTGGGGTTTCATAAAACCCTAATCATTCCGAGCTCTTGTAGATTGGTACCTACTGCTGGTAGGTATACCTAAATTGAGCTGGCATACCTACATTTATATCTGGTCTGCCAATGTTATTTTTCTGGCAAGATTTACTGCTTTCAGATGGAGAACTGACACATTTATACAATTCCAATTTAAAGCCTGTAATATAATTTCCAATATCATGACATCATTTAGTGGTGTTGTAGTTTAATCAGCAAAAGTGCTGTGTCTGGGCCATAAACATGCAGTCAATAACAAACATGCAGCATGTGGACACTGGGTAATTAATCAGTGGTCTTAGTGGTGAGTCTGTGGGCACAAAGTCATCAATCAGCTTTAAGCAATTTCTGTTCATTCAGGAAGATAAATTTTATTACTTGCAGAAATGTCCAACTTGTGACATGAAATCATTGGAGGATTTTCTGCTGCAAGTTCTTTTAAACTGAGGTCACTGCACGATATAAATATTGTACCGAACACAACCATATGCAGATATACTAACACAATGATCAAAACGGCATTGGGTTCACTTCAGGGGGTAGATTAACTAAAACGTCCAATCAGGTGAAGTTAAGATGTTGCCCATAGCAACCGAGCAGATCTGTGTTCTAGAATGAAATAGATAAATGATAGAAAAATAGTGGTTGCTACGGGCAACAGCACCACTTTCATTTTTAGGAGTTTTAGTAAATCTGCCCCCAGGACTATGAATAAAGTTTGATATTATTTAAGTTATATGGTCTATTTCATACATTTTCATTGTTTTGTTCCTGGTTAAAGTTCTATAGATTTACATGCCATTATACTACTTTCTTTGGTAATTCGTTCTATCTGAGACAAGTAATATACTGTTAGGTACCAGAGTCACAAATAGCAATGACAATATTCAAGTTCTAACTCTGCCTTTGTCAAAGATTCAATATTTATGAAATACTGTGTTTGCAGCCTTGTGCAAAGGAATGCGTTCTGGTAATTCACAATGCAGTTGTCAGCATAGCACAAAAGTAGTTTACTTCCTATATTATAATAATTCACCGATATTTCTGCCGCTGTGCCTTGTTTTACAAATTGCACACTAATAAGCTAGTCAGGATGGTGTTGATTGTGGGATGAGCAAATATTTGCTCAGGTAATGGGCAGACACTGCCGAACCATGGAACGTGGAATATCTGCAATAAAGTCCCGGATTATGCATGGATCTGAAAATGCAAGTAATTAACATTGTCCATATCAGAAGGCATTCCTGACTCCATAGTGCTATTTATCCATGCAAAATGATTTCTAGTCAATCATAGTAAGGGACATATTAAATAATGACAGCTACATGAGGTACTCCCCAAATATAACTACATTTTGATGATTTGTACATTATATATGTGTTTAACAATGACATGTACAGATAGGAGTGTTTCTTGAAAACAATTTGGAATACCTGCCTGCTCTCCTGGAGACTCACAGATTATTATTATTATTACCATTTATTTATATAGTGCCACTAATTCCGCAGCGCTGTATAGAGAACTCACTCACATCAGTCCCTGCCCCATTGGGGCTTACAGTCTAACCTACCAGTTTGTTTTTGGAGTGTGGGAGGAAACCGGAGCACCCGGAGGAAACCCACGCAAACACAGCGAGAACATAGAAACTCCTTAAGGTCATGGTCGGGAATTGAACTCATGACCCAGTGCTGTATGGCAGAAGTGCTAACCCTTTAGCCACCGTGCTGCCTCACTGATTTGGTGTAATTCTCCCAGCCTGCCGGGAGAGAAAGCATTTCTCCCAGAACCCTCCCACTGGGACCTCAATGACGTGATTCACCACAGCATTTCGCCACCCCCTTTGTGCCTGCTGTTTAGCCCCCCCTCTGGGATCTCCTGGAGATGAAGTGGTGAAAGTTGGCAAGTATGCACTGTGACAGTCAGAGGCGTCCGGTGAGTGTTTGGAAACTAAATGGAAAATAAATAAGCCAGCGCTCGGTTAATCTCATACAGTCCAGAGTACAAGCTGCATGCCAACATAAATGCCCTATTTGGATACAAACAAAGAAAGTTGTTGTCTGCACTTATCCTTACTATGGCAAATCTTTGTGTATCTAGCAAAATGCAAGTATGAGTTGGTTCATATTTTGATCAAAACATTTAAGCTTGCAACCCAACATCAAATTGTTTCCAAATATGGCCTAATGTTGTCTTATACTTAAATAGGCTGGAAGGACAGCAGCTAAGAGAACATTCACTTAAAAATCACATTGTTCTTCTTCATATCTTCTTTCCTTCCACAATCACATCTTCTTTCCTTCCACAGTCGAAATGGAAATATCAATTAAGTAAGCTGAATAGACGGATGCAGCTATACATAATGTAGCTGCCACACTAATGAATTAAGTACTATTAGCTAGAGGGGTGAATACAAAATCAGCCAATCATAAGAAGATAGCAAGTGTTGCTGGTCATCATCATCATTTAGTATCATTGCACCAACCCTCCAGCGCATGCAAGAGACATGGCTCCCGATAGGTGTATAAGTGTATGCGTCTAGGTCTATCTCACTCGTAATAACATGACCACGCCTCTACTGTACGCTTGTCCCTTCCATTCCTGGTTCCACCTCTCCAGCAGTAAGTAGTCTAAGGCTAGGTACACACTACAGTGCTACCAGACGACTATCGGGGCAATCACACGATAAATGACGGCCCAATATCGCATTAGTGTGCACAGTCCAACGATTAACAAGGATCGTTCCAAAGCTCATCGTATCGTTTCATTTGCTTTTTTAAACTGGACAAAAAAATCTTGTTCAACGATGGAACAATGTCGTTCCAATTCTGCAGTGTGTATGCACTCACGACCGGCAGTGTCCATAGACATCTAAGAAGTGTGCACAGTTTTTTTTTTTTTAATTATTGTTAACGATATCGCATCGGAAGAAATTCTGTATAGTGTGTACCCGGCTGAAGATGAGACAGAATTGACACGCGGATGTATTTGTACGTTTATTTGGTGCAGATGCCCTGTACTGAAATGCTTATTTTATATTATTTATTCTTGTTTTTGTTGACAGATTCACAAAAAGTTAATACTCCTGAGGATAAATGTATTAAGCTCCGATTTTGAAAATCCAGTGATTTTCTCGCGGGTGTTTCATCTCGCAGTTGTATTAAAGTGAGATTTTAGGTAAAATTGCCAGAGATGAACAGCGATTTGGATAATCTGAATCTAAATCGCAGTTTAATACATCTGGCGACTTGGGGACTAAAATCGCGGGTGATGGCGCGATTTTAAATTGCTGAAAAAAATCAGACCTTAATACATTTACCCCCTGGGGGTAAATGTATCAATGTCCGGATTCTTCAACTCCGGCGAGTTCAGCGTCTTCAGCGCTTGAATTTAAAGCGGCGCTGCCTTGTAAAGGGAAGTTTCCCTTTACAAGGCAGCGCCTCTTTAAATTTAAGCGCTGAAGACGCCGATCTCGCCGGAGTTGAAGAATCCGGACATTGATACATTTACCCCCTGATCTTTCTTCACGGTTGCAGGAAACCAAATGACACAATGACATACAGAACAGGTTAAATAATTGATTAATCCTCTAAATAATCAGGTTATCAAGGTATGCAAACCTGATTAATTAAAGCAAACAGCTAATCAACGAAAATGGAAATCTGATTACTTAAGAAAATATTTCATCTTGAAACTGTTAAAGGGAAATATTCCATGCGCTTATCTTCTCATTGCTGCTTATCCATATAATAATTCTTCATTTGCAAGTACATTAAAAGAAAAAAAAAAACGTAGCATGGGCATAGCTGATGCCCTGAGGATGAGCTAACACTTTCAATCAGTGGGAAATATCTGGAGGGCCCTCACTGATAAATTAACAAATCAAGATACGGCTGGGAAAGGAATCTCATGCAGAGTAAAGACGCCATTGTCCCCAAATCAGGAGCGTACCGAGCACTTCTGCTGTGATTGGCTGCATATACATCCAGCAGCACGTTGCTGAGAATCTCACATGTAATATAAATCCGGATGAACAGAATAAATCAGAATGTACAGGATAAAAGCATGTACCTTTTTTTCCTGCAAAATCAAAACTAATAAGTAAAGGAGTGCATTAATTTAACCATATCACATAATAAACTAATATTGAACAAATATTTCACACGCTTTCACTTTTTCTTAGAGGTGTGAATACTATCATCATCATCAGTTATTTATATAGCACCACTAATTCCGCAGCGCTGTACAGAGAACTCACTCACATCAGTCCTTGCATAAATTCACTAACACACACACACACAGAGATTAGAATCAATTTAATAGCAACCAGTTAACCAACTAGTATGTTTTATGGAAGGTGAGAGGACCACAGAGAGAACATACAAACTCCACACAGATAAGACCATAGTCTGGAATCGAACGCATGACCCCAGTGCTGTGAGGCAGAAGTGCTAACCGGTAAGGGATGTAAACGGCGTTTTAGTGCGTGTAATCTGCACAATTGCTCTACGCATGCCCGGAATGGGACCATACGCCACCGAGCGCAGCAACGTTCAATTCATCTTTGAGCACAAAGGACACTTACTACAGCCAACGATTTCAGGTTTGGGAAGGGGATTTGCTCATAGTCAATGTTTAGTAAGGGCATGCAAAGGTCGAACGCCCGAAGCAGAGTCTGATTCCATCTCTGGGCATCTCTCAGGTACTTGTTTTCAGCTGTGTCTCATTGCTCCAGCTACAGGTCTAGTTTAAGAGCCGATTACTAGCGATGACAGTATCGTATGCATGCTATAACATGTGTTTGCCATCAGGAGCAACTGTAAACATGTATTTTATGAACAGTAGACATTCATAGCAACCTAATAAATGCATTTCATGAAAAAACATTTTTTATTTTTTAATGTTTTATCATTAGCGCCTATAGTATTAACAGGGGACATTCATTGAATAGCTTTTTTTATTTTTCTGTGCATTCTTTTGTGAGTTTATATTCCACATATGTGTTGAACGTATTCTGCAGTGTCTTGTCTAGTAGAGTAGAGCAGACCTACACCCGTATTCATTACATACGGAACTTCACCAGAGATACGCTACTTGTTGAACTTGGGCGTGCGTATAACCAATTTAAGTACGTATTTAAAAAAAAAACCCCACACATTACGTTCAGTATGCATCCCTTAATAAATCAGCCTCTTTGTGGCCTGCAAGATGTAGTGGAGCCAGCTGAGTGTGCAGTAGAGATGAGCATAACGATTATGTAAGTTCCAAGATTCTACAGGAAGTTATAGAACTACCACCTCTCTAGGGTGCGAAGGTGGCGCTAGTCTACTCTCCCAGCGAATGAGATGAGGCTTCTATTGAGCATTTACTGGCCCACAAATAGGGATTTCCTGTGCATGCTCCAGCCCCCGTGTATTCTCATGGGAGCAGGACGGAGGTCTTGGGATTGTGGACCTGCCCTGTTTACTGATTTCAATTAAATGAAGTCTCAAAATAGTTACATGAATCCTATACTGTTTCACAAATGATCAGTGTAAACATGAAGCAATCAGAATAGAAGTACCCATGACCTGCTCTCAGAATTCATGGTCTCACCTTTCCCTGTTGACATTGCTTTTAGCAATGACCACTTGGGTATGAGTCTCTGTAGAGTGCAAGTGCGAGAGGTCAGAGGACAAGAGCCAAAGATATAGTGACATATTGATTGGTAGCCGTTGACAGCTTTCTGTCACTCTGCCATTATTTTTTCTGTCTCCTAAGTCACTAAAGGCTTGTAGAGGTCAGGTTTCAAGGTCAGAACTTTAGACAGAGCAGACAGTGCATGTAGTGAGGGGAGCCCGAGTGTGGTGCACAGATGGACTACATGGCACCACAAAGTGCAGTGGTCATACAAGATTGCTTCTCAGTAATCGTGCTTTCTAATTGTCCATAGCAACAGTATTGATCTTAATGGTATATCTGCGGGCCAGTGGAAGGGCTCTGGGGCAGGCAGAGGAGGGGATGTCAGAGTCAGCGTTGCCTGAGATGCTGTCGGCTGTCGCTCCTCTGTGCCAGCACCAGGCTGGGAATGTGTTGCTGCCCTAAACTCCCAGACGATTACTGGCATGGATGAGTAGCATATGGTGGCACAACAGTGCAACACACAAAGTGTGCAGGGAAGGCTCAAGTTAACTTAAATAAGTAAACAGACCCCCTCTTCCCTTAGTTAACCAATAAGGAGTAGAGTGTGTATAATTAAAATCCTCAGTAGACAGAGCAGGAGCACCAAGAAAAATAAATTAACTAAATGAGCGGCATGATGTCTCTCATTCAGTTTTTAGGCACCCCCAAACAGTAGATGCCATAGACAACAGCATTGTTTTGCCTTCTGGTAGTACTAGCCCTGGTGGTAATGGGCATTTTTACGAAAGCAAAATGCTGGAGGTGTTTTTTCTGGTCTGGCCTGGAGGTGTTTTTTTTAATGCATATTTATTTCCAATCCCTTTACCTACCAGTATGAGTTCTAGCATTGAAAGGGGAATTTCTGACCATAAATAAACATGACACGGCGAACTATTACATGAGGTCCAGACAGGTTTAAATTGGACATTTACGGTGACCAGTTAGAAGTTGCAAGTGTGTAGCATGGAATCATGTGTGACGGGCTGCTGTACCGTAGGCTGATTTGTTAAAAACTGGAAGATGAGTAGAAAGAGGTATTTTACTGGTCCTTACTGCTACTGATAGACATCTTACTGGTCCTTACTGCTACTGATAGACATCTTACTGGTCCTTACTGCTACTAATGGACATCTTACTGGTCCTTACTGCTACTGATGGACATCTTACTGGTCCTTACTGCTACTGATGGACATCTTACTGGTCCTTACTGCTACTGATGGACATCTTACTGGTCCTTACTGCTACTGATAGACATCTTACTGGGCATTACTGATACTGATGGACATCTTACTGGTCCTTACTGCTACTGATAGACATCATACTGGTCCTTACTGCTTCTGATGGACATCTTACTGGGCATTACTGATACTGATGGACATCTTACTGGTCCTTACTGCTACTGATGGACATCTTACTGGTCCTTACTGCTACTGATGGACATCTTACTGGTCCTTACTGCTACTGATGGACATCTTACTGGTCCTTACTACTACTGATGGACATCTTACTGGTCCTTACTGCTACTGATGGACAGCTTACTGGTCCTTACTCCTACTGATGTACATCTTACTGGTCCTTACTGCTACTGATGGACATCTTCCACTGAATGAAGGTATCAGTGGTCAGGTCAGATGGAACATCAGAATGATACATTTCAGTTTACAAGGGCTCTCTTTTTATACAGTTTTAGACAAAGCCTCACAGGCTATTTTTAGAATCAGGATGCAATTTGTTTACCCAAACATGGATTTACATGCAATGCAAAGCTTACAATATTTACACTTATCTGTGATATCCTAAAAGCTTGCTGTGATTTCGTGCATCTTATTTTGGACACAGTGGACATCTGACAGCAAGTCTAATTACCCCTTTCTTTCCCTTAAGGGGTATTGGACACTCACATCAAAATGTTTAATTAACACAAGATTAGCATGTGTGCTTTCTTCCAACAGTTGCAGAATAAAAAAAAGGGTCCTGCGCTATTTCCTTTAAATAAATTTATACCATAAGTTACTTATAAGTGATCCAGTCACAGTACCTCTTACTAAGTTAGCTCTCAATTTAAAAACACATATAAGTATGCCCCAAAAGTATGGACTCTCATTTTTTAGAGTTAGGACCACCCTATTAGCAGAAGCGCCGTGAAGTGGCGGGTGGCTTACCATGCATTTGCAAATGTGTGTAACTAAGAATTCTGATTTTTATGTACAAGTAGAAATAGCAGCTTTGTTACTGGTTAACAGCAGTGTACTGGGGGATTCTTCTCTGTATTTGCTCCTTTCAGGATAACTCCACCCTTTCAAGCACCTGCTGTTAGCCTATAAATTGAATGAGCAACTTTCTTTTTTGCTTTTAAAAAAAATAATACTAATAATACTAATAATTATACTGCTGGTTATAGTTTTTGAGCAACTTATGGTGTAACACACTGTCAATGCATTAAGCACATAGGCCAGAAAAATAAAAGGTATGTGTTTATTGAGAATTACTGAGCTAGTATGTCCATTTACAATTTCCTGTTAGAATAATGATTATTCACGTCTGTCTTGCAACAACTACTGCGCTGTATGTTTTTCAAAGTTTTAAAAGATTAGTCAGAAGACGGGAAACTAGAAACTGACAACTGGCAGAAATATGTGCTGCTGTAGTGTAAATAGCCTATGGGTGGTGTGATAGGACACCTGGGAATGCAGATTTAGAGAAAGAACGGAAGATATCTGTACAATCAGAGTGCTAAAATCAGTGCAATCCTCACTCAGTGTGGGATGGCAAAGGTACGTCAACCTGCCCAAAGTTGGAATGAGTAATCTACATAGCAACGAGAGGCAAAGACAAGCACTGTGGGCACCAATCAGATACGTCAACACCAATGGAACAAACCTACCTAAAGTTGGAATGAGTAATCTACATAACAACGAGAGGCAAAGACAAGCACTGTGGGCACCAATCAGATACGTCAACACCAATGGAACAAACCTACCTAAAGTTGGAATGAGTAATCTACATAACAACGAGAGGCAAAGACAAGCACTGTGGGCAACAACTACACAATTCCAGACAAGGGTAATTGGACGTTTGTCGGCTGGTTACTCCAATGATCCCTGAGTGGTCAATTAGTGGTCTCTTGTTCATACTTGTAAATGTAAAACGCAGCAAGATACTTCGTTAATGCCACTAACAAGACCCAAACTTGAAGAGCTCAGAACCAAGATGGGATTCACATGATAAGTAGTTGTCCAATATAAATGTTAAAGCAATACTTATGCAATGTTTACTGTGTCCAACTACTGTACAATATGTGTTTTTATTAAGTTGTCAATAAAGTTTCCTAAAAAATGAGGACTGGAAACCAGAAACTGACAGCTGACATGTGTGTTGCTGCAGTGTAAGTTTTACTACTTAACAAAATTATCTCCCTTAACTTCAAGGCACCTGCAAAATGTCCAGAATTATCTGCTGCTAACATTTGCCTCTATGTTATTGGTCCACTACTGATTAAATATGCTTTAAACCATACTTGCCAAGTTTGTGACTCTGTCTTCCGGGAGATCCTAGAGGACAGGTCATGTGACAGGGGTAGGAGGGGGCCCCCACTATAAAATGCTGAAAATCACGGTATTGAATAGCGGGGTTGAGGCTTAATGACACGTTTAAGCCCCCTCCCCCAACCCCCCCCCCCCCCATATTCAATGCCGTGAATTTCCGCATTTCTTAGGATCCGGGCGGTATGCCTACTCTTCAGGGTCTCCGGGAGGACTCCCCGAAATTTGGGAGCCTCCCGGAAATTCCGGGAGAGTAAGCAAGTATGCTTTAAATATATTTGTATCTTCTATTGTTTGCAACATATTTAGAGTTCGCTTAACAAAGACTTTCTTGACAGCTGCTCTGGTCTGTTGTATTAGGAAAATCCGCAAGTATTTATTTCCTATAGACCTACATGCTTAAATTATTCTGTGCAGTCTACAGGCCAAGCGACAGAATCTGTGCCTCCGTTTTATTATGTGTGGTTGATTTATCTCCTATCCATAGGGAAAGCCATAAAACAGCTGTCATGCAGGGGTATTTAAAATATAAAAAAAAACTGTTACTTGTTTAATGTGAAATCCCAACTCTCTCTGTTGAATTGAAATATTTATTTAGATAGTCAATGAGGGAAGGAGATGCCTGTAGGGGTAGGTTTGAAGAATGCATGCATATGATCAGACGTCTCAGCAGTTTAATCCGGCTTTTTCAGTTGCCCTAAAGTTTCCAAACTAATCAGAGTAAGCTCCCCCCAGATATCTATACCTCGGAATATATCCGTCTTGCTATAAAACTGCCTGCACAGCTGGTGTTCCCTATACAATTGGGAATATTTTTAGCGCACAGAAAAAAACAGATCCTAACAGGTGTGCATTTTATTGCCCTTTTTTATACACAGTAAATTTTAACAGAGGCCAAATAAGAACTGAAAACACCCAGCCATTCGGAGCGAGTCTTCCTGTTCTCTAATTAAAGGGGAACTGCAAGAACTAACAGCAAGCAATTTGTTTGTATTAAAATGTATTGTATCTACAGATAACAGGTTTAACATTTTCATATGTATTCTCACAATTCCTTGATCATAACTGAAGAGAGCGACGCTTTGAAGGAGCTGCAGACAGTGTTGCCAACTGTTGACAATATATTTAACTGGCAATTTTCTATAAATTTACTAATGACTATTATTTATTAGTGACACATTGTTATATCAAAACCTAACCATAATTAAAAGAAGAAGGTGAGTCTACAATTAAACGGCTCAGAGGTTTTAGGTAAGGGGTTAAACCCACCCAAAAATCTCAAAATGACTATCGCAACACTTGTGTATATATTTTGTCAACAGTGGTCTGTTTTTTTTCTTACTGACAGGTGAAAATGTAAGTCATACTTGCCAACTCTCCCGGAATGTCCGGGAGACTCCCGCAATTCGGGAGAGTCTCACAGACTCCCGGGAGAGTATGGCAATCTCCCGCATCTGCCCACTTCACTAGGAAGTGAATTAGGTCCAAAATGCCGCGATTCTCTGGGAATTGCGGCATTTGGCCCCGTCCCCGCTGTAAAATGATGCCATGGGGGCGGGTCCAAAATGACACAATTTTCAGAGCCCCCTTCCTGCATGCCCACCTTCCCCATGAGGCTCCTGGATGCCAACTAAAAAAGTTTGGCAAGTATGATGTAAGTATGAATACTGTCTTGTGGGGGATAAAGTGAACTTGGTAGTAGAAGGCTGTTGATTGGCAGGGCCTGATTATGCAATAGGCCGGCTAGACTCTAGCCTAGGGCGCAAGAATTTTTTGGGGGGGAGTAAAAATGTGACAGGGAGAGGCATAAACTGAAATAAATTTTAAAATATAAGAGAATTGTTGTTCTTCAAAGCAAAAAGAAGACATAAAAAAAATGGTAAAGTTACAATATTCCCATGGTGTAGGGGGGTGACTATGAGTTAGGAGATGGTGACAGGTGCAGGAGTGACAGCCCCCCTCCACCTTCACCCTCGGTAGCACTCGTTCCCACCCTCCATTCCACTATACAATTTTGTTATTAATCAAATGAAATGAGTGACACAGATCGATGTGACCCGATTAAAATTTTTGTCAGCAGCTTATTAACCTACCAGTATTTTTTACCAGTGTGGCAAGAAACCGGAGCACCTGGAGGAAACCCACGCAAACATGGGGAGAGCATACAAATTTCACGCAGATAAGGTCCTGGTCGGGATTCAAACTTGTGACATGGTGCAACACGGTGGCTTAGTGGTTAGCACTTCTGCCTCACAGCACTGGGGTCATGAGTTCGATTCCCGACCATGGCATTATCTGTGCGGAGTATGTATGTTCTCCCCGTGTTTGCGTGGGTTTCCTCCGGGTGCTCCAGTTTCCTCCCACACTCCAAAAACATACTGGTAGGTTAATTGGCTGTTATTAAATTGACCCTAGTCTATGTTTCTGTCTGTCTGTGTGTGTGTGTGTTAGCGAATTTAGACTGTAAGCTCCGTTGGGGCAGGGACTGATGTGAGTGTGTTCTCTGTACAGTGCTGCAGAATTAGTGGCGCTATATAAATAAATGATGATGATGATGAGGCATTTAAAATGTAAATATATTTAAATATACCACAGATTAAACAATGAACATATACCAGAATGAAATGTATGTACAATGCATTCGGAGGGATGTTGAACATGGCTTAACTTACACTGAATGTACATTTAAAGGAAATGTTACATATATACTTGATCATTTAAACATGTGATTAGTATCAGTACATGCCTTCTACACCTATTGTAACACAACCCCTTCCAATATGTTGTGTTATCTTAGCAAACTTGTTTATTTGCACTTTCTTGCATTAAAAAAAACATACGGTAAAGGCATAAAATAAATACCCCTTTATTTATGCACAGTTAACAAATTTTTCCATATCAGTATTACAATGTGAGTCACATTTTTTTTAATGCTGGTAATTTCTTCCATAATGCAATACATTAGAATATCGCTATGATGTATTCCTGCTACGCCAGTCGTGTCCTATTATATATAATTGAAGCAAAACAAGGGCAATATTTGCATACGGTATAGCTAACATGAAATGTGGGGTTAATAACATGTCCTCTAAGTCACGTAGCCTAGACTTATATAGGTATACTTCAAGCGCATTTGGTGGCCAAATAGTTAAATTAATTAAATATCTTCAAAAACCTGATCCACTTTTAGCAGCTTGTCTGGACAGACCTACTCATTTTCCTTTTACGATCACCATTTGCATTTATACACGTTCCTGCTGTCGCCAAAACCTCCCCTTTCACTTGTTCTAAATCTATGGTTGCTCTGGGTACAGTTAGGAAACTGCCTGGTTCCAATATATATTGATTGTATCACTAGTTGCATCTGGAGTTTGCACTTGTGCTATCAGAGTTAATTTATTAGACTTTTTATGATGATAAAGCACTTCACAACTAATTTGTTCTATAGGGAGGGATTTAGGTTTTATGCCATAAACCTGAGGGTAGACACGGCACAGCACAGATATAATGAATGTAGTAGAAATGCTTTTTAGAAAGTAAGTGCACCAACAGCTCCATCCGAATAAATGAATGGGATTATTCCAGTTTGCAGTTTAGGCATACAGTTGTCAGCACAGTATATGTGTAGAATTTTATTGATTGCAACACTAAGGGGCAGATTCAATTAAGAGTGAGGTCCCGCAGGAAACTAGTGCGAGGTTGTGCGCTGTAGCGGCAATTATGGTACAGAAATCTTCGCTCATTTTTGCCGAGAACCTCTAAGAGCAAAAATGAGCATCGATTTTAACCGGGAACAGTCCCGCGGAGTAAACTCACATGAGGTTCCTACAGGACTTCGCTCTTAATTTAATCAGTTTTTAATTGATACTTGTCATGCAGGTTTGAAAAATCCTATAGTAACAGCACATACTGCATAATAGGCTAATTGCAATGTACGGTTGCTAGCCCACATACCGTTTTTGAAAAGAAATAAAACGTTGTAAGACTGTGCTCGGCCCTCTCTGTCTTGTACCTCCTGCTATAATCCCTCAGGGGTTATTTAAAGTAGCTGTTAGTTTGGGCTAATGATTCCATGATAGTAACTTGTTGTTCTTCTCAAAAGTCTGTGTTGAAAGCGGGAAAACCTTTCAGTTTGATGATGTCACAGAAAGTTCTTTTGGAGCATAGATAGCATAAAAAGTTATATATTCCCTTTATTTATTAAAACATATCTCCAATGCAGCAGAGTGTTCATCTGGTGATTCTTGCTCGCAGCGCCAATTGTAACTTACCACTCTGCCGATCCTGTCTCTATCGCTGAGCACATGGATGAACCAGCTGTTGACCATGCACACTTTTGTGATGAAATCCTCACTAGAAATTAAAGTCTATCATGTATTTAAAGGTAGAAACACCAGTCATACAACCACTCATTGAAATAACATGATTAAAACTCCCTTTTACCTTCATTGTCCCCGTGTTGCACTTTCATCTGAGAGACTTGCAAATAAGAAAGGCTGTGAAGAAATATATATATATATATATATATATATATATATATATATATATATATATATATATATACATATATATATATATATATATATATATATATATATATATATATATATATATATATACATATATATATATATATATATATATACACATATATATATATATATATATATATATATATATATATATTGCAAAGCTTAAAAATGTGCTTGGCTTTTCAAAATCAAAAACTGCCAAGGTGTTTTTTCAAGCAAATCTGACATTCAATCATTATATAAATATTATACACATCCCTCCTGTCTAGACCTTGACTTGAAAAATAATAATAAAAAAAAAAGCTAAGAGAATGAAAACAACATTGCAAATATGTTTAATAAATAAGTAAATAAATAAATAATGCGAATCGATTTAATCTGCTTTTAATATCTCCTACTGTGTTCCGTGGCATAAATAATTCAAAGCAATAATAATATTTTTAAAGAAAATTCATACAGGTATATATAAAAAACATAATATATAATATATAAAGAGAAACAAATATATAAAAAAGTAATATATACAATAGTACAATATATTTCTGAGGTATATGTCAGGATGAGAATGCACAGGGGGGAGGGGGGGGGGGGGTGAAAAGAACTTTGTTGTTAAAATTTTGCTCTCTCTCTGTGGACCACCCATGATGTCCAATTAATATTGTTTCTAAATGATAAACTATACAGGGATTAAAGCATTGTCAGGAACATTTAACTTGAATGTCATATACAGGCTAAATAATTTCAAACATTTTCCGTTCAATTAAGCAAGCTGATGGCAAAGACTATATTATCCCTTACCTTGTAAATGTCTCCTGGTTGTTCTAAATATGTAGATCACTCAGTCTGGTTTTATTCTGCTCTGTTCCTTTCATTTTTACATAAACTCCTGATTTATTTTAGATGTCGACTATTATATTTATCGGTAATAATGTACAGGCAAAAAATTGCAGTTTAATAAATTGCCCCTAGGCAACTGGCTAGTGGCAGACCCCAAACAGACATAACCCATAAAACACAAATCTCTGCTTACATCTAGATAACCATTTACATAATTAAACTAAATGTGCTCTGCTTGAACGGAAAACAATATTAACATTTTTGAAATGTATCTTATTCGGCCCAGGTGACAAACACTATTATATATAATATAACCTGAAGAAGTTGATTTCAACTCTATTTAATCTGTTTTACTTGCTCGATAATGAAGGTTGGTCTGAAATGCCCAGCTAACAATCTTTATTATATTAAACGTAAAATAAGATTTACTAGTCTTTATTATATTAGAGGCAAAATAAGATTTACTAGACCGAGATAATTATTTTACTGTAGAAGTTCATCATTCTCAGGAAAGAACACTGAGATACAGGTTAATTTATCAAAGCAATACAGGAAGATACAGAGAAATGACAATGGGTTGTTGTCTGTAATGTAGTATTACCTAAACAGAACTGTAATTGCATATATCTTCTTACACATATACATTGTTATAATATGTTTTTTAAGGTGCATTTAACTTGGGTCTGCACATCTTATTGTACTCAATATTCATCTCCTGCTTGCCTGTTATGTACCTGGTTTAATATCAATCAAACCATAGTCACAGCAGCACAGAGTATTTAATAATATAACGTAAGTGAGCGAATCTTGTGGGAATCAGTGACCTGCTCAGTCGTGGGACTGGTTCTAAAGGGCTTCTGTAGAAAAAGGAAAAAAAAATTACAACTGTACTGCAGGAGGGCAATTAGCCTCGGAGATAGAGTGATGACATCAGCACTACAAGAAAGGAAAATATGGTTCCCCTATGAAACCCAATGGTACAGAAAGGATGTGGGGAAGACATCATCATCATCATCTATTTATTTATATAGCGCCACTATGAACTAGAGATGCTTAGGCTCGGTTTTCTGAAAACCGAGCCCACCCGAACTTAGGGGATGCGAGTAGGCTCGCGAGCCGGCCTGTTACTTTCGCACATCCTCGGATCTGAATCGAGGCAAAACGTCATTGTTGAATCATCGGATCTCACGGGTTTTGGATTCCATAAGTACCTCCCTCCCCAGGAGATCCAGCGCCATTGCTCACAAAGAAACAGGGGTAGCAGTGTTCTTGTCACTCTCCATTCTCCAGTGACATTGCTCAGTGCCATTGCTCATACAGAAACAGGAGGGGTAGCAGTGTTCTTGTCACTGACCAGTCTCCAGTGACATTGCTTAGTGCCATTGCTCACACAGAAACAGGGGTAGAAGTGTTCTTGTCACTCTCCAGTCTCCAGTGCCATTGCTCAGTGCCATTGCTTATACAGAAACAGGAGGGGTAGCAGTATTCTTGTCACTGACCAGTCTCCAGTGACATTGCTCAGTGCCATTGCTCACACAGAAACAGGGGTAGAAGTGTTCTTGTCACTCTCCAGTCTCCAGTGACATTGCTCAGTGCCATTGCTCACACAGAAACAGGAGGGGTAGCAGTGTTCTTGTCACTTGACAAAAATTGACTGAAAATGATTGGAAATTAATATTATTAAGGTTAATAATAATGTAGGGATAAAAAAGAGTCAAATTATGTGATTTTAGCAAAAAAAATAAATAGGGATTTTAGAAAAAAACAGGATCCAGGACCAAAACCAAGACACGCGAGGGCGGTTTTGCCTAAACAAAAACCAAAACAAAAACACAGGGGTCAGTGAACATCTCTACTATGAACGGTGACTGGCTACAGCTTAACTTAACTGGTAAATTGAGAGGACAAGTCATGTGACAGCGGAAGGTGCCCCTTAGTCATAAAGCTCTATTACCACAATTATTACTCTCTCTCTCTTTGCCTATGATACAATCACAACCTATGTGTGAATAAGCATTCATTAGAAACTGCTCATTATACATATTCTCAATGCAGCTCTTCACAGGGTGGAATTCTCATTATATTAAGCTTTCAACTTTTTAATTTCCATATCACTCAGTTCAGAGACACCAATCTCCCTATAAGATTATAATATTTGTATTTCTTCCGTGTCATGTATAACGTATGTTTCAATGTATGGCCAAGAACCTAACCTTTAAACAAACACAAGTAATTTCTTTCGACTGACATTTATGGCCTCTCTCAGCGATATTGTCTAATAATTAGAATAAGTAGATCATCTTTGGATTGCAAAAAAGGGTATAAAAGCACGAATCCCAAATGAATGACATGTCTTTCTTGGTGAATTGCTGTAAAGGAGGATAGTTCAAATTGAAGTGCACTGAATAAGCTGGAGACCAATTAAAGGGGGTTCTATCTCTCCCTGATCTTTTGCAGCCGACATGACACTAGAAGTCAGGAGGATAATAGAGCATTCCCCTTTATTTCCTTGGATAATGAAGCCGCACAAAGTAGACTTTTTATATAAATAGGTGATGCTGGGAAATGTAAATCCATCAATTAGTCTACTCCACTGTTTAACAGCCTAATGAGTCTTCCACATTCTCCGGGTTGCTGTAGGGAACAGCTGAGGTCAGTCTGTGGATAATATATCTCTAATTTACAAACAGAATTCTGACATAAATTCTCATCTAGCTGGCTGTAATATTGAATCTTTCTGTATAAAATAGAAATGGTTGTAACTGTAAGGACCTGATTTATCAAAGCCCATATCTGCCGATTTTGAGCGTATCATACGTAAAATCACTCTGCGCATCCCCAGAACTGGGACATTCGTCTGTAAACGTAGCCTTGTCTGCTACATCTTCGAACACAAAGGACACTTACCTCAGCCTATGATTTGGGGAGGGGAAGGGGCGATCGACCATAGTCAATGTACAGTACGGGCGTGCCAAACTCAAATGCACACAGCTACGTCCCGGATCAAGCTCTGGGCATCTCAAAGGTACTTGTATTTCTGCCGTATCTCTTGCTCCAGCTACAGGGCTAGTCTAAGTCCTGATCAGTAGTGATGACAGTATCGTAGGCATGCTAGAACATGTGTTTGCAATCAGGAGCAACTGTAAAGATGTATTTTATGCTCAGTAGACATTAACAGCATACTAATAAATTTATTTCATGAGAACCACCCCTCCCCCGCCTCCCAAATTGAAACAAAACAAAACAACCCTTTTTGTACTGTTTGATCTTTAGGGGTCTATTTATGCCCCTTCGTTTTTTTCACTTGATACTCTTCAATCCTTATCTCCTTGATAAGGATTGAAAAGTAATGGCTATGTATTAAAAAACTCCTCAGGGACAGCAGTGCCGATAACCTGCTGTCCATGAGAAGTGACTCACCTGATCATCGCAGTCTTTTCTCAATTTTGAAGGCTGCGGTGATCTTCTCCTTTTATTTTTCTTTTTTGTTAGTGCGCATGCGCCGACCGAAGACTTGGTGCATGCGCACTAACATCCTGGAAGGCAAACGGGACGATAAGTGACAGGGAGGGATCACCGAAGAGCAGAGCTGGACAGCGCGAAAGTTTTCAGATATGTTAATGTACGCCAGCTTCAGATGGCGCCAGCTTCAGATGGCGTACATTAACATGTAGAAAAAGAGAAAAAATTCTCTATGAAGAATTTAATACATACTGTTACTGAGCACTTCCCATACACTGTTATGGGGAGTGCTCAGAAAAACGAAAGGAAATGCAAAGCAACAGATATCTGAGATATCTGCTGCAATGCTTCAATAATACATAGTGATTTCACGGTAACCCCCCCGTTTTCGGGGGTTTAACACAGGGGGAATACTTGATTAATAGACCCCACAGTGCCTTTATTATTAACAGGTGACATTAATGCAATCATTTTTTTATGTGTGTTAGTACATAGGTGAGTACAATGTGTTAATACAGAGGTGAGGAGAGAGGGGGGACGTGTTAGTACAGAGGTGAGGACAATGTGTTATTACAGAGGTGAGGGGAGAGGGAGATGTGTTAGTACAGAGGTGAGGGGTGAGGGGGGGGTGTTATTACAGGGGTGAGGGGAGGGGGGGTGTTAGTACAGAGGTGAGGGGAGAGGGAGATGTGTTAGTACAGAGGTGAGGGGTGTGGAGAGGGGGTGTTATTACAGAGATGAGGGAAGGGGGGGGTGTTATTACAGAGGTGAGGGGTGAGGAGAGGGGGTGTTATTACAGAGGTGAGGGAAGGGGGGGGGTGTTATTACAGAGGTGAGGGGTGAGGAGAGGGGGTGTTAGTACAGAGGTGAGGGAAGGGGGGAGTGTTATTACAGAGGTGAGGGGTGAGGAGAGGGGGTGTTAGTACAGAGGTGAGGACAATGTGTTATTACAGAGGTTAGGGGAGAGGGTGTGTGTTAGTACAGAAATGAAGGTGTAATGGGGCAGATGGTTGGCACCCCAAATGTAATGTAAGGAAGAATTATACAGGCTCCCTGAGCAACGAGCTGATAGCCAGGATAAATTTACCATATTAACGGTAATAGGTTTAACGCTGCGTTACTTCGGGAGGAATTGAATTCCCCCCATATAGTCTGACTTTGGGCTGCAATCATAATTACTCCAGGATTCAGGATGCACAGCACAAGATTCATTGTGGTTTTTAAGTGGTTAAATGTAATCAGAGATAATAATAAATAAAGGATACTTAAGGCTACAGTAAAAATGACAATGTAAAAAAAAATAATCACACACGCCACTAAAGTCTGCATTTCAATTCAAGCACCAAGTGTCCCATTATATGCTAAATAATAATACTAATAATAATATATTCTTTTAAAAAAAAAAAAAAATAATCAAATCTTAAATTTGCATGAATAAGACTTTCATATCATCTTGAAATGTGGATTGAGCCGGCTTCTCCCCTCTTGTTCAGACTCTGATTTAATTCAGCCTTTTGGTTGACTGCACATCTCCTCTAGTCTTCATATAATCAACTTGAACAGGCATGAAAGTTACATTTTGCACCCAATCTACCAGTTGATTAGTACTGGAACTGCACACTACACCTGTATGATTTGACCTCTCCGTCCTGACTTGATGTTATCATCATGTGGAGGAGAGAGCGGAATACGGAATGCAGTCTGGAGCAGATCTGATTGCTATCTTTTACTCCAAGGATAGGTCTTGACAGCATTATCTCAACAGCAAGTGTGCCTGTACTGCTCAACGCGCGCTTAATCAGAACGTCTTACTTTCTTGTGTGCTCTCGGAGCGTGTTTTAAGGTCACAGTGGATATCTATCTAGCTTATTAAATAACTGAAGTAATGTTATGATGTTTAACAGCATTTATGCAAAGCAGGATCATAGTGTTGAGAATATTCTCACCCCTTTTAAAAATGGAAAGCTACTTATGTCCATATAAAGTGATTCATGATTCAGAGATGGCTGAGTAGTTCTAGAGAGACAAAGAAATCCTGGTCAGGGTCATTTACTAAACTGGTGCAAGTACCATAGTTCCTACATGTGCTGCATGTTCCTCAATTATAACGCTTCCATGTTGTTGCCTCTAATAAAGAAAAAACAGAGGGTAATTATTCCCATGTAAATGCAGCATAAGGAGAAGCACCCGATGAAAACTTGTAATGTATCCATTGGATGTTTTCGAGCTTCCATAAACGTGGCTAATATTCAGTGATAACTTAAAGTAGGGGGCCAGGCAAGCAGCAAAACTCAATGCAAATAAATGAAAAATTGTGAGGCGTCATCAAAGAATATGGACAGTATTAGAATTTAATGTTAGGAAGTGATTTAACTATGCAGTACCTTGTACCACTAAAACAACAAAGATAGGTTTTTAGCAGATCGGTTTTGGGTTTGAATGAGGAACCTGTATGTTCTGACCACTGATCTTCATCAGAGAAAACTGCTATAAACCTTTGTGCATCATAACAAAGTGATTACATTATTCACTCAGTTGTAAACATTATGATATTATAATACTCTCCATATTCTACACTATAACGGCGACTCTTCCCTTTTAGTTTATTTTTATTGATATTTCTACCACTGAAGGTCTGTAACCTGTAATGTTATTATTTTTCTAGAAATCACACTATGCTCCCTTTATATTAACTGCCGGTCGCTACATTTGACAATGATCAGCAGGGTTTGATTAAAAACAGGGTAACAGTTTTGGGCCCCTCTTATCCAGTCTCTGGCCCTGTGCACATAATAGCAGTTCTACTGCCTTTACCTCTTCACCACATAGAACAGAAACCCTAGACACATTACCCAGGTCCAGGGAAGGGCTGGCAAATTTTAGCCCAGGGGCAAGACTCAACTCAGCAGCCTATTAGGTAGATTTTAAAGGAAAAAAAGTGCCGGTTGCCCAGTGACCCAGCCCAAGATAGCTCACTATGGGACCGGCCTGGGGGGCAGATGCCCCTCAACCCAGCTAGCTTCTGCCCAGGTCCCTCCTGCCATACTGCACAAACCTCCAGCCTTAATGGTCAGATCCTTCCAGCCACATGGCATAGACTCTTATACCATATTACTATGTCCCCAGCAGTAGCCCAACTATTAGCTCATCAAAAATGTGTTCCAATGTTGTTGGAAAGAAAGGGGGTCTAGACCCAGTAATCCTGGTGGCAGTAACTGTCTTCAGTCCACAACCTCCACATGACAGGTGTACTACTCATGTGGAAGTTCTGGGTCCCTTAAGTTACATTGCGGCTGAGAAATGCTGAGGAGTGTCATCACACCAAGGATGGACCTACTGGATAACATCTTAGTTCAGCTGCTGGATGCCGTGAGTTCAGCTGCTGGATGCCGTGAGTCCAGCTGCTGGATGCAGTCAGTTCAGCTGCTGGATGCAGTGGGTGAGTTCAGCTGCTGGATGCAGGGAGTTCAGCTGCTTGATGCAGTGAGTTCAGCTGCCATTGCTGTTGAATTTACTGTTCCTCTTTTTGTGATCTCTGCCGTCCCGTTGGTGGCAGTAGCAGAGGAGCACTTAATATAAATGGTGAAGGACAGTCATGGTTACCGGCAGCTGACAGTCTTATCATTTCTAAAGGACTAGTCTATCTTCCATGTCTCCCCTATTCCCCAGTCTCTTCTCATCCACACAGTACTACACGACCAGTAACGGCACAGAGATGCCAGTCACCAATGCCTGATTTAATACTAGTGGCTGATAATGCTTCTGTCTTGCAGACACTTTCCCCACCCCCAGCTACACCCGTTATACCATCGACAGAGTCATCTCTACTTTCTGTTTCATGTCATTGTGCGTAATTTGTTTGCATTATGATCCTTTCAATATATCGCTGTATAATATGTTGGCACTTTATAAATAAAGGGTAATAATACATTATTACTGATATTAGAAGTCATCTTGGAGATCCAGTGAACCTGTGAATCACTCATCCTGCAGCTTCAGAACCCTTTGGACTAATAATATCTTATGATTTGCAGTAGGTGATACATTATCCCATATATAAAGTAAAGCATTGTCCCATACGTAATGTGCAGTAGGGGGTGCATTGCCCCATATGTCATATACACAAATGTAGAAAAAGATGCAGCAATGTACGTGTTCAGGGCTGTTAGTAGATGTAATACTGTCCCAGGAATTGTGAGTAGATATTCCCTGTTGGTGTCTGTGCATCCTATAGGCTCAAGACCCTTTATCCAACACCTCTCCTCTATTGTTTTGGGAAGAAAAAAAAGGTTGTTGGTCAAGACCAAATAGCAAAACATAATGACATTAAAAGATAAAAGTAAATAAAATGATCATGATACCATGTTTCATGCTGCCCCCTGGACAGTGCCCCCTTGGACATGTGCCTAGTTTGGTCGATATATTAGAGACAGCCCTGGATGCAATGACAAATAGAAAAAAGAGACAGTAGGGAGAAGATAACACTTGGGTCCTGACTCATCAAGGAATGTAAATGTCACTTTTGTGCGTAGCATGCACAAATTCATCTGCGTCTGGCCAGAACTGAACCATGCGCAACTAAACGCAGCAACGTTCAGTTCAGCTTCGTACACAGACATAGAGGGCCTGATTCATTAAGGCACGTAAATGCCGCATTTTGTGTAAAATCGCTATGTGCATACCCAGAAGCAGACTGTACATCAGTGAACGCAACAACATCCAATTCATCTTTGAGCGCAAAGGACCCTTACTACAGCTTACGATTTCTGGAAGTGAACAAAGCAGGGAAGGGGCGTTTGCCCTCAATGTACAGTAAGGGTGTGCCAAACTCAGGCACACGCAGCCACATCTAATTTAAGCATTGGGCATCTCAAAGTTGCTTGTGTTTCTGCTGTATCTCTTGCTCCAGCTACAGGGCTAGTCTAAGTCCTGATTACTAGTGATGACAGTCTTGTATGCATGCTATAACATGTGTTTGCCATCATAAGCAACTGTAAAAATGTTCAGTAGACATTAAGATCATCTTAATAAATGTATTTCATGCCGGAAACAAATATTAAAAAAAACATTTTTTTAACTGTTTTGTCATATATATTATTAACAGGTGACATTTTTTCTCTGTGGTTTCTTTTGTGAATTTATATTCCACATAGGTATTGGACGTATCCTGCAGCGTTTTGTGCAGTAGAGTAATGCAGACCTACAACTGAATCATCATCGCACGTATCTCCAGACCTGTTCCTTGTTAAATTGGAGAGTGCGCAGATTTACATGCGTTTTAAAACAAACGCACGTTGCACTCAGCATGCATACCTTGGTGAATCAGGGCCTGGATTGTCATCTAGCTTCCTACAGCATTTTCACCATAGCACATTGTAACATCTATGAAGTTCATGTTTAGCTATTTACTTAAATTGGACAAACATTTATTTAAAAATATTATATTACATTGTCAGTGCATGATGTTCCCAAATCGCCACATTTAAGCCTGAGTAGTGTAAAATATTTCTTCAGTTCATTATGTGTAAAGATAAATAATTGTGCACATTTTCCTTATAATTGACCCCAAAGACCAAAGCTTAACACGCATCTGGACGCATCTTGATTACAGCTTTGCACTGGCGAGAGGCAGCCAAAAGAGGACGGAATTACTAAGTATCCTGAGACCATCTGTCATTTCCAGGGAGGTAAAGACATTCCTGATTGAGTGACACCTGCTTGTCAAGTAGAGCCTATTGGGAAATGTATGTCAGGATCACTGAACCCTGAGTTACGTTACCTGCATTTGAATTATTTTTACATGTTCTAAGAATTTCTCTTTCTAAAAAATAATTATTGTGGATAATGGATGAGATTGCTTTTGTTTGGCGGCTGGATATATTGTGACCTTATCAAAAGTGAATATTAAAAACTACTGAAAACTACACATATACCTTGACACTTAAAAACAATATATCCCATACACATATATTATCTAATAAATATCATATATAATACTGGTGATAAGCAAAATTTTGTAAAGTGTTCCGTGGAATAATCATCTCATTTTGCAATTGGGAGAGGAATTTCATGCAATTCTTCAGTGAAATTTGACTCTAATTGTACTCCAAAAAATTCCCTCCTTCTATCCCAATTACACTGCAGAGCTAAATGAATTAACAATGTCATCACCCCACCTCTGTGGATGTTTATATGTTACACAAAATGTGGAATCGACAAATAAAATGTCATTCCACTAAACAAAAGCGGAACTCAATGATTGTGGCCTCATTACGTCCAACTTCTAAGAGCAAAACGCGCTTTTCAATACTGCGAATGTCCTTTAAAGAGAGTACGAGGGGTGGGCTCAGGGGCAGGATGGGCCGGTCCCATAGTGGGCTACCGTGGGCTGGGTCACTGGGCCACATGCATTTTTTTCCTTTAAAATAGGCTGCTGAGTCGGGTCTTGCCCCTGGACTAAAATTTGCCAGCCCTCCCTTCGGTGGCTAGTGTAGTTTTACTACAGCATACCTCTCAACCAACACACACAGTCCCGATTTTAAGCTCCTACCTGGGGACATGTTTGTCCTGCGGGTAGGAGCATTGGAAGGGGGAGGACGATTTTTAATGGGCAGCTGCTTTACAGCGCTAGGCAGCCCTCTGGGGGCCTGGTCACACCCCCATTGTGATGTGGCCACGCCCCCTGCCCGCTGCTGGGGACTTGCATGTTGGGAGGTAAGGTATAGTAAGGAAATGTTGTGCCCCTGACGTACTACGTAGGGGTCAAAGCAGCCACAGACACGCTTGTCAGGTGGCGACTTCTCCTCCTGGTGCAAAATATGTTCTGCTGCTGCTGATGATGATCATCATGGACCTTGCACATGTGTATAAAAAAATAAATAAATGTGAAACCACCCAAAGTCCTGCCGACACCAGCACTGCTAGTCTAGGCTAGTTTTGGCAAAACTAGGGGAAGGGGAGTGTGGGGTCCCACCTGAAAATGCTGATATCGGTGCTAGGCTATGTCCTCCTGCCTAGGAGCTGACTGGCTTACTTTAGCCAAGGGGGGAGTCTCGCTCAGCTCAGCAGCCTATTTTAAAGGAAACAACATGCAGGTGACCCAGCCCAAGGTAGCCCACTATGGGCCCAGCCAGACCCTGCTTTTGCCATAGTGAAAACAGCCTTAGGGGATCAGGCTCACAAAACAAACATGCACCCCACCCTCTAGGGTAAAACTATCCTGTGCTGAAAGAACTCGGGCTCACCCTCACACCCCTAGTGCCGGTAGATCTTTTTTCAGATTGATGATTATGACCGTTGTCTATACTGCATGATACTCTTACAGTGTATTATTCTCTTCCTTGTGCAATTTGTGCAGAATGCAGACTTAAGACACCTGCCAGTCAGCACACTACCTACACAAATTGCATTTTTTTGTACTTATTTCTGCTTTCATTTTTGGCAATGCTACAAATCGACTGCAAGTTTTTCTCCTCTCTATGTAATACTAACTTAGCTCATACTTGCCCACTCTCACGGGATGTCTGGGAGACTCCCGAAATTCGGGTAGGTCTCACAGACTCCCGGGAGAGCAGGCCATTCTCCCACACCCTCCATGACGTCATTCATGGTGAATCATCTCATTTTTGTAAGGACGCCCCCATCCGTCCTCAACGCTTCACCTCCCATCTGGGATCTGCTGCAGGGAAAGAGTAAAAAGTTGGTAAGTATGACTTTATCCCTGTCCCAGTCCTCTGCCCAGCAGACTTACACACACACCACAACTGTCTCTATTTTGGTGGGAAGTCGCGATTTGCGGCCTGCAGAGGGGGTGGGGCTTAATGAGAAAGGGGGTGGGTTTTGAACAAATATGGACATTTGTGGGTGGCGTTTTGGTGTAACTGGGAGGTGTTTGGGCGGAGCATGGGGTGGGGCTTATTTTGTCCCGCTTTCATGATTCTGGGTGTTGGGAGCTATGCTTTACAGGCATCACGCTTATTAGCATTTCTTTGATTCATACATATTTTATTGCTGGTTTTAATCCCAAAATGTTGTGTTGTTTTAAGAGTATAAAACATTGTTTATAATGCATATTTTTTACATCTATTTTTGACCCCTTGTTGTCCCTCTTCTCTATTGTGACCTGCATTGCCAGTCACAGAACATAGGCATTAATAGAAATTCTACTTTTGTTGAAATATTTCACTCGTTCCTCATACTATCATTAATAATTAAATTATGGTGTGTCTATATGAATAGCCTGTGTATGGCTGTATATATATGTGTATATGTACTTGTGTATAAATGTATATATCTTAACAAGTTAACCCGTGCATGATACTCATACATTCTAGTCAAATCAAGCTACTTAAGGTGTTAAAAAGGTTCTTGTCATGCATTTGGGCCTAGCCCAGGCCTCCTCATGGGAAGAGCGTTACTTCCCGACGCAAGCACCCTTTTTTAACGTGGTTTTGTCCACATGTCACCACCTCATCATTTTTCTCCATCACCTCATCCTTCATCTTCATCGCCACATCCTTCATCAAGCTATTTAAGGTGTTAAAAACTCCCCACTGTCACCCCCGGCAACCACCAACCACTCCCAACTGTTACTTCTCCTTCAAGAAATATATAGGTCAGTGTATAACTCTGCCCAGCAGGTGGCGCTGCAGCTTGGTTTTTTTTTTCCACACACGCCACTAGGCATTTATATAGTAGATAGTTTTTGCTTTTTGCTTTTCTGATGAGCAATCAGTATTGAAATATTTTTATCATTTCTGCATTTGTCGTTTCTATGTAAGGAAAAAAAGGATTATATTAGAACTGTATTATCCTTTATGAAAATCCAAAATTATACTAGTTCTTCTCCCCCAAAGATCAAGAGACATATCTGCCGGGCTGGGATAAAACATCAAAGAAACACCCCAGTGATTTTTAATTTGTAGAGACATAATGTAACCTGTCTGAAAGATCTCTTTGGAATTATTTTGCTCTGCACAATATTTCCTTTAGGGTAAACAATTAGTTGTCTAATTAATTTTCAAATTCATTACTCCATTCTATCCTGGGGAGCAGGGTTGTGGTTGATTTGTCACTGGATAATCCCAAAGCCCCCCGTATGAATTATTAGTCAGGAACCTGTTCTTAAAACAAAATGCTAAATTTATAATTTAAATTATACTTACTCTTCTACACAGGAGATTTTAAAGCCGCTGTAAATGCACAAAAAGAATGAAGGAGTCAAAAAAATAGTAAAAATGCCAAAAAAAGTTAACAATGTTTATGTAAATTGAAATTTTGCTATGTTTTTGATGGTAAGGTCATTTTAATGATTTTCTGTGCTCAATGAACCTGAGTGACAAAGCAGAGTAAAGCAAAAAAAAATAGTAACTTAGCACCTTGGCAAAGCATTTGAGGGGATACATTTAAAATGTGGGGACAGATTTATAGTTGGGGGTAAGGCATGTCCTAGATTAAATTAAAATTTCTGTGTAAAAATAAAATCTTTTCGGTAGTAATACAGAACCAAAGTTGGTTTAAAATAAGATTTTTTTGCAATTCAAAGTGGATTGCTCTGAGGTGGATATCCCTGCTACTTCTCATAGCCAAGATAGCTGCAGCCCAATGTTCAGCACGTGCCTTGGGTAAGATAATGGAACACTAGGTGCACGTATACAAAATAATGAGCAGGTTGTCACTAGTGGGAAATTAATCATAGTTTCATGGATGACTTCAGTATTCAGTATCTGTATTTGCCATCACTGTCAGTTCCATCCTGTTAAGTTTAGTCTGTGTTGGTGCTGCCAGTTCCATCCCATTATGTTTAGTCTTTGTTGGTGCTACCACTATGTATTGTCTGTGTTGGTGTTGCCAGTTCCATCCCACTATGTATAGTCTGTGTTGGTGCTGCCAGTTCCATCCCACTATGTTTAGTCTTTGTTGGTAATACCACTATGTTTAGTCTGTGTCAGTGCCAGTTCTATCCCAATATGTTTAGTCTGTGTTGGTGCTGCCTGTTCCATCCCACTATGTTTAGTCTGTGTTGGTGCCAGTTCCATCCCACTATGTTTAGTCTGTGTTGGTGCCAGTTCCATCCCACTATGTTTAGTCTGTGTTGGTGCTGCCAGTTCCATCCTGTTATGTTTAGTCTGTGTTGGTGCTACCGGTTCCATCCTACTATGTATAGTCTGTGTTGGTGCCAGTTCCATATGTTAAGTTTAGTCTGTGCTGATGCTGCCAGTTCCATTCCCCTATGTTTAGTCTGTGTTGGTGCCACTTCCATCCCACTATGTTTAGCCTGTGTTGGTGCCAGTTCCATTCCACAAATGGACACTTTCAACAGTAATCACTAACAGCACCAGCTTCCACTTTGGCTTATGTACACACTGTCACCTGAAAGGACCACTGTCTGCTTCCCTCTGGAGTCATGTCCACATTATCACTAAAATCACAAAGGCGACCTAGCACTCTATTGTCTACACTTCCAGAGGGTATACATTTGCATGGTTGGCCCTTATTCCTATTTAAGCAATTTAGTGAAGTATGGAGATAAATGTGTACCAGGACTAGTTAGCCTCTACTGATTGGCTGATTGCATATTCACCTCTGAAGCTGATAGGTACTTTCTGCATTGATTGTGCATTTATTATAGGATTTTATGGGTGTGTTTTAAACATCATTTAAAAAAATTATTTATTTTCTACTTTCATTCCCATGCGAGAAGTAGTATTATATCTGCTGTATTGCGTAAAGACCAATAGCGATTGTGTTATAACTATAAATCTTAACAATCTTTTCTTGTGCTTATGACATGGTTATGTGTCGAAGTATATGGACAGGGTCGGACTGGCCCTCCAGGTTGCCGGGGTATTCCCCGGTGGGCTCTGACGCCTGATGGCTCTGCCCTCTTCGTTGGGGGGGGGGGAGTAGGGTACTTTAAAATAAATAAATAAATAAAAAGAATATTCATGTGATTGTGGCGCCGGCGCCCCTGCACCCTACTCTCATTTCCATTCGCACTGAATGTCAGGCTTGACGTCATCACGTCACGCCCGACATTCAGTGAGGAGCGGTACAGAAAGGAGCCAGCTAGAAGACAAGACAGAAGAGAAGAACAAAAAAGAGAAGAGAAGAACAAAACCAATAGGAAGGTAAGAAAAGGAACGGAGGCATGGGGAGGAAAGCAGGATGGCACATCGTGATGAAGGGGGGCTGCAGGATGGCACATCGTGATGAAGGGAGGAGGGGAAGCAGAATCGTACAGAGTGATGAAGGGAGGGGTGGGGGGAAGCAGGATGGCACAGAGTGATGAAGGGAGGGGGGAAGTAGGATGGCACAGAGTGATGAAAGGAGGGGGGATGTAGGATGGCACAGAGTGATGAAGGAAGGGGGGAAGTAGGATGGCACAGAGTGATGAAGGGGGAGAGCAGGATGGCACAGTAAGATGAAGGGGGAGCAAAAGCAGCATGGCACAGGGTAATGAAGGGGGTCCAGGAGAAGGGGGAGCAAAAGTAGCATGGCACAGGGTGATGGATGGGGGGCAGGAGAAGGGGAGAGCAAAAGCAGCATGGCACAGTGTGATGAAAGAGGGCCAGGTGAAGGGGGGAGAAAAAGCAACATGGAGGGCGCAGTGTGATCATAAGTGGGCACAGAATGGGGATGAAGGGGCATAGTAATGTGTGTGTGATGGAACAGGGGGCTTACGGAAATGTTGTATGTGTGTTTGATGGCACAGGGGGCTTGTGGCAATGTAGTGTATGTGTATCGGTAGGTGTTGGCTAATAAATGGGTGCTATTTTGTGTGTGGGGTGATGGTGGGACAATTTAATTTTATAGTGGGGACTACTAATTTAAGATGGGGTGGTTCGGGGGCTATTAATTGAATGTGGGGCTGAGTTTGGAGAGCATGAGGTCTATTTATTAAATGTGAATATGAATTATTTAATGGCAGTGACGGTTGCGGAAAATAGGTATATTTATTATATGTAAATGCTATTAATTATGCTAGGGCTGTTTGGAGGAAGGGAAATACTATTACTTTAATGTTGGGGTTGGTTGGAAACATATAGATCTGTTTGTTATATAGGAATACTATTATTTTAATGTTAGGGCTGGAGGAAGAATTAATCGTGGATCCTATCGATTTAACGCCGGGGCTGGTTGGAATTTTCTAAATGTACTCATTTGTTCCCCAAATAGGGCCCCCAACATTCCAGGATCCAGACAAGCCGCAACTAAAGAAACCAGCAGCCACAGGCGGTGAAAGTGACAAGAACAGGTAGGAGAGAGCAGGACAGTCTGTCAAATGTTCTGATTCTAGTGGGACAATCCCGATATTTATTGACTGTTCGGCCCAATCTAAGGATCAGGTCAAGACTGTGTACTCTTTATATGCACACTGCATTCTTTATATACTACACTATGGTGCTAGCTGTCCTTCGTGGGCTTACCACACCCCCTCTAGTGGTTTGGTTACGCCTCTCTAGTGGCTGGCCACACCCCCTCTGGTGGGCCTCTACCATTGTATTCCCCCTGTGGGCCCTTCATACCCCAGTCCAACACTGTATACGGGTGTAGATATGCCTGACGTATCTGTATATGCTACAGGTTGCTGTGGTGGATGCATCTTGCAATGTGTGTAATTCAGCATGAGTGTAAATACACTATCTTTACAGGCGACTTTTTTTCTAGCATAAATTATGCAGAACATTTATTTAAGTACAAAGACGTAAATCTTATGCTTAATGAGAAAAAGTTTAATAAAACATACAAAACTTATTGTAAAAATAAAACATAAAATATATATATATATTTACACTAAAAAAGCAGCAAACTGTTTTTTTTTAATACACGAATTAGCACAGGGCTAAAAATAACAGGCTCATATTGGGTCCTGGAAACAACCGTCCTTAAATGCTTGTAAATTACATTTTCAACCCTCAACATGATGCAGTAAGGGATATGCTGAGGACAATGTGAGCACCATATCAATCAGGCAGTCTCCCATTATCTTGCCCTTTTCCTGAAAGGATCAATAAAACATTTGCATATTTCACTATCAATATTTAATGCTATGCAGCAGGACGCTTTTGATGAGCCTGAGTCCTTCTGCGAAATCCTTTAACATGACAGAGGCTGGAAGCTCAGCGGGACCCCAGGTGCTGGGGTCAGGCCGTAGTGATTGTCCCAGTCATAGGATTTTGCCTGCCTGAAGACAGGGGAGTGAGCTTGGGGAGAGCAGCCATGAATTTTAACGACTTGGGAAGACAAATGAGTCTTGGCTTCACCGCAATTAGTCGGCTGTGGGAGACGTGTTGGGTGTAAATGAGGGATATGATCTGCAGTTGACTCCCAGTGCGGTAGGAGCTCCGGTTGTAAAGACCATAATGAGGGACTTGGATGACACCGTCGACAGGTTGACAGAACAATTAGAGGGGCAAGTGCTGTTGATTCAACATTCAACAACTTATCAATAACATATTGTGATAAGACGGAGAAACACTTCGGATTATCTGAGCGACACGCAGGCTACACTGACTCCTGGTGCATTTATAGTCCAACAATAAAATGCAATCAGTGTGACCAGTGATGTTTTTCATGAATATATATATATTTATATATAAAATACCCATGGTTCTATAATTTTTTTTGCTGTTGTAAACAATGGTACTGGGCGAATTGGAAATTTAACAGGAGTAAGTACCACTAAAGTGTCTGGAAATTAATGAAAGGAAAAGGAAAAAAGGCCACATTGCAATATTCATCACAATGCGACTGGAGGGCTCAGTAGCAGTGGGGGGTACCTAGCCAGAGAGGTCATCCAAGGGTAGAATGTACGCGTCGGTGGGTCGGCCCCTGGCATGGGTAGTGTTATATAATTAAATATAGAACATTATATATATATATATATATATATATATATATATATATATATATATATATATATATATATATATATATTGTCATCTGATATTGGACTTTTTCTGTTTTTTTGTGTGTATTTATATATGTATATATATATATATATATATATATATATATATATACTATTTGTATGTGTGTACAAATATATATGTATACAGTGATTGTAGTAGAAATTTAGGGGTGTCGGTATGGCAAATGTAATGGGAATGTAGGTGAAAGGATTTTGGTAGTTTTACAATCAAAACAGTAGAAGAAGTGGCGGTATAGCATACTACTGTATACACCCTCCCTTCGACACCTATCATCATCATTATCATCAACATCATTTATTTATATAGCGCCACTAATTCAGCAGCGCTGTACAGAGAACTCATTCACATCAGTCCCTGCCCCATTGGAGCTTACAATCTAAATTCCCTAATATAGACACACACTCACACACAGACAGAGAGAGAGGGAGAGACTAGGGTCAATTTTTTGATAGCAGCCAATTAACCTACCACTATAAATATCAGTTTAATTTTATTTTAGATTTATCTTTAAACGTGACGTAAAATTCAGTTCGAGTGAGGTACAAATGAAAGCTACACTTGAAATAAAGAAATATTTACACCGGGCATGTAGGGAGAACTTTGATATGGACATCTTGAATTGTCCTGGCTGGTAACGGTTCAGACCTCACGCAGCAGAAGAGTTAAATAGGATTGGGCACAGACCTGTACATCATTGCGAAAACAATGGAAAAGACCAGCAGTGCCTCTCTGTGATTAGTAGTCATGACATTATTAAGTGAACAATTTCATGCCTCTCGGATGTCCCTTAGAGATGAATAGATTTGATCTGTCCCTGGCACAGGGAGTGTGCCTAGCCTGAGGCGGCACTGCAGTAGTGCCCTTCTTGTTCCGCGCATAACCTACCGTGAACGTTTATATATGACTTTTTGTGCACTTTAAAAGATATTGTATTTTTTGATCATTGTTAGAACTATCAAAATAACAAAATACATCCTAGTCATTTAGAAAATTTGTAGTAAGTAGGTAGAATATAATTAATTATTTTTATAGCGCTGTACAGGAGATCATTTTTAATCGACCCCATTGGAGCTTACAGTCTAAATCTTAAATCTTGCTGCAGATTCAGTGTCCTCAGGTTGCTCGTTATAAGCAAACCCCTGACATGCTACCATCTATTGATTTGACCTGTTGTTGTTGTTTTAATTTTTTTTATACTACTATACCTTTTTGTTGAGTATTACCTTGTTAGCACTCTCACTCTACACCTCTATATCTCTGTGTCGTTTTTGTTGCAGATCTTTTGTATTTTTTGTACACATTTGTCTAAACCAAGGGCATTAGGATTCCTTGAGGTTGAACATTCTCATATACCCACACATCCTCATTTCGGTATGACAGCTGGAGGCTATAAGAGGGGGGTCGGGGGTGTCACGGCTCTCTCAGCAACTTCAGACCTCCGGGAGAGAAATAAAAGCTTTCGTGGAAAACCTTGCGATTCAGTATTGCCCCTCAGCCTAAATTATTTCTCTGTACTCTGTGGTCTAGCTTCAACCTCTGTCTAGTGTCCCACTGGCTTATTTAATGAACAGTCATTGGTTTAGTAAGAAAAAAAATCTACACCACTGCTCACAAATCTGTCTTTCTCTGCTAAAATAAGGACAAACATGTATGGGCTCTGCGGGAGATCTGATTCAGAACAATAGCCTCGGAAAGGATGCAGGGATCATCTACTCAGTATTTCCTGAGTCAGGATTCATCAAGTACCTTCTTACAGCATTTAGATTAAAACATATGGGGAAGTAATATTCTTTTCTGACATAAATCCACAACAAAATCTTTGCACTTTTTCTCTTCTAGCTCTCTTATTTCTTTTACTATTGATGCTGCTGTGAATGGCGCAGGTTGGGGAGTTTAAATCGGACCAACTTAGTTTGTGTTAATAAGAAATAAATGTGTTAGCCAGTAAAAATTAGAGATGCTCAGGCTCGGTTCCCCGAGAACCGAACACTCCCAAACTTAGCAGATCTGAGTACCTAGCCGAGCCGGCTCGGTACTGTCGCCCGCCCTCGGATTTGAAAACGAGGAAAAACATCATCATTACGTCGTCGGATCTCGGATCTCGGAAGTTTTGGATTCAACTTTTTAAGATTCAACATAATGGTGGGTGGGAGCGAGGACGGACGGACAATTCCATCTTGGGAGGGTGGGCGGTCCCAAGGACAATTCCATCTTGCACCATGTTTCTTTTCTGCCACTGCTGTGTGTCAATGTGTCCTAGATGTGCTAGGAACTGCCGTGTGTTTGTGTCATTGCTCTGTCGCTTACCATCCAGCCAGGTCGCTGCAGTCTTTGTTTGAAAGTGTATGAAAATAATATTGTGACCTGTGAAGTGGTCAAAATTGACTGCAAATGACTTGAAATTAGTGTTATTGACGTTAATAATAATGTAGGAACAAAAAAAGAGCAAAATGATGTAATTTTAGCATATTTTAGGATTTTTTCTAAAAAATACAAAACCAAAACCAAAACACACGAGGGCGGTTTTGCCAAAACCAAAACACGAAGCTAATCTAGATCCAAAACCAAAACTAAAACCAGTTCACGAGGGCTCAGTGAGTATCTCTAGTAAAAAAATCATTTAATCACACCCCAAAGGAGGAGGCAGCTTTTCATCCTTTGCTCAAATCAAGGTAAACATTTAGATGAATAAAGATACAAATGGCGCTATGTATTATTGCACCCACCAACAACAATACTGGGTAAAACAGACAAAGAGGTAAAATGGCCCTGACCACAAGCTTACAATCTGTTGGTCAAAGGGAGTCGGATACATGAGGCTAAATCTACATACTGCATATTGGTCCAGCCAAACTGCAAAGGATAAAAAGTGATTTGTATGCTATGTGATCCAGTCACACAGCAATGTTGGTCTGGGGTCAGAGGGTTGCTGTCATGTGCAAATTGTATAAGGGATGGTAATAGAGTAGTCTACTGAGGTTAAGAGAGTGGTAGAGGAATATTATAAGCTTGCCTGAATAGGTGGGTTTTCAGAGAATGGTTGAAAGTTTGTAGACTGGAGGAAAGTCTTATTGTGCGAGGGAGGGGATTCCACAGAGTGGGTGCAGCCCGAAAAAAGTCCTGTAACCGGGAATGGGAGGAAGTGATGAGAGTGGAAGAGAGACGCAGATCTTGTGCAGAACGGAGGCGTCTAGTTGAGAGATAATTTGAGACAAGTGAGGAGATGTATGTTGGTGCACTCTTGTTGAGGGCCTTATATGTTTGTAGAACAATTTTATTTTGGATTCTGTAAAAAACAGGCAACCAATGTAGAGACTGACAGAGTGGCTCAGCAACATCTTGCAATTAATACAGTAAAACAAAACGTGCACTACAGCAAACATAAATACCACCCCTAACATCTCAAGTTTCGTAAACTTTTACCTCTCTATTTATCAGTGTTATTACTAGATATTTTATTAGACTACTTTTTTAGTTTACTGGTCATTTAAAGAGCACATATTTTGAATAAATAATGGAGGATGGAGCCATTTTGTGGACTGAGAGAGCTGCGTTCTAATTCAATATGAACCATTGTTCTAAGAATAATAAATAATAATAATACCTAATAAATATCAGTCATGAAGTGAGTTGGTCTCTTGCTCATTACGAATTGTTAGGCTGCATTTGCATGAATACATATCCCACTAAATGTCCTGATCTCTGAAGGTACGCTAAAGAGGGTCAGGGCTTAGTGGACTGTAAGAGTGGTCAGTGTAGTTCACTGGTTTGGTTGGGTTGATTGACAAGTGTCTGGGCTGATTGGAGGTAGGAACAATTTTAAAATTTTACATTTTAATGTATTTAAAGGACCGTCATGGGTTTTGTCACTAGAAATAACAAATCCGAATAACTGACCTGGACTGCTTAGTTTCCTACCATGCTTATGCCACTACCGTAATGGGAATTGGTTCCTGTGGCTCCTGTATGGTATGTGGCATCCAACAAGTTGGCTGTATTGCGTCATATACAGGTCCACTTGGCACCACAATATTCCTGAACATGTAGGTTCTCATGACTATTCTGTACTGTCGGTAAATAGTCGATGTTCGGAGTGCCTACATGTTGGCCAAACCGCTTCCAATTTGCCATGTGTTCTGTAGATGCAGGAGATGGTTAAGCTGAAATACCTGGTCCTGCCGTAAGCGGTATAATGTGCCTATTGCCAAAAGGTTTTTCTACCACCTATTTAGTCACTTCCTCTACTGCATGTCCTATCTTGAAGAATGACTACGATAGGTACTCCGACCATGCACCCAAAGCATTGCAGGCTCAGACTGGCCCAAGGGGGAAATTTTGCTAACAAAACCTCATGCTGACTTCGCTTGTTGGTTATAAACAATCTTTAGCAAAGTGTATCCAGTTGTACGGCAGCTGTAGAGTCTACTGACAGATAGGACGGACGTTCCTCTGCCAACGTCTCCTGCCACATAACCTGCCCCACGTCTCTGGGTCATACCGTATGATACAGTCTGTATCACATCATAACATTACAACTTATCGTAAACTCAACACAACATAACCAACAATCAGCAATAAAATAAACCAACACAACCACTTTATAAACCACACCTAGTAAATATAAGTGTTTGGTGGCAAAGTGTCTTATCCTTTGTTTTATTATGCATCTTGTGTAAGTAATGGGCAAAGTTGAGTATTGGCTGCATTACTAATAGCAAAGTTATGGTATAGTTGCCTTGTTTTTGTTGTATTTTTGTTATACTTGTATATTAATATCATTAGTGTTTTTAGGAAATGCTATTTCAGCTGTTTTGTGTCTATTTTTGTGGAATGGAAAAACAAACAAGTCCGTCACCAGGATATTCCAACCAAATGCTTTGAAATCTACATTATCTGCTATTTCACTGACAGGATTCGCAAAAAAAAAAGTACATTTGTCATACTTGGAAAGTCCGGGAGACTCCCGAAATTCTGATAATTGACCCGAATTTCGGGAGTCTGCCGGACTCCCGCGAGAGCTGGCATTTCTCCCGCATCCCGAAATTCAGTTGTGTAAATGAAGCTATTCAAAGAGAATCGCGTCATTTTAGCCCCCCCCCCCGCGACAAAACATAATTTTACTCGTGGAAGCGGGGCCAAAATGACGCAATACGAGGCGCCCCGCCCCCTCCCGCCCATTGGTCCCACCCCTCTGCCTACTGAATGTAGGTAGGCAAGTATATTTGTATATAATTGTAAATGTATATAAAATGTATATACATTGGTTTTCTGCTTAAGTCACTCTGCATCATTAATGACATCATCACTATAGTGATATCATACAGTTTGCAGAGTAACTTAAATTTCATAAAGAAACAAAATCCCATTCTGTGACAGACAGAAGACGATCGTATTCGGGATGCTTGCAGGGATAAAGGCGCTAAATCTTGTATGCTAAAATTCAGATGAGAGAATTCAGAAAGGGAATCCAGTATTTGACTTGTTTAAGACCTTCTGGATCTATAATGTTCAGGGAGTCTTGGGACTGGAGAACAGCAGGAAAAATGACGGATTTAGCATAATCAGAGCCAATGTTACACTGGCATAAACATACCATTAGTATGTAGGCTGCAGCTGAATTTCAAAGCTGTCAGTTCATTAGCATGTGATGTATGTCATTCATAATTGATAGGAGCATATCTAACCAGTGTGATACATCATATATATATATATATAATATATAATATATTACATAGATAGTGGCTGAAGTGTGAAACTCTAGGAATGGTGGTTAGAAGTGGTGGTATGGAAAATGTAGGTGAATGGAGTTTGATAGTTTTTCAATGAATGAATATTAAAGTTGACATACCCTGTTCGCAAACAGCTAGCTCTGCCTAGAAACAGTACCCAGGTCACCAATTGTATTTAAAATATATGGCTGGAAATATTATATGTCTTTCTTATAAGAGAATAGAAGAGCCTACATACAAAACATTAAAAAAAACACAGACAGCAAAAAAAAAAAAAAAACAGCCAGTGGAGGCAGCCATTTTGGACTGAACTAATATTCCTGAGAATGTGGCCTGTCAATTCACCAGGAACCAGTGTCCTATAAATCTATTTATATCTGACTGTTTTTTCATGTAGCACACAAATATCAACTTTAAATGTCAGTGTACAAATAAGCTATCAAGTATTTGTGTGCTACATGAAAAAACAGTCAGTATTTAACTTATGTGCAAAACAGAAAACTAATTTGCACCCCTTGCATTGTAACATGGTTTTGTCCAGGAGACTTAAATAAGAAGTTTCTTAAGTTAAGATCCTTAATGAATAAGGCCCGTAGTCTTTACTTTCATCTGTCTTATTAAACTCGAACGTTAGTTACATCGTATTTCAAGTTGTAGTCCATGTTCTGAAGCATTCAGGGCAGAACGGATTCCCTCTCACGCGGTCGTCCCACGCATTGCGACATTTTGTCTGATAAATTAGGCACAACGCCGAAATTGAATAGAAATCTTGCTTGTATTATCGGAGACAAATCTAGCAAGCAGAAAGCATATGTTACGGTGGAGACCACATGCTGGCATGAGGGAGCCGGTGGGCCTTACAACAATCATCTACTTCAAACAATGCTCACCGGCCACCTGGGACAAAGATCTGGCTATTAGTGTAGACTGGTGGAGATTTTTAATGCCACAGAGAAGCCCCGAGGAACAGATGAGCCAACTGACAAAATGTCACAAGTCAAAAAAAAAAAAAAAAAAGAAAAGCCAAAGGAATAATCAATAACCATCTCAATCTTTCTCTTCGCCACATTTTCATACTTAAAAATGGTTGAGGGTCTTGAGAACCAGAGGCATTCATGTTTCGAGTAGCCGAGAAGGAGTTTATTGGGAGCCTTTCATGTTACAAAAGCTAATGCGGGGATTACAATGAAGGCAGAACTCGGGGATCTGGATTTTTCAAAGAGAACTGTTGACTATTGATCCGTAATATAAATGATAATGAGGTTATTTTGTGGTTAAGCTCGGAACGTTAACCTCGTGGTGGCTGGAGACTGCTGTTTATTTTATAGCTGCACATCCTTGAGATAGGACTTCCAGAGACGAAGGGGTTAAAAAGTCCTCATCTGGTCAAATGATCTTAACTTTAAAAAAGAAAATAACAGTTGTGATTGAAGCTATCTTGTGTTAGCCTCTGACAATGCAAAAAAATATTTTGCTTTAATCAAATATTTTAGGGGGGGGGGGGGGTGGGGGGGTGGTTTATTTTTTAGACCGTACTATGTGCAGTTATTATGGTAGTGTAATAGATATTTTACTGCTATGAAGTAGGAGTATTTTCGTGAACTAGATGATATTTAATAGAAAAACAAGAAGTCATATAACGGGTCCACTTGCCGCTAGTGGATACCAGCTTCCGCTTAGAATCCCCAACCTTTGAGGTTCTTCTATTATTATCATGTATATATATATATATGGAGCCACAAATGTTCCGCAATGCCAGCAAGTGCCATATTTTGATGAAATTGCTCTACGTGTGGCAAAAAACCAACTATACGCCAGAGAATGCAAGTGTATACAATTCATCTTCGAGCACAAAGGACCCTTACGATAGGCTACAATTTCATAGGCAAAAGAGAGAGGGGACTGGACGGATGCACGTAGTCAATGTACAGTAAAGATTGTGCCAGGGGTGAGCGCACGCAGCATAGTCTTATTCAAGTTTTTGGCACCTCTAAGGTACGTGATTTTTAGCCACATCACTTGCACCAGCTACAGTTCGCGTGTAAGTGCCGAGTGATAGTGATGACGGACTCATAAACATGCTAGAACATGTGTTTGTAATCAAGAGCAACTGTAAAAATGCATTTTATGTACAGTAGACATTAATAACATCCTAATAAATGTATTTTATGGGGGAAAAATGTTGGGGGGAAAAAACGTGTTTGTAATCTTTTCTTAATTACTATATTATTAACAGGTAACAATAATTGATTTTTTTTCTCTGTGTGTACTGCTGGGACTTTGTAGTACACATATGTATTGTACGTGTCCCGCAGTGTATTGTGTCTGTCTCAATATAAGTACCGTATAAGCAGAGTGGATCCAGACCCGTATTCAACAAGACATGTTTCTTCAACCTTGATACTTGCAGTTGAATACGGACATGAATACTCAGAATTTATGTGCGTTTTAAAAAAAAAAATGCATTTGATTTGCCTGCCATAATGGATCAGGCCTAAAATGTGTAAACAAGTAGCACAACATGACATAACATAACATAACATGGGTAAACAAAACACAAATGCATAAAAAAACAAGAGAAAACATAACACAAACAGTATTGCACAACAGGAGTTACAAGGGCGACATAGTACCAATAGCATTGCAAAAGGCAATTTACAATAACACAGGTAGCAGAGGGCATACAATAATAAGGAGGGTCACACTTCTGCCTACTACTTAGAAATTCACAAACTCCATCAAGGTGCATGACAACACTTGCACACTTGGAGTTACCTGCGATTAGTAACCCGTTCTCATCATGCCTCTAGCCCTGCCACACTGACGTAAGGGGTTAAGCGGGTGTATAGGACTAAGGTAGTATTCTCTGCAGAATTTAGATCAGATGCATGAGGCCAATGCGTTCCCTGCTAACCCACTCTTTGCATGTGACTTCTTCACTGCCGCCAATCAAATTCACCCAACATGTACACTCTACAAACAAAGAAATGAAATCAGGAACACTCTGAAAATGGTACCGAACAGAATAATTTTAGCTGAGCATGTTCATTAGGTGCCACTGTGGCACAGTGGTTAGCCTTGTACGCCGGGGCCACAGGTTATGATTTCTCCCACAGTCCAAAAACATTTACCACAAAATTGTGGTAGATGATTTAAATTGTAAGCTTGAATGGGGAAGGTCTGTAAAGGATTGCATAATATGGTGGTGTTACATGAATACATGATAACAAATAATTAGAAGATATCCAACATAAAAATAGGGCTTAAAAAACCCCAAAACAATAGAACCCTTTAAACCAGAGTTTCCCAAACCCAGTCCTCAGGGCTCCCTAACAGTGCAGGTTTTCCATATCTCCTTGCTGGAGCACAGGTGTATTCATTACTGACTGACACATTGTAACAGATCCACAGGTGGTGCTAATTATGTCACATGTGATCTGGAAAACCTGCACTGTTGGGGAGCCCTGAGGACTGGGTTTGGGAAACCCTGCGAAGCAATGGCAGTCATTAAAATAGAAAGAGCCAACAAAGTGTTCAGTATCGCTCACAAACATGCAGATCACATAAGTATGAGTCTTTTAACAAGGACAATTCCATTATACGATAGCTAATTTGTTTTTTTAATACTGTAAATAAAAAAATTTGTGGAGTTCTGTTTCTTAAATAATAGCAGAACCCCGTGTCTGACAGGTGTTTTGTTCAAAAGTTCTTGCATCATTACACGTACCAAGTATGACACCACCGTTCAGGACAAATATGTTCGATGGGACACTGAAATCTAATGTCGATTTAACGTTGCCCAAATAAGTGACGTGAAGAGCTCCCGCTAATGCCAATAGATCTAGATATCTTTACGTATGTATGACACCCATATTTTTACATGACATTTAGTCAATGAGGAACTACTGGGAACCTAAAAATTAAAATGCACTATGCTAATAGTTATAATCTTGCCAAATGTTAATGCTTGTTGGTGACCTTTGAGGGCATGCTGTGACAAATCAACCTAGCCCTGTTTTGTGATGGGGTGTGCTTGTTTTACTCATTTGCAAGCAATTAAAAATCCTGGGAAGAAAGAAGCAGGGACAGGTGCATAATAAGGAGGGAAGGATTTTAACCCCTGCCGCGCTGACCAAAGCGGCAGTGCAAACCCAAATTAATCCAATAGAGAGAAAATGTAGTAAAATACACAAAGTAGTTGTATAATATAATTAGTTAAAAACATTAAAAAAACAAAACGTTTTGAAATGCATGTTATTTGTTCAAAACAAAAATACATGATCAAGCCCTCATGGAGATTCTGCAGCAATGAGTCTATGTGGCACAGGCATAACTACTGCACTGAAAGGGGTGTGTCATCATCATCATCTGTTTATTTACTAAACTGTGTGTTTGAAAAAGTGAAGTTGTTGCCTATAGCAACCAATCAGATTCTAGCTGTCATTTTCTAGAATATACTAAATAAATGATAACTAGAATCTGATTGGTTGCTATAGGCAACATCTCCACTTTTCAAACCCGCAGTTTAGTAAATATACCCCAAAAAGCGAGACAGGAGGCACAGGAGGTAGCAATATTAAAGCACTGTTGCTTGTCTTATCTACCACAGAGACTTTGGCTTTGCGCACTCCCGAATTCATAAAGGCATGGATCTCAAGACACGTGTTTTGCTGAATTCAGGTGTAGGTCTACTACACAAGACACTGCAGGGATACTTTTTTTTTTTAAAAAAATGTTTTTACTCATGAAAAACATTTATTAGGATGCTGTTAAATGTCTATTGAACATAAAATAAATTTTTACAGTCGCTCCTGATTGCAAACACATGTTATAGCATACATGCGATACTGTCATCACTACTGATCAGGACTTAGACTAGCCCTGTGGCTGGAGCAAGAGATACGGCAGATAAACAAGTAACTTTGAAATGCCCAGAGCTGGATTCGGATGTGGCCACGTGCGCTCGAGTTTGACATGCTCTTACTATATATTGACTATGGCAAAACACCCCTTCCCGGTTCACTCTCTGACATCGTAGGTTGTAGTAAGCGCCTTTTGCGTACGAACACTGAGCGGTCAGGGCGTGTCTCCCAGTTCTAGACATGCGCAGAGTGATCTTGGGTACGATGCGCTCAAAATGGGCAATACGTGCTTTGAAGAATCACGCCTTGGTAGGATATTTACATACAATACACACATACTACACAGTACACCTTGCTGATTCATAAAGGTACTTTTGTTTCTCTTTAAAAGCAGTGTAAAAATACACTCTACTTTTTAACATAATGTGTCTCATTTTAAAGGTATGTATAAAATAATAAATTAACAAGAGTCGTGTGACTAGACGATGTCCACATCTTCTATAACCACATAAAGCATTTCTGCTCAAATAATATGATATTCAATTGGATTTGACATATTGTAAAGTCTTTTAGTAAAGTGATTTTGAGCCCGGTGAGACGGCACAGCACAGACGTGCAGGGTCCTGCCTAGAACTGGCCTTTAAAACAAACACTTTCACTGTCAGACATCCTATAAGAGAAACAAATTATTGTACAGTGTTATGACTGTGAGTCAGTATCAGTCAGACCCCTGGATAACTGAGCTGATCTGAAATGGATTTATCTCGCCACAAATTGTATTGTCAAAGGTTTCAAAAATCTTTTGTCTAGATTTTTCCTTTAGTAATGGAACTTAAAGTGATAAGAAAAATGGTTGTGTCCCGAAATTGCATGCGGGGTCCAACGGCACGTCTCCTGGTGGAAGAAATTCAAGAACAAAATGTAATTTGGTGTAAGTAGGTAACTCTGCTATATAACTAGACTATGTAATTAACTTTACTGTATATAAGAGACTATCAATAACAAACATAAGTCACAATCTGAAGTAAAAATAATTTAAATATTATTTTCTGACAATTGGTTAAAACAGTTACCAGTGACCAACATTTGTTACTGAGCCATTCTTATGGAATTCTAAAATGTATTTGAGTGAAACTAATATACGTAGGAAACTTGGTCCAGACACTGAAAACAATGGTCTCACAACCCTATTCAGACCCAAAAAAATTGGAGCGGTGAATGCTAGGAATAATCTAGTTCTATCATAGGTTGTTTTGTACTGATCTCAGCCTTATTCTTAAGCACAGGTAGTCTATTATTTTACTGGCTGTCAGTAAATTTACTGGCGGGCGGAAATAATGGTCATAAGACTGTATATCTATTCATGTTGTAACTCTGTGAGAAGGACTGGTATATTACCACTGAGCCATATGTTTTATGTTTATTGTATTATTATAAAAAATGTTTATACTTTGCATGTATTATATTGTGTTCTCGGGTTAGACATGTAATCTAGGGGAAAGTAATACTTCTTGAATAACCATATGGCCATTTTCATGATGTCCCGTCATGTGTTCAGTGGCTCAGTGGTTAGCACTTCTGCCTCACAGCACTGGGGTCATGTGTTCGATTCCCCACCATGGCCTTTTCTGTGTGTAGTTTGTATGTTCTCCTCGTGTTTCCGTGGGTTTCCTCCGGGTGCTCTGGTTTCCTCCCACACTTCAAAAACATACTAGGTAGGTTAATTGGCTGCTATCAAATTGACCCTAGTTTCTGTGTGTGTGACTGTGTATGTTATGGGTTTAGACTGTAAGCTCCAATGGGGCAGGCACTGATGGCGCTATATAAATAAATAAATGATGATGATGATGTGTTTAGATCAGTGGTCAGGGAACAGGGGTAAATTACCCCAAATGGGGTAAAAATGAAATTCCTGGGGATAATGCTGCCCATTCACATGCTGTCAGTTGGATTGTAGACCCCTTTAAATGTGAAATTGCTGTTGTACCAGAAGAGATTCTAGGGTTGGCAGAGGCACTTCTTGAGCTTCGAGGCAATAATGAAGCACGTATTACATTTGAAAACAAAGCAGATCTGTCATATTTTTGGATGTCAACAGCTGCAAAGGCATTCAAAATTGCACATGAGGAGGCAGTCAAAAAGTTGCTGCCTTTTGCAACAACCTACCTTTGTGAACAAGGATTTTCCACCCTAGCGAACATAAAAACAAAGCAGAGAAATTGATTGGACGCTGAAGACTGTATCCATATTGCTCTGACATCAAAATGCCCCAATATTGATGCTCTCGTATCAAAACTGAAACAACATCATTTCTCCAAAACCTGAAGTTTTGAAGATGAAGCTTTCAAAGAAATTTTGAATAGATTCAATAAAATTTTGAATTCCAATAATTAATAATATATGATTTCCTTCCTTTCAAATCAAGGGGGTAACGTCGGCGTATCTAAATATATTTTGGGGTAAAAGGTAAAAAAGTTCCCTGACCCCTGGTTTAGATGCATATAGAAAAGCAAATTGCCCACAGTGCCACCTAGTGGATTACAAAGTAAGTCCCCTGAGGGTGAAGAAGCAGGGTGACGGAACAGGGGGGTTTACAATAGCCCGGTCTCAGGGCCGTAACTAGGGCTGTGCAAGAGGGGCAACCACCCAGGGCGCAATTCTGAAGGGGGGCTCATTATATTTATGTTATAATGAATATTTTTGGTAAATTTGGTTAAAATTGAAGGCAAGGGGGCGCCAGATTTCCTTCTCGCCCCAGGCGCTAAAATTTATCCCTGAAGAGAACGGATAACAGTGGGATGAGGTTGACGTACACTGTAGTGCTAAACACGTATTTATTTTTTCAGTCACAAATTACCTGCCCAAGGAACTTACAATCATTTGGTTGTGGGATAGAAGGAGACAAAGTGACTTGTTCAAGGTCACAATGAGCTGACAATGCGACTCTTTATCAAGTTCTCAATATCATTGTCATACAGTCAGTGCCATTAGCCCCTGTGAAACTCTATCTGAACTAAGAGTTTGGTATAACGTCCCTCTATTATGTCATTACTGATGAGTTATGAAATATAAATATAATTCTTTTCTTTACCAAGTCACAATTTTGTTTTATGGCTCCTTGTAGACAGTTAACAGATACCACAGGACTGTAATACCTGAATAACTGTCCACTCGCATTTAGTAAAATGGCAGAGTTTAGGATTAAATGTCACAAACAGTTTGAGGATTTTGCTGTCTGCGTGATCCATCATGGAAGGCTGCTCTTTACGTTATGTTAGAGCCAGACAGTCCAGGGAAATTATACATCATGCACAGAAATTATACAGTTACCATTGATTAAAACTGCCATAATTCTTTGCGACTTCAGCCATCTATTTTCTGTCAAGGAAAGAAAATGCCTTTTAATGTTAAGATTAATTGATCCTCAGCAATGGTTTCCTTTCGCTGTATTCCGCTGACCAGTTGGAGGCTGGAGAAGAATCCGCTCCCTTTAGGCAATTGTGGCAATGCACATATAATTGTAAGGCTGGCAACATTTAAATGGTCAATTAAATGCTAAGTAGGACAACAATTTGAGGTCCTTAAGTTGCATAATTTGTAGGTAGTTAAGTGGTTGTAAAAAAAAATGACAAGGATACCAGTGAGAAACTACATTAATGGATTTAGTTTTTTTTAATAGACAGATCTTACCATTTCACATTATATTTATGTTATAAACAGCCATTCAGCTTACCAGTGGATGTACTGGTGGATGTTAAGCCTAACTTGGCCCGTTCACTCTCTTGACGTTTAAAACGTAGGAACATTGGCATAATGGGGCAGCACGGTGGCTCAGTGGTTAACACTTCATACAACACTGGCATCATGAGTTAAATTCCCGACCATGGCCTTATCTGTGATGAGTTTGTATGTTCTCCCCGTGTTTGCGTGGGCTTCCTCCGGGTGCTCCGGTTTCCTCCCACACTCCAAAAACATACTGGTAGGTTAATTGGCTGCTAACAAATTGACCCTAGTCTATGTGTGTCATTGTTTGTGTCTATCTGTCTGTGTGTGTGTGTGTTAGGAATTTAGACTGTAAGCCCCAATGGGGCAGGGACTGATGAGAGTGAGTTCTCTGTACAGCGCTGCGGAATTAGTGGCTTTATATAAATAAATGGTGATGATGATGATGATAATAATGTCAACTAGCTGTTCTTCAGGTATATATGTTTTGTAATTACACAGTATAATATAGATGTGAAATGAATTTAAAGTAATTTAATTAAATAATTTTCATTCAGCAGTTGTCTTCATATTTGCATAAACTGTTCGGAGTTTCATACTTTAATTGGATGCATTATGCCAACATTTCTTAGATATGGAGCTATATGTATGGTCCTTGACTGACAAGTGGCTCTCTAGGCACCTGTGCTCTGAGCTATTGTGACTTGTTCTCCTTGGTGGCTCCACCATGATTACGTGAGTCAAGCCCAGTTTTGAGTGTTCATTACAGTGTAGGTCTGTGGCTATATGTTTAACTATTCTGTTACGTTCTAAACATTCTGTGTGTTATTATTATGATATAATATACATCAATGGACAATCTGCATTGATGTTTCTGTATATAAAATCTATATAAATAAGGCGTTATGACATTAGAACATAGCGATTATATAGAGAAGATGATTTCTCTTTTCCTGACGTGAAGTATCACTTTGAGTCCTTCCCCCGTACTCCAGTCATGACCCCAGCAGCCCCCAAGACTACTTCCGACAGATTCAAGGGATGCCTGTAAACAGTGACTAAGAATAACCTCAAGAACTCAAACATCTCAAATCTCATCTAAAAATACTCTCCCTCTCGCCCTCTTAGATCTACCTCTGTCCTGCTCCTTGTCTCTGGTAACCACCTCTCTCCCGTCTATAAGACTTCTCACGTGCTGCTCCCCACTTATGGAATTCCCTACCACACCTGATCAGATTCTCCCACAGCCTTCAAATCTCTGGATGTTCTCTGAAAACCCATTTCTTTCTTAGAGCTTACCCTACTCCAACCAATACTACTCACACTAATACACCCTCATAACTGTCCCAATCTACACTCTGGAATACACTCGCTCCTCCTGTTTCAGCTGTACCCTCTTCCACTTAGAATGTAAGCTCTCCAACGAGCAGGGTCCTCCATACCCTTTGTGTCTGTATTTATATTACCTACCTTGTATGTCCCTGTTTTATGTATCCCCTGTTTTCCCCACTGTACGGCGCTGTGGAGCACTGTGGCACCTTACAAATCAACAATAATAATCATAATGATAACTGTGTAATGTACTGGTAAACAAATATGTTATATATAGAATAACCAAGATGGGGTATTTTTAAGCATTTAAAGAGTTATAGGGTTGCTTGATCTAAATATACACATAGCAGGGGGTAACTGGGTACATTTACAAATGATAGGGAGTGCTTGGTATAAATCTACACCCATTGCGGGTACATGATGGTTAGCTGCTATGGGTTACAACAACATTTTTTTAGCTAAGTTACCTGTGTGCCAGTTATACTAAATGGTTTCTTTCTGGGATGAGTTAGAAGTAGAAATGACATAAGTAGATAACAATATTCTGCAATAAACACCACATTTATCTAACAAAAAATCTGACAATGTACGAAAACAAAGCAGAGGCATTGATGCGTGGATCGAACTGCAATGGTTTTGCTGAAATGTAATCAGTCGAGGTACAGGGATCAATATGTGGCTGCAAGGAGAGATTCCCCATATATTGATCTAAAAGTGAAATCCTACATTGTTTAGGGAACACTTCAATATGGTAACATTTCTTATATGCACATGATGTGATTATTATTACTATTATAATTATTATTACTATTATTATTATTATTAAAGTCACCCAATTTGAATGTTTGAATCCTTAGTTTTTTAAGAATTACTTTAATTTAAAGGACTTCCTGTGCAGCTATTTCACCATATTTATGCTATTCGTGGATGTGCGTTTTCACTTAATTTCTCGTGGGGAAAGTATTAATTAATGATTTTCCAGAATAATTTGCATGGTCACCGCTGTTCTAATGACGTATGAAGGAGAACTGTTTTTTATGTTAGAAGTGGGCTTTCATTTGCTATAAAGATTAAAAAAAGAAATAGTGTTGAAAGTTACAACTAATAAGTTAATATCAGTTTTGTTGTATCTGAATGTGACACAAAGGAACAATCTAAACAGACGTAATGCACACACTGTATATGAATGCAGATAAGAAGGAGAACGTGAAATTGTCATGTAATGAGTTGTATTACTGAGGAATGTTTGATCGACAAATACGATTGGACACAGGCTCAGACTGGCCATAAAAATTAATAAGGGATGCTCATTTAGTCATTGGTTTGATTGACTGATGCCAAGTCTAAGTCAGTCCCTATGGTATGTTTGATATAAGTAAAACCAGGGATAGGGAATGTGTTCCCCTCTGTCTCCTTCTCTCTTTGTTTATTCTTTTGTAAAACATTTAAATGCATAATAAATACAAAAAATAATAATCCTACATACTATTACCACGACTGAACCACTCATAATATGATGTACAAAAATTGAGTGCTTACACACTACATCTCCAATCTCATCTCTACCTACACTCCTACCCGCCCCGTCCGCTCTGCCTGTGACCACCACCTCACTACTTCACTGATCAACTTTTCCCACTCCCGCCTCCAGGGCTTTGCCCGGGCTGCTCCACAGCTGTGGAACAATCTCCCACGTCCTATCAGGTTAGCATCTACTCTCAAAGGCTTCACGCGTGCCCTTAAGACTCATTTCTTTATTCAAGTCTATCAGTCCTCCTAACTTCCTTGTCCCGGCTCTCTCCCCCAGTTAGTACCACCCTTTATGTGTCTCCCCCTTCCCTTTAGGTTGTTAGCTCTCATGAGCAGGGCCCTCTTTCCTTGTGTGCTCCTTCTACTGTTCCGTCACCCTCTGTACCTCTTGGCCTGCTTCCCTAGCCCTGTTTTCCCTGTTTTATTAATCTTCGGCCTTCTTCTTGCTGATTTCTACCATCCCTTTCACTATCTGTCAGATATAATCTGATTTGCTTTACCCTGTCATCTGTGTTTATATATATTTGTGTATCATGTTGTGTCTTGGTTCTGTTTTCTGTATATGTAATGTACGGCGCTGCGGACCCTTTGTGGCGCCTTATAAGTCAAAGATAATAATAATAATAATAATAATACCCATAAACATCGCTTAAGAATGAGGAACCGTCAAAAATCCCAAATTGGAGCTCAAACATCTTTGGTTGGATGGTTCTCCCACAATATAAAGCTTTAAGCCGAAGATTTGATGAAGATGAACTAAAGGGATAATTGTTTGAATTTGCAAATGGTAATGCAGGTATTTCATTCCTGCCAAGCCATGATGATAAATCATCTCTATATTTCAATAAGAGTAATATATATTAGTCACAGAATATATACGGTCTAAACATAAGGATCCATTGTAAAACATATAATCCATTTCAAGTCATTGTTGTTGTTTGGTAAACAGCTTCAGTGTATGCTATCGTAGATACAGTTACCAAGAAGAGGTATTCATTGGTTATTTCATAGGTTTTAACAATGAGCATTTGCTGGAATTTAGTTCCAGGGCTTCCAGATCTAGTGCACTAAGCTGGCTGCAGCTACTCTGTATTACACCACACAAGTAGCATGGAAGGTGAGAGCAGACATAATAATCCAACATATACATATTTTGGAATGTGCTCAGGTACTATAAGCGCCATATGCCCATATCTCCATTCACTCAAGTGTCACTCATAGTCATACTTGCCTACTTTGAAGATGAAAACTAAATGAGTGAGAAGGTTTGCCATGACCCTTTAAAAAAGCCAAGTGGAGCTGACTTTCGAAAACATGGGAACATACAGATTGGTATGTGCGGGGGGTGAAGGAAGGAGGATTTTAAATTAAGGATGGGTTCGTTCTTTACCTACTGCATATTAGCCTGGTGTGGAAGGCATGGGGCGCTATGAACGTATTAACCTTGGGCGGCCTGAACCCTTAATCAGGCCCTGACACTACCATTGTTTTTCTAACATAAGAAGTTTTGTTTAATTCTGGTACATGCCTCTCCTCTGCAGCACTCTGAGCTATTTTAACCATATGAGGCCGTCTCTATGACAAATGAGTCCTGAAAACAATTATATAGCTCATTTCAAATATAAATATGGCCATAAAGTCCTATACAAATGTGAAATGTGATTCTAATGCTAAACGTAATAATCAATATCCGGCTGATATTAAGTGGCTTCTCTCCGTATATATCGCCAACATTCCATCATTCCTATCCCAGACTAATGCAATCATTATTTTTCCTGCAGCAAAAAGACTTCCAACAGCTCTGTTCTTCAATCAGTAAAAAGAGCGTGCCCTCCTCAGAGAAATAATACCGACTGGTAATGGAGAGACAAAGATAAAATGGGGTGGAATTATTTTAACGCATTACCGTGAAATGTAAATACATATCGTACATACTTATGAGGTTCTCAGCTCCTGCTAGGATATAATTACCCTGGGGATCTGTGTGTCCAGGAAAAATGCTTTGTAATATGAATAATCATTCAAATAAGCTGAATGCCAATTTCCATTAGCTATTGTTAATGCTGAAAGTTAGTAACTAAGTGACAATAAAAACTATTTACTTTATATTAACTAGTTTAATGTTCATGATAGTTTAACACACATTTGAAAAGAAGTAACTTAAATGAAGCTGTCATGAAAAGTGTCTTGTTTTAAGATGTTGGATGTAAAACCTTGGTCTATAATGAAATATAATGTAACACTGTCATTAAACAAAGTAGAACAACATCTGATGAGAAATATACAATGTAAAGTCTCCCTATGATGTCTATGATAAACCGCATAGTCCCTTTTGGTACCTAGAATACATGGCCTTGACATGCCTATGATTCCCATTATACAATACAGAGCTTTCCTCTGCTGTCCACTATACCAGTGGTCAGGGAACAGAGGTAAATTTCCCCAAATGTGGTAAAAATGAAATTCCTGGGGGTAATGCTGTCCATTCACATGCTGTCAGTTGGATTGTAGACCCCTTTAAATGTGAAATTGCTGTTGTACCAGAAGAGCCTCAAGGGTTGGCAGAGGCACTTCTTGAGCTTCGATGCAATAATGAAGCACGTATTGCATTTGAAAACAAAGCAGATCTGTCATATTTTTGGATGTCAACAGCTGCAAAAGCATTCAAAATTGCACATAAGGAGGTAGTCAAAAAGTTGCTGCCTTTTGCAACAACCTACCTTTGCGAACAAGGATTTTCCACTCTAACGAACATAAAAACAAAGCAGAGAAATCGATTAGACGCTGAAGACTGTATCCAAATTGCTCTGACATCAAAATGCCACAATATTGATGCTCTTGTATCAAAAAACGAAGCAACATCAATTTTCCAAAACCTGAAGATTTGAAGTTGAAGCTTTCATCATCATCATCATTTATTTATATAGCAGCACTAATTCCGCAGCGCTGTACAGAGAACTCATTTAAATCAGTCCCTGCCCCATTGGAGCTTACAGTCTAAATTCCCTACTATAGACACACACTCACACACACACAGACAGACAGAGGGGGAGAGACTAAGGTCAATTTTGATAGCTGCCAATTAACCTACTAGTATGTTTTTGGAGTGTGGGAGGAAGCCGGAGCACCCGGAGGAAACCCATGCAAACACAGGGAGAACATACAAACTCCACACAGATAAGGCCATGGTCGGGAATCGAACTCATGACCCCAGTGTTGTGAGGCAGAAGTGCTAACCACTAGGCCACTGTGATTTGAAGTTGAAGCTTTCAAAGAAATTTTGAATAGATTCAATAAAATTTTGAATTCCAATAATTAATAATATATTATTTCGTTCCTTTCAAATCAAGGGGTAACGTCGGCGTGTCTAAATATATTTTGGAGTAAAAGGTAAAAAAGTTCCCTGACCCCTGCACTATACAATGCAGAATCTCCCTATGATCTGGCACATTTTAGCCTTGGGGGTGGGGGAGAATTGGCTGTGGTACACTATATGGACAAAAGTATTTGGCCACCCATATTAATTATTGAATTGAGGTGCTTCAATCAGACCTGTTGGCAGAGGTGTATAAAATTAAGCACCTAGCCATGCAGTCTCCATTTGCAAACATTTGTGATACAAAATGGATCGTTCTGAAGAGCTCAGTGACTTCCAACGTGGTACTGTGATAGGATGCCACCTTTACAATAAGACGGTTCGTGAAATTTCATCCCTACTGGATATTCCATGGTTAACTGTAAGTGATATTGTTAGAAAGTTGAAGTGTTTAGGAATAACAGCAACTCAGCCACGAAGCCGAAGATCGTGTAAAATCACAGAGAGGGGTCAACCGCTGCTATGGTGCATGGTGCATAAATGTTGCCAACGCTCTGCTGATTCCATAGCTGAAGAGTTCTGGACTTCCACTGGCATTAATGTTTGCACAAAATCTGTGCGTCGGGACCTTAATGGAATGGGTTTCCATGGCTGAGCAGCTGCATGCAAGCCTCACATCACCAAGACCAATGCCAAGCATCAGATGGAGTGATATAAAACACACCGACACTGGACTATGGAGCAGTGGAAACGTGTTCTGTGGAGTGATGAATCACGCTTCTCTGTATGGCAGTCAGATGGGCGAGTCTGGGTTTGGTGGATGCCAGGAGAACGTTACCTGTCTGACTGCATTATGCCAACTGTGAAGTTTGGTGGAGGAGGGATAATGATATGGGGCTGTTTTTCAGGGTTTGGGCTAGGCCCCTTATCTCCAGTGAAGGGCATTCTTAATGTTTCAGGATACCAAGTAATTTTGGACAAAGCTATGCTTCCATCTTTGTGGCAACGGTTTGGGGAAGGCCCTTTTCTATTTCAACATGACTGTGCCCCAGTGCGCAAAGCAAGGACTACAAAGACATGGTTTGTTGAGTCCGGTGTGGAAGAACTTGACTGACCCACACAGAGCCCTGACCTCAACCCCATCGAACACCATTGGGATGAACTGGAACAGAAATTGGCGAGCTGGGCCTCCTCGTCCAACATCATCAGTGCCTGACCTCATAAATGCTCTACAGAATGAATGGGCGCAAATTCCAAAATCTTGTGGAAAGCCTTCCAAGAAGAGTGGAAGCCCCTGGGACCTACTTATCTCTGGGATTATGATAGAATGGCTCACCAGAGTGTAGGGCCTCACCTTCATCTCTTGGCACAGGACCTCCATCTGTTTGGCTACTGTGATTAAAGCTCCCTGCTCCACCTCCTGGTACAAACGTAAGCCAGAAGGTAAAAACAAGGGTCCTGGGTGGAGTTGCAGGCAAACCCAACAGAACAGGGAGGTTTAACTCCTTTTTAAGACCAACTATGTTATTGAAATAATGGGAAATGTACTTCAACAACAACTAGAGATGCTTCGATGTGGATTACGTTTGGGCATTATTGAATATAATAAGCTCAAAGACATTTCAGAATACTTTAATGCTGGTTGGCTTGCCCAGCACCATGGCAGATGTTCTTCAGTGTCCAAGTTTATCCATCCCCACACTAAAGAGAAATACAGGGAAAACCGGGTTGGGACTTGATGGTATATTTACTAAGCGGAAGTTCCGACGAACCAACGGTTTTAAAACAGCAATTTTTATTTAAGACAAACCCGTGGGCTTTGTCTTTAATAAAGTTGCCATTTTAACAAACGACAGCAAAGCACTGAGAAGCGCCGCTTAGTAAATATACCCCTTGCTCATTTTCAGTTCAAAGAAGATCAAAGTCTATAGGATGCGCACAGAATGTTCCTACAGTGGCATCTTGGTGAGAATGACTCATAGGGGTGAAGCAATGATAATAGAGACCTATTATCATGTGAATTAGAAATTTATAACGCTTATGAAACTACCAATGCACTTCTGGTATAGTGATTCCTATCACTCAACGTATTAAAACTTCTTTTCAAAAGATGACATTTATAGCATAAAAAACATAGAGAAAAACATGCTTCAAAGGACCAAATTCATGACATTTCACATCGTTACAGCAGCATCGTCAGAATCAAATGTCACATTTACAGCTGCACATTATAAAATAACAATCATATAAAAAAAATAAAAAAAATCTGAATTTTTTTTAACCCTTGTGTGTCTCTTTGTGGCAATAGACAATGGCAATACAATGCGGGCCTTTACAACAAATAGAATTTTATTTTGTACCCAGAAACATTCATCGTCAAGACTTTAATTGTACCTGCCTTCATACAACTTTTACTAACTACAACTTGTTTTTCTTTCTTCCCATTCTATCTTCGGGGGACTTCCAGCTTAGCATGGCCAAGTTGTTGGAAGCACTATCATTGAATGAATATAAAATTGTGGGCATGCAATTCTGCTGTTCAATTCATTGGTGACAGGGGTTGCACTCTCCTGCCTAGGGAACATTGGGATACAATATTATAAAGACCCTTTCTCTACTGCTTCACCATTACCTCTGGGACTTGAAATGAGAATAAACCTGCCTAGGGTGGGTGTAATGCCAGCTGATTGGACAGATTCTACAGCCATCCAATCAGATGCTGTATTTAATGTACAACCAACGAGCAGCTTGAATGATGGGGGAAAGTTCTCCAGCCAATAAAAGTTGCAGCACTTCTCTCTGTCCAATGATGTTGCATGCTTACCAGGGGTGAAAGGTCATTACTGTACCACTCTAGTGGGGAAGGATATACCTGGTAAAACGGAGCGGCTGTCTCTCAAGAATGACAACCCTTCTCACCTCATTTTACACTGAACTTGCTTTAAAACTCTGGATCCGTTTGTTCGAACCAATTGTATCTGCTCAAACAAATTGCGAACAGAGTTGATCAGAAAGGTTCAAGATCCTGGTTAGCTGCGATTTCATTGACGTGTTGGTTTGTTGATTCGCTGAAGCCATACTGGATGACCTTTCATGTGGCCACAGGTAGGAGCAGCAGTCTAGGCCAACAAAAGATCAACATGTGCAAGGCTAGCATTGGTCCTCTTCATCAAATTATTGATATAGAGCAATAATAATTAGTATTATCCTTTATTTATACAGCGCCAGCGTCAGGGCCATCTTAACAACATTATTGGCCCCCGGGCAAAGCAGTGCACCGGGGCCCCTAGATATAGATATAGATATATAGATGTATACAGATACAGATATAGATATAGATATATAGAGATAGAGATAGATAGATGTACTTGCTCAGTGATCCTTGAAGGTTTTTTTTGCAGGTTTTTTTCTTTTGCAGGATTATTTATTCTCATTAAGAGACGTGACTATGGGGCCCCTTTGCCCGTGGGGCCCCCGGGCAGCTGCCCATCGTGCCCAATGGACAAGATGGCCCTGGCCAGCGTGTTACGTAGCGCTGTACAATAGCAGAATGTGTATTCATTTGCATCAGTCTCTGCCCCAATGGAGCTTACAATCTAACTACCTTCCCATAGGCACACAATCAAACTAGAGCCGATTTAGTCAGGGTAAATTAACCTACTTTTAGGGGTATACTTACTAAACTGCTGGTTTGTCAAAGTGGAGATGTTGCCTATAGTAACCAATCAGATTCTAGCTGTCATATTGTAGAATGTACTAAATAAATGAGAACTAGAAGCTGATTGGTTGCTATAGGCAACATCTCCACTTTTAAAGTGTGAAGGCCCTCCAGGGCATCTTTGTGCCCCTTCCTGGGCAGAAACCAATGCCCCTGCATTGTTCCCACCAAGAGATCACCCTGATAATAAATACAATTGTTTAATTCTGCATAATCTGCGGTTTGCGATTTCAGCACAGCTAAAATTCTTCTTTCTAACATGATTCCCCCCCTTTCCCGTCATCTATTCAACATCCATCTGCTATGGCTCTTTGTCCCAATTGCAGTGGATTGTGCGATAAACTCACTCTCACATTAGCAGGAGGAAATTACAAACACTGTGCTCTTGGGAGGGAAAGGTCATTTATCACCATGAAGATTTGCTTCTTACTTTGCCATCCCTCCCTCCTGTTATTAAACGGTTTGTTACATCTGACACTACTTGTGCAGCAGCCTAGCTAGAGAGCTGGTGGCAGCGTTTGTATTCCCTGGAGACACTTAGAAGGGAATTGGAAAGTGTTACAGAGCGCTGCTTAAAGTTAAAGGCTAGGTGGTGTGTCTTGCAATGGGGAAAATGGGACTAAGCAACAAATGGGGCATTCCGGAGAGCTGTGTCAACAGACGTTGATTGCAATTGTGTAGCCGACAGCATCAACTGATTCATATGTCTACTTATAAGATCCTTTAATTTGCTTTTTTTGCAAAGACTTGTTGCCAGTGTTGCAATTTTAGCATAGCTAAAGATTGCTCAGATGTTCGGGTGATATGTAATCTTGTGCTACATTTGGTGCATGAGACCATAAAATTCTATCCCACGTGTGCACTATATTCTAAAATTGATTTGTGTCTCACCACCTGCATCATGAATGACTCTGATTAGGGTCTGGATTTAAACCGTAAGCGCTGACGCTACAGAAGCAAATTTGTGGAGTGAAAAGCAAATCTGTTTTTCCCAAATACTAAAACATGTCCCTTGTCCTCCTTTAAAGTCACAACTTTCATGTGTTTCCTCTTTCTTCCTCATATATTGTAAACGTAAGGTTATTGACAAACAAGAGGGGAAAATAAATTCACCTCTTTCTTTTTCACATATATGTATAACATATTTGCCAACTTTGGAGGGGAAGCAAAGTGGCAAGATCGGGGAGAGTGTGGACCATATGCCCCAGGGTGTAACGCCGTGCTTCAGTCATGGCACCCAGGTGGGATGGTGCCGTAAAATCACAATTCACCCGATCCCGCCCACCTCACAAGGACGTGCGCCAGAAGCGAGTGGATGGCATGTTCTCCGTGGAGTCCGGAAGACCTACCGGAAATGTGGGTGTCTCCCGGACACGTTTGACCTATACATATAAATTATGACCTCTTCCTATCACTTGTAGACTGCAGGTTGAAGCCAACAATTAATTCTGTAGGCTGCTACCCCCCTCTCAACTTCCTTCTCTCCCCATAGATGCTATTGTTGCTGTTACTTATGAAAATTTGTTGATTTAATGTAGCAGCTGTCAGTAATAAACATTGTTTTGGAAAACCACACCAACAACATTCAGAAAGTTCCTTTAAATTTGTTAATACAAAACTGAAAATCCTAAGTGTAGGCAATGAGATAAAGGAGAATGTCCAGACGTCCTGTTTATGTCAAACTTTGTATTCTATGTAACGGAGTTTATTTCATGATAGAATAAAAAAAGAAAAAAAAGCAACAACAAAATATAACAAATATGTTTATAAATAAATAAAACAATCATATTACATAAACAATTTCCTGTAACAATGTCAATGTCACCCATTTGAAAAATAACCCAGCGCCTCGCAGTGATGGACACATACAAGAGAAGTATTGACCATGTAGTCACCTCCAGGATGATAACATCAATCACTAGCATCCAATCCAGGAGGTAGAGGTGATGTTATAGTGGTATGCACAAGCACCTTCCCGGGACTGTCACAAGTGACAGTAACGTGTGAAGCTGCTGAATGCTAAATACATCTGCAATGTTTGTACAACAGATATGTCCGGTCTCTGCAGTATGGCGGCAACGCATTGAGAAATTGGCATATGATGCATTAAAACATGAAAAGGAAATGTTGATGTGATTGGGTCAATTAGAGTGGGATTGGGGTGAATTGAGGGAGTGGACTGCGAGGATTGAGGGGTGAGCTTATTGTGTCCTGATTGCGCCGTGGAGAGGCGGGTGGCTTTAACCTACATTTGCAAATGTGTTCAACTAAGACTTTTGCATTTTTATCTACAGTGGAAATGGCAGGTCTTTTGCTGGCTATAGCAGTGTGCTGGGGGAATTTTTTTTTGTGTTTGTTCCTTTTAGGATAACCACACTCTTTCAAGCACCTGCTCTGAGCCTATAAATTGATTGAGCAGCTTCCACTTCTGTATAAGTCTGAGAGGCATGTTGGTGTCAGTAGCTGAGAGGGAGTGCGGGCGCTGAATTGCTGTTTGGAGGCTTCTGGGGTACCTCTATGGTAAGTTAGCTCTCAATTTAAAAACACATATGTATGGCCCAAATATATGGGACTCTCACTGTTTAGAGTTAGGACCACCCTATTAGCAAAATCACCGTGGAGTGGCGGGTGGCTTTAACATACATTTGCAAATGAGTGCAACTAAGACTTTTGCATTTGTATCTACAGTAGAAATGACAGGTCTATTACTGGCTATAGCAGTGTGCTGGGGGAATTTTCTGTGTGTTTGTTCCTTTTAGGATAACCCTTTGAAGCACCTGCTATGAGCCTATAAATTGATTGAGCAGCTTCCACTTCTGTATATGTCCTGATTGTGCCTGGTTAAGTATTGGGAGGTATGATGGATTAAACCGTATCTGTGAAATCATTCCCACAGTCTGGTTGTTAGTATGAATTGCAATATTTTAAAAATGGTGTACCAACGAAAAATTGGATAATGTTGTATTTGTGGGTTTGATGCTGAGTCAGGAGCAAAGGGGAAATAAAGGAGTAAGTTTGTTTGTAAAACCATGTTACAATGCAAGGGGTGCAAGTTAATTATTTTTTTTTGCACATAAGGATGATACTGGCTGCTTTTTCATGTGACACACAAATACTTGATAGCTTTCTTTTTACACTGAAATGTAAAGTTGATTTAGGACATGCCCTATCCCAGCTATAAATCTGTTTCACAATTTTAACTCTACCTCCCCCTCCAATGCAACATGGTTTTGTCAAGGTGCAAATGTGCTCCTATTTTTTGCTTTCCTCCTACCTCAGCATTAAGCCCTGTGTCGGCAAGCGTGTCACAACCCTAAAATGTTCTTGGACCACTGAGCTAGGAAATGAATGCAGCCTGCACAGCACTGACAGCTGCAGAGAAGTTAACACAGAATGAAGTATGAGGTAGGAGGGGAGGGGTCAGACAACCCTAAGGTAGTAGGTGTCTGTTTCCTAGGCAACCACAATGGAAAGGATTATTCCACAGGTGTTTAGGTAACGCTGATTCATCTAAACTACAGATCAGAGTTCTCTGTTGCGTGTGTATATATATATATCTAATATATATAAGCCTAGTGGCGTGTGTTAGTCTGTGTGTGTGTGAAAAAAAAAAAAACCAAGCTGCAGCGCCACCTGCTGGGCGGAGTTATACACTGACCTACTAAATTCTTAGTGTGTGTGGAAGAAAAAAAACTCAGAAAGGGCTGAAATTTGGTATACTAAGATGTTTTTAATTTGTTAATTTAATTTGTTAATTGTTAAAAGTGTTTATAAAGATGTAAAATATATATATATATATATATATATATATATATTTCTTGAAGGAGAAGTGACAGTGAAGAATGGTTGGTGGTTGCCGGGGGTGACAGTTGGGAGTGGTTGGTGGTTGCCGGGGGTGACAGTTGGGAGTGGTTGGTGGTTGCCAGGGGTGACAGTGGGGAGTGGTTGGTGGTTGCTGGGGGTGACAGGGAGAGAGGAGTGTGATACTCAGGACCGCTGAGAGAGATCCCTGTGTCTGGATAGACATCTGGATAGATGTGGTGATGAAGATGAAGGATGAGGTGATGGAGAAAAATGAGGAGGTGGTGACATGTGGACAAAACCACTTTAAAAAAGGGCGCTTGCGTCGGGAAGTAACGCTCTTTCCCTGAGGAGGCCTGGGCTAGGCCCAAATGCATGACAAGAACCTTTTCAACACCTTAAGTAGCTTGATTTGACTAGAATGCATGAGTATCATGCACGGGTTAACTTGTGTACATATATATATGTATATATATATATATATATATATATATATATATATATATATATATATATATTTGGACCTAATATATGTAATTTAAAGCATTGTTTAAATCTTGATAAGTCTAATACTATAATAATATCATAGGTGCTTCTTATAGGGATAATCATTCCTACAAAATCCGATATAGATATCTTTATTAAATAAGTTATATTTTGCCTGCGATCCATCTGTCTGCTTGCAATAATGAAACTCTGACCTCACTGTACATATATTGTCTCTGGTCTATCAATTCTAAGTATTACAATAGTTCTCCAACATTAACATCGGTTCATTTTTGTTCCTACTGCGTCCTATCAATTGTGATCGTCTGTGCTTGCTGCTCATTACATGACCATCTCTGCTTGCAATCGTTAATAACCATTTAACTAAATGACTATTAACAACCCTTAATGGATATCGCCATTTAGTCAATATCCCTCTTTATCTCTCTCTTGCGCCCTTCAGTGGTGTTTGTGTGTCCCAATAAACCAGCAGACAGTGCTGATATATATAGCAGAAGGCGCTTAAGAACTTATGTTTGTTGTGATACACGGTATTAATCCGCAAGACTGACAAAAAAAAACATTCCAAGCAGATCATTTTATGTGCATATTATTTATGAAACATGTCTTACACATTAATAACACAGAAAAACAAAACTCCACTACGACAAAACCACAAATTAAAATAGAAACAGAAGTCGTATTAGGTATTACAAAAGCAGTATATAAAATATTTGGGATTTTAAACGTGTTTCCAAAAACTCTGCAATGTGCTAAATTTTACACAGGAGAGAAGGAGGTTTGTATTGAATTTAGGGATAAGATAGGGGGCAGCTACATGCATTAAGTAAAAGGGATCACTTGCAGGGGCAAACACAGGATTTGTAGAGGGGGTTTTCCACACCATGCCGCCAGTGGGCGTGACCAGCATGCATGGGGGCGTGGCTATAATTTTAGACAGTGCTTGGCTGCTCTCCAACTCTTCCTATTCCCATAATATACATGGTCAATGCTGCGTGCACTACTGTTAGGTGCACGCAGCTCTCCCTTTTCAAGCAGAGCCGTGTGAAGCGGGGGCAGGGTCCAGCCACCTCAAGTATACAGTGCCCCAGACTTGGAGGGGGGTTTCCAGGCAATAGGACACCCCCCTCGGTTTGCCTATGACACAGAAAGGCAATAATGAATGAAAAGTGGTAGCGGCAACTGAGACTAATGGGTCTTGTTATTAATATGCAGCGTTAAGGCTGATTTTTTATCGCAGCTATAGAAAAAATCAGCGATCGCCGCAATTTATATAAAAAAAAAAATTTCTCCCTATGTTAAATGCCCCTAAGGTTTATTCAGATGTCAAAATGCGCTGTGCATGACCTGGCTTTGTGCGCAGTTTGACTGCACTGAAAGTAGAGCAGATACAATTCCTCCATTCACAGACTATCTCACATCAATGTCCACCTCACCGGGGGGTTAGTAACTTCCTGACTAATAGGGAAAGGCAAAGATTTTGGAGGATATAGGGGCACATTTATCACAAGATACGCATCTGCCTCAGCGGTACTGCCCCAGCAATACTGGCTTGGAGCGGTAAGAGTTAACTAATCCCTTCGCCCTGGCCATTCTTAGCATATGTGCGCAAAGCCCAAACTTAGATCCTATTTACTTTAAAAATAAATTTTTATTTTTTTTAAAATAGTTATGGTTCAAAAGAAATGTTTTATTTGAAGATATTACACAGTAATACTAGATAAATAGGTTTCCCCATAAATGTTATCGCTGGCAGGATTATTGCTGGCTCTAGTAGTATTCTCTTCAGCGGTAACTCATTGACCAAAGCAAAATAAGGGCCTAACTCAAGCAAAAAGTCGAATTTTCACTGCCAATGAGGCTTTTCGACCTTTACTAAATGTGATCCATAATTATCCTTTAGTTAAAATGTAATTAAAATGGGATTTTACTAATCAAGTGCAACTATAAACTGATAAAACTTACTTGGAATCCACAGTAAATTTTGGTCTTGGGTTCTTATCAGGGGCAAGCGCAGATTTTGACGGATGGGGTTGGGCACGAAATGTAGACAATGGAAATGTTGGTTGTCTAAATGTTGAAACCTCCATTCTGGCGTGAGCTTCGAAAATGCGCACAGTGGGATTGTCAGCATTCACAATGTCGGCAGTCACAATGCTGACATTGAAAGAGTGACGCCGGTGGGTCCGCAATCAGCACAGGTTTGGATGTGTTTTGGGCAGGGGGTACTCTTAAACTTTATTATTATTATTATTTTTTTTAAATATATAAGTATTTTGTGCCGGTGGGTTCAGACCAGCCAGCATTGCTTTTTTAATGTCGGCATTGTGACTGTTGACAGTCACACTGTCCACATTTTGAAGCTGTCACCAGAATGGAAGTATCGACATTTAACCTGCTGTCATTTTCGACAGGACAACTGCCAACATTTCCCATGACGGAAATATGACCTCATCCCAACGGGTGGGATTCCAACTTTGCCTTTCACCGAAGTATTCACATTGTATGGATACTCACAATACCACATACAGTATATAAAACAAACATTATGGGGGTCATGTAGAGTTGAAAAGAAAGTGCCACAAGCTGCGTATAAAACGCTTTTTACTTCTGCGAATGCGCACAAAGCACTAGTTATGGCCATAGAAAGACTGAGTCTGATATTGCACTTTCGACGAATTGCTGAAGAGGCGGAAGGGGGAGAAGGAGGAGGTGTGTAAGTTAGACAAAGCATATTATGGGCGCACTGGAGCAAATGGGCGTATGTATCCTGAGATTCAGGCGCAAAACTGCCTGTCAAGAGATGGGAAACTTGTGTGGGTTCGTCCACTGGTGTCAGTTATGAGCTGATAAGGTTGACGCATACTTACCAACCTTTGGTAAGTTAATTCCGGGAGATCCCAGGCAGGGGGCGTGGTTGGTGGGCGGGAGGGGCGGGGCGTGGTAATTTGCGTCATTTATGGCTCTGCCTAGCGACAAAATGCCATTTGTGTCGCGGGGCCAAAATGACGCGATTCACCGCGAATGTTGTCATTTTGAGGAGCAGATGCCATATGTGGGATATTTGCCTGCTCTCCCGGGAGCCCGTGAGACCTACCCGAATTTCGGGAGTCTCCGGAACATTCCGGGAGAGTTGGCAAGTATGGGATGACGATCAGCTGAGATGCGTCCGGCTCAACATATCTGTGTAAGATGGGTCTTTTTTTTTGGACGCAATTTACGTCTGCGTTTTAGATAGAAATTGCACCAACTCGGCCCTTCTCTGTAACGGAATGCAAATCAATCAGTAATCACGGTTAGAGCGGTAATTCCGGACACTTGAACTTGTTTACACTTCTGAAGCCGATGGTAAAGAACAGTTCAAACGCCGACTGGTTTCCTGGATATGAAACCCCCTGGATACATTATTTTAACATTAGCCCTTGGTGCCTGTCTAATCTTATTATTAGAATAATGTCAATAACGTATATGCCGATCTGAACCTACAGGCAGATATGTATCTACAAGCTGTATACAACCAGTACAAGACAGGAATATTAAATGAGCATGGTCCACGCAATGCCTGTACAGAATGAGACACAGTCAGATACATTAAGTCAGGCTTATTTTCACCTAATTCGCTCTTTTGTGAAAAGCGCTGAGGATCCAAAAAGAGACTGAATAAAATACCTTTAAGGACATGTGACAGCCAAAGCACCGGAGGATCAATAGCCCTGATTTCCCTTCTCTTCATTTGCATTAAAGTCACCTTTCCATTGAGCTTGAACAATTTGGATGTCATCTCAATGTGCTGCTCGGGCAGGCGATTATGATGAAGCTGAACAAGAGAGAGCTTTGTTTCATTGTGACTAATATTGCAGAGAAAGAGGTTACATAATACAGAGCGTGGAACGTGGACTCCTGAGTTCTATTCTTCACTCCTCATCCTTAAAAGGAACTAAAGGGAGAATATTTCATTTCCAGCAACTGTGTTAATCGTACTGCAAATAACTGACTACTCAATATAGACCTGATCTATAATTATAAGGTGTTTTGCATAATAATTTTGAAACTTCAAGGACTGAAGGATTATTATTGACTGTAAAGGATAAGTCCACTTGTTATATTCTTTTGTAATAAAATCATCCTTGGCTTAAGCATCATGATTAGTAGAAGATTCAATCCCACATTTACAGCTAGCAGTAAGGTTTGTTGGTATGGAGAGGACAATACTTTGGTTGTTCGGTGTATCTGGAACTAACCTAAAGCTGGCCACTTCATGCTTCCATATCATGGATGATAGCGGCCAATTGGCCTGATAATACAGTGAGTGTCACCCCAAATTGAGCACAATGCTCTAAAATAGTCCAATAGGATCAGACTTTATTATTAGTGGACATGCCTATTAATGCTTTCATGGAAGGCTTGTTTATGTGGTCATCTTCCTATTATTATTATTATTATTATTATTATTATTATTATTATTATTATTAGTTTTTAATTTATAGGGTGCCACTAGGTATCTGTAGCGCCGTACAGGGACAGACAGAATCCCAGTACAGGGTAAGACAGCACGGTGCAGTTAACAAAAAGCACAGTAACTCGGAAGCTCAATGTACAGCTAGATGAGAGGTGAGAGCCCCCAGCAGGGTAGATAGAGGGGTAGAAGGGCAGGAGGACCTCACGGAGGAGACAAGGAGCTGGAGAGCAGAGTTAAGGTGGTGGAGAACAGGAGGAAAAGGAGGCCCTGCTCGAAGGAGCGTACAATCTAAGGGGAGGGTTGGACGGACGGAGACACAAGGGTAGGAGGAGGAAGGGGGAGAACGGAGGCAGAGACGGAGAGGGGGGAAAGGAGAATGACAAGGAGGGAGGTAGGAGGAGGGCAGGAGAGGGAGGGGGGTAGGAGGGAGACTGGAAGGAAGTCAGTTAGGTGGGGGACTGGAAGGCTTTAAGGAAGAGGCCCGTTTAAAGCTGGACAAGTTGGGGGATATTCTGATGGAGCGGGGGAGCTGGTTCCAGTGGAAGGGGGCAGCGCGGAAGAAGTCTTGGATGCAAGCATGGGAGGAGGTAACCAGGGTGGAAGAGCGGCGACGGTCATTAGCCGAAAGCAGAGGGCGGGATGGAGCGTGGATGGAGATGAGGTTGGAGATGTAGGGAGCAGTGGAGTTGGAGAGGGCCTTGAAAGTAAGTGTGAGGAGCTTGAACATGATTCTGTAGGGGATGGGGAGCCAATGAAGGGATTGGTATAGGGGGGGAGACAGAAGAGGATCTTCCTACTGTTCTAACTGGCCCCGCTGTGTTCCAGAAGTAAGCCGGCACCTTGGTCTAAGTGAATACTGGACAAATCTTGTCCGGTTTTGTCAGCAACCAAGTGGCAGGCTCAGTCTGTCTGCTAGCGTAAGACACTGAGCTATAACAGTGAAGATCAAACAGTCAAAGCCTATCACTGTTCAAACTTTCCTTAAAACTTCTCGTCGTCAGAGTTGGGCTACTGGTTTCTCTGACCCCATGAAACCTCTTATTGCAACCTCAAGTGAAAACCACCGATGATCAGTTGTAAACGGTGACAGTTGACAGCAATGTGTGTGTGGCCTGTTCCAAAGGGACCCTGCTGTCACATTTCTATTCTAAGGTCACATGTGAACAATCGAAGATCAAAGTCACCAGTGTTGTCCAGCTACAATATTCAAGGAAGGCCTAGGTAAACTATGTCTTTATATTAAGTCTATGTTCAGGCAAACCTTTGTGTTGCAGCCAGTAGCATGGACGAGACAGTTTGCCATGCCTGTACCTGATAATTTCTAAAGAAAAAACCTCCTAGGCGTTTATAAATGTACTTTTAGAATCATTTTCAAGTTTTAGGAAAGTATTAGGATGCAAATCTGAAGTTTCAAAGCTCTGCAAATAGGGCCCCCTTATGGCCTGGACATAGCTTAAATGGTGATAGTCCCGGTTTGGTACCGTAACTACCCAGAAACACTAGAAGTGATCATCCTTTTGTCGTCCTTGACGAGATCAGCCGTGCAGCCGGAAGTACCACCATGTCTCATTCTCCCCTGGGACAAGCCGTGTGGTCCAATCAAAATGTGGGGCTAAGACTTGGAAGAAAGAAAGGGGAGAAGATAGGATTCAATTTCTACCTTCTGGTAGATCGGAACAGTTACCTGTTAATGCAGAGGTTCCTTATAGCTCTTATACAAGGACTTTTATTAAGAGGAAATTTGTTCATTTTCCAAAGATACCTTCTAAAGTATTCATATTGAAATAATAATTTCTCAGGGTGGACATTCCGCACTGTGTTTGTAATCTGCACAATATGCACACTGTAATAGTGTTAATTGACTCTTCTTTTGTGGTGTGGTTGGGGTATAACTTGGGAGAAGTCATGGCAGACAAAAAAGCATAGGCAAACTGAGGGGGGCGGGGGGGGGGGTTCCTAGTGCCTGGAAACCCCCATCCAAGCCTGTGGCACTGTATAATTGAGGTGGCTGGACCTTGCACCCGCTTCACACAGCTCTACTTGAAAAGGGAGAGCTGCGAGCACCTAACAGTAGTCCACCCAGCATTGCCCATGTATATTATGGGGATAGGAAGAGTTGGAGAGCAGCCAAGCACTGTCTAAAAGTATAGCTACGCCCCCATGCATGCTTGTTACGCCCACTGGCGGCGTGGTGTGGAAACCCCCATCTACAAGTCCTGCGTTTGCCCCTGATAAGATAGGTCAATTCTAGGCGGAACAAAATGCTAGTGGAATTGGTCTGGATGTAAAGGTTCTGGCCATTAAGGTGTTTATTCGAGGCTTTGTCCCAGTACACTGTTTTGTACAAATGTAACAAGGCAAAATAAGTTATAAAACAATAAAATGTTAAGCTAAACTGGCTTAATGACAGACACAAGAGACCACATAAAATAAGTGAAGCAAAATCTGTTTGCAGTTGACTATTTTACAGGGCGTAGAATAAAAAAAACCCAAGATCCAGAGGGAAATGTTAAGAAGCAATCTGCAAATGAGCAAATGTATTAATTAGCAACTCATGTTTTTGTTTTTTTTTCAAATCTTGCATAAATACATATTTTTCATTGTTAGCGAACCAGCCCTGGAGTTATAAAAATATTAATTACTTCTGTTTTCATCTCAGATGTGGAATGATCATCAGACACAAATCTTTTATTTATTCAGGAAAAAACAAATTAAATAGACATAAAATCTGTTCTTATTAGTAATTTAAAGTTTTTAGTGCATAAATGCGCCAGCTGTTCTGTGCGGTACATATATCTGAAGCCTTCTAAAGTATTTAAAAATCCAAACAAATTAATGTATATTAGGTATTAAGCAAATAGTTTGGGAGAAAATGATTAAATCTGTAGCTAAAACTTTGGGTTCATTAACTCATTAATATGGTAATTTCTATTGAAGCAAATAGCCCAGGCAGACTTAAAGGGGTTCTCCGCCTTCAGACAAGATTAATTTATTCCTTTGTAGATACTCCCTGCTACTTTAACCCAATACATTGCTTTATCTTTGTCAATTTTGTCTGTGTTTATATCTATGGGGCAGAGCTGTTTCTTTCTCTTACCCTTGGGTACGATACAACCAGCTCATCTCATATCTGTGCATGGAATACAGTTCAATTCAGTTCAGTATCCACATTGCAGTTTGTTGTTATAATTAAGGTCACTGGAAATAAACAAATCTGCCTGGTAGATATAAACCAGGAAAAATACAGAATTAATGAAGAAAAATAAAGCAACGTATTTAGTAAAAGTTGCAAGAGGACGTGTGAAACAATACATGAATGATGTTCAGAGGTGGGGCTCTCTTTAGAAACCGTAATCGATTCATAGAGATATTAAATAGCACATTTTTAAGTAAAGGATGTGACCACTTTTAAATAAATAGTGTTTATTCAACCATTAGCCCCACGCAAACTTTAGGCCGTAACTAAAAATGTTAGTGTCTGGGGCAAGAAGGAAATGTGACCCCCTCCCCAAACCCTGAATTGTAAGCAAATTAAAGTTAAATATTCATTCCTTGTACTCCCCTTCTGGTTTGCAGCCTGGGCGGCCGGCCACTCTGGCACAGCCCTAGTTACCGCCCTGGCAAGACACAGCTCCTGTACAGGGGCAGAACATTACGTTGCTGGGCTCCATAGCTAAACCTGGTGCCGGCCCACTGTGCTCTTCTGATCATGCCCTGTGAAGCCTCATTTGGGCTACATGGCGCATGCTCTGTGCTAATTGGAGCTAAGAGTGGAGGTGGTGATGGTTCTACAGCAATAGCTATGGGGCTCTCATCACCTCTGGACCTATAGCCAAAACACCGCCTACAGCAACGGTAACTCTTGTGGGGTTTTTTAGGTATTTTTTGAGGCTATCCAGTAATTCATCAGCCAAATTGCTCACAAGAGGCCGTTTTTGGACTAATTATTTCAAGTAGGGGCAATGGTGTTCCAGCCTCTGTGGGTCCGCTCTGCTCTCTGATTTGGGGCTGGGGCTTACTGCACATGTGTCGAACCAGTACAAGCTCAAAAGAAGCCCAGTTTGGGGGGGGGGGGGGGGGTAAATGTATCAACCTAAGAGTTTCCAGGGGGTTTGAAAAGTGGAGATGTTGCCTATATAGCAACCAATCGGATTCTAGGTTCATTCAAAACATTCTACAAACTGATAGCTAGAATGTTCGGGCTACGTTCGGGCTACGTTCTTCTGGCATGCACAAGTCTACATGCACAGCAAACCCCTCACAAGGGTACCTTGGAGGGGTGACCTGGCATTTTGAATTCAATATAAAAAAAGCAAGAAAATTAACTGTTTGTAAGCCTTCTCCCAGATTACATAAGGTGAGTGACAATTTGATTCATTCTATTTTATTTACAAAACTACATTAACATTGCTCTTGGGAAGGGTCAGCATCATATGTACTGTTGATGAGGCCTGAGGACATACTGAGAACACTATACTAGACTTGTAAAACCAATATTTATAACAAAGTTATAAATACAGATCCAGCTAAAACTATATTAAGAACCTAAATAGCAGATGAAAAGGCACAAGGAATTTGCAGATAAAGAGGATTTTTTTCTAGGCGTGAGTTATCATCTCATCATAATCCGTGACAGAAATTTTAGTCATTAAGGATCCTTTCTGTCTACATGAACGCACGTGCCTTGTTTTATAACCTTTTCTTGGTTCTTCAAACTTCACTTTGAATTGGTTCTAGTTTTTCACCTTTTCTGCACACATTATGAAAGCAATAAATAAGCACTGATAAAATTGCCAGCCAATCAAAAACGGAACTCAGAAATGTCAAAGTACTATATCAAGTCTGTACCACTGAAGGTGTAGCCGTATATTTTGGTGAGTTATGTTGTTGAGGCAGTACAAATTATGTTTAATCAAGTGGAAAAAAAATGGATACTAACCTTTGGTTTGTCATTACAAAAATACCAAGTGCAGACGTTCCAAGGTGAATACGTGGTCGCGGATTGTAAATACAAGTAAATCCCTGAAAATTAACCTTTATAGCATTTATCTTCTTTTTGTAAAGTGTCTGTTAGGTGATTTTGGGAGGTTTTGGCATTAAAGATAAAATACAAAATGCAGATGGGTTAGAGGAACCCAATATACTGTACATCAATGTGAAACAATATATACGGCACCATATATGGCACCTTATTGAAGGGATACTGGACAGCAGCAGAACGAACCTGGGTAAGATATGGGCAAATATTGCCAATGTTAATAATAGAATAGAATAGAAGAAACATATGGGCACGATAGGGAAAGATATAAAAAAAACTCACCATAGATCAAATGCAACTTATCTATAATGTTGCTTTTTTAAATACCATTCTTGGCGCCCATCTAATTTCTTTGATACTACAAATTTCCAACCGCGTAGCTTTAGCATTCTATATCACGGGACGATTGGGGCAGCACGTGGCTCAGTGGTTAGCACTTCTGCCTCACAGCGCTGGGGTCATGAGTTAAATTCCCGACCATGGCCTTATCTGTGTGGAGTTTGTATGTTCTCCCCGTGTTTGTGTGGGTTTCCTCCGGGTGCTCCGGTTTCCTCCCACACTCCAAAAACATACTGGCAGGTTAATTGGCTGCTATAAAAAAAAAAAATTGACTCTAGTCTCTCTCTGTCTCTCTCTGTATGTGTGTATGTTAGGGAATTTAGACTGTAAGCCCCCATGGGGTAGGGACTGATGTGAGTGAGTTCTCTGTACAGCGCTGCGGAATCAGTGGCGCTATATAAATAAATGGTGATGATGATGCAGTGGGAGTTGTGACTCTCCTTTTTTCATCAATTTATTGGATTATGTTTGTATTATCTATTAATATTTATTAATGTTGCGGTGGGTAAGGATAACTTCTACCACTGTTTAATGTAACTTGTCTAACATTGATAATATGGAAGAAACACAACAGAGATCGGAAGGTCTCTATTTTTCTTTTTCACTTTAGACACAGGACAACCGCTCTACCCAGCTCCACCCCGGCCCTTTGCCTAGGCGGCAACCAGTCACAGGTAAAGTCCCGATACATAGCTGTGTGGTACACTGAAATCTTTAACACAAAACTAAATATACCAAAGCAAGTCATTAAAGGCCTGGACAAATTTGGGTCACCAGGTTGCCATGGTGACTAAAAATATATACCCTGTAGACCGGAGCAGATGCGGAAATGCAAGAATATAGCATTGCTAGGCCACTGGCATCACCTTTCCAGTATGTCCTTGGAACACACTTGGTACACTTCAAGTGGAGCAGGGGGAGAATGAGTATTGATGCTTGCTGACCACTGCTGGGCACTAAAGATGGCTGTGTTCTTGGGCACTATCGGCTGCACATGTGGATAAAATATTCACATTAAGCTACTACTCATGCATTGTAAGAAACAATGCCATACTTCGAAGTTAAAGGCATAGGCAAACCAAGGGGGGGGGGGTTTCCTAGTGCCCGGAAACCCCCTCCAAGCTGGGGCACTGTATACTTGAGGTGGCTGGACCCTGCTCCCGCTTCACACAGCTTTTCTTGAAAAGGGAGAGCTGCGTGCACCTAACAGTAGTCCACCCAGCATTGCCCATATATATTGTGGGGATAGGAAGAGTTGGAGAGCAGCCAAGCACTGTCTAAAATTATAGCCACACCCCCATGCATGCTGGTCATGCCCACTGGTGGCGTGGTGTGGAAACCCCCCTCTACAAATCCTGCGTTTGCCCCTGAAAGGATACAACCACTAGTGACTTAATATCTATATATTATATTATTATATTTCACAATAACTGTTATCCCATATATGATATCCAGTTTACCATGATATAGTGTACAATATGTCCTTATATTATATTATTATACTTCACAGTAGCGGTGTATTATCCAATATATGACATCTATTTTACCACAATATAGTGTACAATATGTCCTTATATCCCACACATTCTGACATCAGAACTCAAACTGAATATAACAGTATATTTTGTCTTGTCTACAGTGTATTTTAAATGAGATAAAACAACAACTGTGACAGGGGCTACACTGAAGAACAAGAGCCCAAGCAGCCAATCTACTCACTAAAGAGGAAGTCGCGATAACTTGACTTCCTGTGTACTGAATTGGTCGGATGACTTGGTTCTGGTGCTCTGATGTTCCCATTAACACAGGAGGAAACTTCTGCTGCTCGTCTTTAATACAACGGGACCGGATAAGGCAACATACCTGCCCACTATCCTGATTATAAAATTTCAGGACATTTTAGGCTACATTCCCCCATTCAATCAGATAGATCCAGCCAACCTATCCAAGTAACACCCATTTCTGACAAGAACATAACCCTTTCCTATAAGCTGTACCCTCTCTGTCCGCTAAAAATCAGAACAATATATATTTACTTGATTAAAAATAATACAGAAATAAATGTTGAGGATGAGATCCCCCTCTCAAGTTTGCGAAATAAATATCAAAATCATAAACAGTGTTACCAAAATTTCACTGCTTATCCACATAATGTAAATTAATGAAGAAGCATAGAATAGATAATAAACTTCTGTTTACATGTACACCATAATGATTCAGTCAATTATAACATTTATATTATATTTATATACAGTACATTAATAAAAAATAAATAAATATAGTCGTAGGATTATAGATACTTTGTTCATTTAAGGAAAAAAGTAAATCAGCAATTTACAGTATGACAATCCTTAATTTTATTATTTTTTGCTATTAAAAGTTATAATCATTACTGTAAATAATTATAGCATTGTTATAATCACTAAAGCCAGGTGTGGAATGGCAACGTGAGAAAGAGAACTCAAAGATCGTATCGCTGGAACGTTGCACCTCTGCGAAACTTGAATCACGCAACAGTTTTAAGTAATTTCGCTGATCACTAACGGTCACCAACTCTCCCTACTGATATCACTAAGTACTTATATCAGACAGACACACGTTACACTGCTTCACTAACAAACTGCTCTTCATCCACATATCTTTGTATCAAACTTATATCTGTGCCCCCCAAATACTATATTACGCACCTTCCACAAACAGGGACAACCACTGTCCACATACCAAGACCCTTTCTAAGTCCCTTTCGGAGCAGTTTATTTTGTTTTCTCCCTCCCACCTTTATGTACACATCTAAAACTACCAATCTGTAATGTCATGTACAATGACCGGTCACGTTTGTTAGTTCTTAATATTACATGAGTATTAGTCTTTGATGAAAAAAAGCAAAAATGTTGTATTCTAATCCTAAAAAGATCTTAATAAGATCTTAATATGTATAGTTTGGAGCAGAGAAGTGAAAGGGGGACATGGTAGATAATTTTAAATATATCAATGGTTTTAACAAGGTGAAGGAGGGAAACATTCTACAAAGAAAGAGAAGTATTAGAACACGAGGACATGTACTGACACTGGGGGGAAGAGAAGTATTAGAACACGAGGACATGTACTGACACTGGGGGGAAGAGTAGTATTAGAACACGAGGACATGTACTGACACTGGGGGGAAGAGAAGTATTAGAACACGAGGACATGCACTGACACTGGGGGGAAGAGAAGTATTAGAACACGAGGACATGTACTGACACTGGAGGGAAGAGAAGTATTAGAACACGAGGACATGCACTGACACTGGGGGGAAGAGAAGTATTAGAACACAAGGACATGCACTGACACTGGGGGGAAGAGAAGTATTAGAACACGAGGACATGTACTGACACTGGAGGGAAGAGAAGTATTAGAACACGAGGACATGCACTGACACTGGGGGGGAAGAGAAGTATTAGAACACGAGGACATGTACTGACACTGGGGGGAAGAGAAGTATTAGAACACGAGGACATGTACTGACACTGGGGGGAAGAGAAGTATTAGAACACGAGGACATGTACTGACACTGGGGGGGAAGAGAAGTATTAGAACACGAGGACATGCACTGACACTGGGAGGGAAGAGAAGTATTAGAACACGAGGACATGTACTGACACTGGGGGGAAGAGAAGTATTAGAACACGAGGACATGTACTGACACTGGGGGGAAGAGAAGTATTAGAACACGAGGACATGTACTGACACTGGGGGGAAGAGAAGTATGAGGACATGAGGACATGTACTGACACTGGGGGGAAGAGAAGTATTAGAACACGAGGACATGTACTGACACTGGGGGAAGAGAAGTATTAGAACACGAGGACATGTACTGACACTGGGGGGAAGTAGGTTCAGAGGAAATGTGAGGAAAAGCTACTTCACAGAAAGGGTAGTTGTTAGAGAGCCGCGGCGGCCACGGGCACCGCCGCGACTCAGCGCCGCTCTCTCTGGCGTCCCGGCCGTCGCTATGACGACCAGGACATCACGTACGGAAATTCGGGCCGACCGTTGCCAGGGCAACGGCCCGACACCGAATTAAGGTTCTATGCGCCCCGGCAAGTCTGGCAGCTGGGCGCATGTGCAGAGGTGCAGCCTGCGGGCTGATTAATTAATATTGTCCTCATCAGTCTGGCCCTGAGTATTATTACAGGGCATAGCTCTGATTGGTGGATTCTAGTATTTAAGGGAGGGAGGGCTTAGCCTCCCTGACGTTATAGCGCTTCTGTCCCAGTATTGCTGACCTGCTATCTGTTGTTGGATCCTGTCCTGTGGATACTCTGCCTGTTGGATTTTCCGTGTATGAACCCTGCTTGGACTTTGGACTCTGTCTGTTTGGCCATGACCCTGACCCTTTGGCCTGTACCTTGAACTCCGCTACTTTGCCTGTAACCCTGATCTTTGGCGTGTTTATTGATTACTCTGCTTGCTTGTAACCCTTGACCTCAGTTATCGTCTGACTATCCGCTGCTTTTTACCCAGCCCCCTGGCCTGCCGCTACGGGCCTGTATTACCAAATCACACTACGCATGGAGTTAAGTCCTGGGGGCATCTAAGTACCGGGGAGCCTATCAAGCTCTAAGGGGAAGGCGGCTGCTATAGGTGAAGACCTCCGCCATCTTGTTCTGTGAGTTGGTGATCAGACCGTCAGCCTAACAGTAGTGGATAAGTGGAATAGCCTCCCATCAGAGGTGGTAGAGGCTAATACAGTATAGCAATTTAAACATCCTTGGGATAGACATAAGGATATCCTTACAAAGAATAAAGGATCAAACAGGGTTTGAAGTTACCATAGGATAAAATATGGACAGACTAGATGGGCAAGGTGGTTCTTATCTGCCGTCAAATTTTATGTTTCTAAGTTTCTATCCTGAGAAAGTTGCCTATCTTGTCTTATTTAATATTTAATATATAAGCCAACATTTATGTTATAATTTTCAACAGAACAGTGGAAATCTAATTTTCATTTACATTTTCAAATCATTGCAAACATTTTGTTAAAAAATAAAATTCCAATTATATGACTGTTTGACATGAGGGAAACATTATAGTGATACGTTTAACTATTTTGTATTTCGGTCACACAGCCATTGACTTCTTGTGATTGAAAAGCAATCATGAAATCCATTCTCCGGCAGCAGCAATGCAATCTTGCCAACAGGTACGTTGTTAAAAGAATGTAGCAAATAATTCTACATTTTATCAGTGCAGCTTAATTACAGCCATAAGGAGCACTTTACAGGTGCAGAGATTTCCTTGCTGAAGGTGTGCATGTAAAGGCAATTACAGAACCATATGAATGGCACACTGGCACTGCTAGTAATTAATGATGAAAGGTTTGCGCAGTGTTAAAGCTGGAGGAGAATAACCTGTCCAGACAAGCGACATTATTTTTACTTGTTTTGAGACATTCCTCTTCCTTATTTATACTGCAGCAAAATGTGTAGAAAACATTAGGCCTAAGTTATTAAGGAAGGTATCTGCCGATTCTGTGCGTATCGTCCGCAAAATCCCTCTGAGCATGCCCAGAGCCAGATGATACGCAACAGAACGCAGCCATGTCCAAGTCATCTTCGAGCGCAAACGTCACTTACTACAGTCTTCGATTTTGGGGAGTGAACGGGTGGGGAATGGGCGGATTTACGTAAATATCAGGGGCAAACGCAGGATTTGTAGAGGGGGTTTCCACACCACGCCGCCAGTGGGCATGACCAGCGTGCATGGGGGCGTGGCGATAATTTTAGACAGTGCTTGGATGCTCTCTGACTCCTCCTATCCTCATAATATACATGGGCAATGCTGCGTGCACTACTGTTAGGTACACGCAGCTCTCTCTTTTCAAACAGAGCCGTGTGAAGCCGGGGCAGGGTCCAGGCACCTCAAGTATACAGTGCCTCAGGCTTGGAGGGAGTTTCCAGGCACTAGGAAACCCCCTCTCGGTTTGCCCAATTAATATACAGTAAGGACATTCCCGTGCAGCAACGTCCTAGTCAGAATAGGGCACATATAGAAGTATGCTGGTTTTCTGTTGTACTTCTAGAGATCTAGTCTAAGTCCTGAGTCCTAGTTATGTCATTCTCGTATGCATGCTATAACATGTGTTTGCAATCAGGAGCAACTGAACAAATGTCTGTTATGTACAGTAGACATTAAGTACACCCTAATAAATGTTTTTCAAGATCAAAAATATAACAAAAAAAACATTTAAAAAAAAATGTCCATGTATAATCATAAATTACTAAAATATTGACATGTAACATTAATTGAATATATATATTTTTTTCTGTGCATTTGAGATTTTATATTCCACATAGGTATAGTACGTATCCTGCAATGTCTGGTCTTATAGAGCAGAGTGAACCTACACCCATAGTCATCACCACACGTATCTTGAGATCCTCACCTTGTTGTCTTCGAGTACGCAGAACCGAGTTACGTACAGTTTAAACCAAACGTACGCTGCGCTCAGTATGCTGCCTTAATGACCCAGGCCCATTATGTGCATGTGGGAAATAAACGGATGAAAAAGGTGCTGTAGCCCATTGAATCCAGATGTTTCCTTTCATTTTCTAAACTACTCTTTATAAGTTTTCACCCATGTGCAGAGCTGTACATATCTCAAGGTGTTCTCATCAGCAGTATATGCATCTGGTTCACAAGTCATCATCATCAGCAGCGTGTGTTTGCACCTGGTCTGTAGCGAGTGCAAAAGATATGGCCCCTAAAAGGCAGGTCTGCATGAACTGCATGTGTGTAAATACACCTTTACTGTACTGTACGGTGCTCCCACTTCCTGGGCATGCGCAGAGCCATTTCACGCACTGGTGAATTTAGAAGGGTACGATCAAGGCAATCGTTCTCCCGGGGCCTTATCAACCAATAGGCTGATCAGGCTGCAGCTTGGGATGCTGGGACCTGGGGGGCAGGGGCGCAACGCCGGCAGCATTTAAGATTTTTTTTTACATTTTTTTTACTATTGATTTTCATGCACTCTGAGCTGCCCCCCCCCTCCATTCCCGCACACCATCACTCCCTCCTCACCTCTACTCCTCCCCATTCCTTCCCAGAGTGTTTGTAGAAAGGGGGGCAGAGTGTGTTCTGGGGGGACAGGGTGCCAAAAAGAAGGACAGAGTTTGTGCTTTGAAGAGGGACAGAGTGTGTGCAGAAAGGGGGACAACGTGTGTTCTCAGGGGGACAGTGTACAGGTGAGGTCATGAATTGGGCGCTGCGGTGTGATGAAATGGCTGGGGGGGAGGGTCATGAATTGGCCGCTTGGGAAGGGGGGTTTGATCTCTGTATTGATTGGCGTTCATGAGGATGCTCTCTAAAGAGCCTAATCATTGAGGGTTTGCAAATTTTCAAAACAGAATCCCAACTTTCCAAAAGACAGCTAAACGACAACAAAGCTGCAAGCACAAGCAAGAAAGAACAGGTAAGAGAATCTGTCTCCTGTCTCCTGAATTTTCCTTTAATGATTTGGGGGGTTGGGGTGCTACAGGTGTATTAGCCTAGGGCAGCCAGAACCCTTAATCATTCCCTGCGTCCCCCGTCTTCCTACCTTTGAATTGCGGATGAGAGGGAAGGAGGGGCAGCGCCAACTGTGGCCAACCAATCAGAGTGAAGGAGGGACGTGGCTATGTTAATATAATACCACGTCCGCCCTTGATTTCACACAAAATACGGTACGCAATCTGGTGTACGTCCCACTTTGCACTCCCACATTTATGCAATTTAGTATATTTTAGTTATGGCGTTCAGAATACCTTTGCCCATAAAATTCAATGTCCCATGCATTCCAGATAAATTGAGACCTTTAGAACTTAATGTAAGAAGGATAATCCATTTTAAGAAAAAAAAGAATCTAAATTATTTTACATGTATAACTTCTGCGAGATGATGTCAAACTTGTAGTTTGGATTTTACAGGAGGATAACCAGCCCTGAAGTCTTAGAGCTAGGGAGGCATCCTTAACATTTTTAAAGGGCTGAAATTAGCTTTAGCACTGATGAGATTAAAGCACATTTTAACACGTACAATAGGAGTATATTGTATACAAGAATGACTTATAATAACACTTTTTTTTATTCTGGTGCTTTAAAAGTGGTGAAGCCGTCAGGCACCCTACCAATTTGTTAAGCAGCTTTAGCTGAAAAGAGCCAAAAAAGCATTTGAAAAGGTTTGTGTTAAGCACAGCGGTCTGCTAATAGCCCTTTCTGTATTAAATTGTGTGAAACCTTTCTGAGGGTTAAAACCCAACTCTATTGAATGAAATGTAATTACTAAAATTATCCTGTCTGGGGGAAAAATGGTTTTCCCTATATGGTAATATCGGTTTTATATAGACAGTAACAATTATAAAAACATCAATTTCAAAGGAATCTAATAAATAGAATGCAGCCCCTCTTGGTTAGTTTACAATGCAGTCTTGTTCTACAGCATACAACACAGATGGCAACCTAATGACCAATACACAATCAGACAGAATTCTTGTGGCCACTGTACAATACAAACCCCTTTTACCTATATATTGCAGAACACACTCAGTTACCACTATACAATGCAGAACACATTGATGGCCACTAAACAATGCAGAGTACATTGGTGACTACTAAAAACAGAATAGAAAGGGTATGGAGTCATTAAGTTATGTGGAAAGGTTAGCCAGTTTAGGCATGTTTACTTTAGAAAAGAGGTGTCTAAGAGGAGATATGATTACTATGCACAAATACATTAAGGGTCAATACAGAGAACTTTCATGGGAACTTTTTACCCCAAGGACTATACACAGGACACGTGGTCACCCCCTAAGGTTAGAGGAGAGGAAATTTCACAACCAGCAAAGGAAGGGGTTCTTTACAGTAAGGGCAGTCAAGATATGGAATTCATTGCCAGGTAAGGTTGTGATGGCAGATTCAATAGATATGTTTAAGAAAGGGTTAGACAAATTTTTAGTGGAAAGGTGTATCCAGGGATACGACCATTAATTAAAATGAAGGATAGTAGTGGATATAGGGTAAAAATAGGACTGCAATATTGGGTCTGGAGGGATTTTCACGATTGAAACAAATTGGCGGTTGCTTATTCTGGATCAATTTCAAATATAAGTGCAGGATAGCAGGGGATCCAAAATAGGTTGAACTTGATGGACTGGTGTCTTTTTTCAACCTCATCACTATGTTAATAGCCCATTGGTGACTGCAAAACTATACAGAACCCTTTGGTGAAAGCTACAGCTCGCAGAGCATGTTGGTGACCAAACTACATTGCAGAATCCATTGGTTCCATTTTCCCATAGCAAGCAAGCTTGGAATAAGTGAAAAAGTATTTTCTTACATGTGCAACAGTATTGACACAGAGAAAGTCAAGAGTTAAAGCAGAATCCCAACAAGGGAGCTACCAATTTATTTTAAAGGGGGGAAGGGATTCTTCCTAACACTGTAAATGGCAATCCAGTTAATTTCCTAGCTCCAATACTGCATTTTCTGGTTAAATCTGGAGATGTCCTTTGTTCTTATGTGATTATCACCTCTATTGGTAAAGAATGACATAGTCTGACTACGCTTGCAGTGAGTAATCCCCTTCTATGTCGATGGTGAAATCCTCTTTCTTCCAGTCATCGCTAATATCCCCTTGTCACTGGCACAGTCATAGATATGAAAAGCTCATTAAACAAATCCTTGCACTGACCTTAGATATATCTATACATACTAATAATATCACATTTAAGGCATGTTTTTCCCAATGTAAATGAACTATGCCAGTATGGGGCCTGGAGGGGAGGTGTCCTGATAATGGTCAGCCCCCCTGCCATCCCATGGCCACTGCTATGGTTAAAAAAGAGCAGTGTGGGGCCTCTTCTGGGCATGTGCTCATCTCCTAGATGTGCTGGTCTGGTAGATGTGCCAGTCTGATAGATAGACCAGTCTGGTAGATGTGTCGGTCTGATATATTTACCAGTCTGGTAGATGTGCCGGTCTGGTAGATGTGCCAGTCTGGTAGATGTGCCAGTCTGGTAGATGTGCCGGTCTGGTAGATGTGTCGGTCTGATAGATGGACCAGTCTGGTAAATGTGCCAGTCTAATAGATGGACCAGTCTGGTAGATGTGCCGGTCTGGTAGATGTGTCGGTCTGATGGATAGACCAGTCTGGTAGATGTGCCAGTCTAATAAATGGACCAGTCTGGTAGATGTGCCGGTCTGGTAGATGTGCCAGTCTGATAGATAGACCAGTCTGGTAGATGTGCCAGTCTGGTAGATAGATCAGTCTGGTAGATGTGCCGTTCTGATAGATGTGCCGGTCTGATAGATGTGCCAGTCTAGTAGATAGACCAGTCTGGTAGATGTGCCGGTCTGATAGATGGACCAGTCTGGTAGATGTGCCAGTCTGGTAGATGTGTCGGTCTGATGGATAGACCAGTCTGGTAGATGTGCCAGTCTAATAAATGGACCAGTCTGGTAGATGTGCCAGTCTAATAAATGGACCAGTCTGGTAGATGTGCCGGTCTGGTAGATGTGCCAGTCTGATAGATAGACCAGTCTGGTAGATGTGCCAGTCAGGTAGATAGACCAGTCTGGTAGATGTGCCGTTCTGATAGATGTGCCAGTCTGATAGATGGACCAGACTGGTAGATGTGCCGGGATAATAGATGGACCAGTCTGGTAGATGTGCCGGTCTGGTAGATGTGCCGGTCTGATAGATGGACCAGTCTGGTAAATGTGCCAGTCTAATAGATGGACCAATCTGGTAGATGTGCCGGTCTGGTAGATGTGCCAGTCTGATAGATAGACCAGTCTGGTAGATGTGCCAGTCTAATAAATGGACCAGTCTGGTAGATGTGCCGGTCTGGTAGATGTGCCAGTCTGATAGATAGACCAATCTGGTAGATGTGCCGGTCTGGTAGATGTGCCGGTCTGGTAGATGTGCCAGTCTGGTAGATAGACCAGTCTGGTAGATGTGTCGGTCTGGTAGATGTGCCGGGATAATAGATGGACCAGTCTGGTAGATGTGCCGGTCTGGTAGATGTGCCGGTCTGATAAAGTGACCAAGAGCCCGGCTAAGAATGCGGTGAAGCCCAAGAAGGCAGCTCCTAAGAAGAGGGAGATGTGCCGGTCTGGTCAATGTACCGGTCTGGTTGATGTGCCAGTCTGATAGAAGTGCCGGTCTGGTAGATGTGCCGGTTTGGTACATGTGCCAGACTGTTAAATGTGTCGGGCTGGTAGATGTGCCGGTCTGGTTCATGTGCCGGCCTGGTAGATGTGCCGGCCTGGTAGATGTGCCGCCCTGGTAGATGTGCCAGCCTGGTAGATGTGCCGGCCTGGTAAATGTGCCGGCCTGGTAGATGTGCCGGCCTGGTAGATGTGCCGCCCTGGTAGATGTGCCGGCCTGGTAAATGTACTGGTCTGTTACATGTGCCGGGCTGATACATGTGCTAGGCTGAAGCATGTGCAGCGAGGTCGCAGTGAGAGCAGAGCACTTCACTCTTTGTAGTTGACAGATATCTTCCAAAAGTCTTTGTCACAGCCAAACAGCCCATGTCTTTCTTATAACTGATTATTAACTGTAAATTAAACTGCATGTGTTTCAATTGTTTTCATTGCAAAACAATAAAGCCCACTGAAGACCTAAATTCAAACACTAAATTGTGAAGTTGGTCAGGTACTTTCATACTGTGCAGCCTCAGATGTTAAAGCTCATCCACAAACATATTTATAGGCAAATTATAAACGATAGTACAATGATACACATTATATTTTGCCGTCAAGTTCCGCTTGTTGAGCATTGCTGATTAAGCATTGTCCACAATAACACACAGCAATGACATATTTTGCACCTTCACGTTGCACAGTTTTGCAGGAAAGTGCATTTTTAGGCACAATGCAAATAATATATTGTAAACATTTAAACACACAAACGTGAAACGCGTAATATAGAGTCCCCTCACGCTCATGATTAAGAAATACATGAGGCTCAAGCCAGCAGCATTTCAGATGAACAGCAAAAAAGTGTAAAAACAAAAAAGTTTAAAGTAATGAAGATGAGAGTCCAAATTGGAAGTAGTTTGCAGTTCGTAGAGAGTGTTGTTACTGCACCATGCTGTTTCCTGGAGTATAAGCAAGCCTGTAAATTTATGCACATTCCCTGGGCGTTCACCTTGAACTACGCTTGGCGAACAATTAAAAGTTCTTGCGCAATCAGAAAATCAGCGCTCACATTGTTTGTGATTCGGAAATCACTCTTTATGTAATGAGCTTATTGCCTATGACATATTTCTGAATAGAATCTCTTAGAATTCCCTTAAATGTTCTTAAATGTTCTACCAGACTTAATTGTCCGTTGTTTCATGGCTTCAATTGATTTTCTTTTAAATATTAGCCCCACATTTCCTGTCTGTTTTGTAATCATCTGCATTGTGTTTTTCTCAGATGCAATGAATTAAAAATCCTAGTAAGAAAGTAGAAGGCACAGATACACACAAGTTCACTGGTTGGCATGTACATTTTAACCCATGCTAGTCCAAAATATTAAAATTTCCAAATGCATTCCATTAAAAAAGCAGACTTCGAGCACCAGGTAGTAGTATGAAGATAAATTCACTAGGTAAGGTCATCTTCTTATGCCTACAAACCTAGCACCAGGTATTAGTATGAAGATAAATTCACTAGGTCATCTTCTTATGCCTACAAACCTAGCACCAGATATTAGTACGAAGATAAATTCACTAGGTAAGGTCATCTTCTTATGCCTGCAAACCTAGCAGCAGGTAGTAGTATGAAGATAAATTCACTAGTTAAGGACATTTTCTTATGCATGCAAACACGCTTGGTGGAGATTCTTCTTCAGTTACTCTAGGTGGCATAAATAATTCATGATAAGGTAGGATTATAGTATGCCAAACGGTTTTATTTTTCTATTACAGAAGCACTGGTTATGAATATAATACAATCAAGCAGTTCTAGAGTTAACAGACTGCTCATATAAATATGGATGTCTATGAATTACACATGCTGCTTGACTGCACTGCAAGTAATTCACATGCTTGCTACATGCTTGATGTTTTGCTATTCAGGCATTCAGATCTGTGAACTGATGCAGCATACATAATTCATATGGGTTTGGATTTACATGGCCAATCTGGCAACCACCCTAGCAGATTGCTCACATAATTTCCATTGACATACAGATGGAAAACGATTATTTTATATGAACAGTGAATTCAAGTTCCAGTCGCACATCGCGTCTATGGTGCTGAACCGCACCCTGATGCTACTGAAAAAGAGTGGAGGGTTGGGGTTATTGATGCACAATTAGGCAAGGCCATCATGGTTTGGGGATGGGGACATTAGTCTAAAAAGGAAACAAGATCCATTTGTATATAGTAATGTCATGTATCACAATTGGCTGCCATCAAATTGACCCTAGTCTCCCTCTCTATGTCTGTGTGTGTGTGTGTGTGTGTGTGTGTGTGTGTGTGTGTGTGTGTGTGTTAGGAAATTTAGACTGTAAGCTCCAATGGGGCAGGGACTGATGTGAATGAGTTCTCTGTACAGCGCTGCGGAATTAGTGGCGCTATATAATTAAATGATGATGATGATGATGATGATCACAATGAATGGGCAAGACTCTGAAAGAGAAGACTGCCCACATTAGGAGGGACAATCCGATGGTAAATTCAAGATCAGGGACATCTGCAAATTTGACTTCTGACAACAAATTACGCAATGGCCTTAAAAAATTCCATAGACCAGAATACAGCCTATTCATTTCAGAAAACTTATTTTGCACCACTTAAAAACCTACAAATCCACTAAGGATCAGTGATGCTGGGCACTCATATGGCAAAATCGCAGTAGTTATTGGTCAGTGGGCCCGATATACCCACATGTGTGTGGTCCCCAGACTATTGCACTGACCAATGACGCTTGTACAATGCTCCTACAACACCTTGAAAAATTGAGAGGACCATTAATGGCCATGTCAATAAATGCAGTTGACCTCTATTGGCCTGTGTTTGTAGTCATCTTCCAACAACACCAGCATATAGGGGCAGCACAGCGACTAGAGGCAGCATGGTGGCTTAGTGGTTAGCACTTCTGCCTCGCAGCACTGGGGTCATGAGTTTGATTCCCGACCATGGCCTTATCTGTGTGGAGTTTGTATGTTCTCCCCGTTTTTTCTGTGGTTTTCCAAAAATATACTGGTAGCTTAATTGGCTGCTATCAAATTGACCCTAGTTTTGTGTGTCTCTGAGTCATGTAATTTTCCTAACATACCCTCCAATAGTCCTGATTTTGGCCTGACTGCCCCAATCTATGGACCATGAAAAGGACGGCACTTACAGTGAAGTGGGAGAGACTTCACCAGAAAGTGGGAGTGGTTGGGAAGATTTGGCTGAACTTCCAGGCCTGAATATTGGTTCAATTCACAAAATGGCTGACTCCACTGTTTGTAGGTGACAGATATTGTTCCAAAATACCTTTGTCACACACAAACAACCCTTTGCCTTTCTTATAACTGAATGATTAATGATTAACAATAAACTAAATTGCATCTGCTTCAATTGTTCTCACAGCGAAATAAAAAATGCCCACCGACAAGTTAAAATCAAAAAATTGAATTGTGAGGTTGGTGAACAGATTACAATCAGTTACTTCCATACTGTGCGGTGAATGATACACCCTCAGGTGTTAGAACTCATCCACAAACATAATTAAAACACAGAGGCTAATTATACATTACAGTACAGTGAAACATATTATTTTTTTGCAGTCAAGTTTCGGTCGTTGAGAATCGCTAATTAAGCATTTTCCACAATAACACATGCCAATAAGGAGGGCTCCTTCTTACCTGTGGCGTCCAAGCAGACACTGCTGTGAATAATAATTGGAAATGGTAAGATTCTTACAAACTGTTTGTCGCAAGGTATATGCTGCGGTAGAAAAACAAGCACTTTCCCTCCAAAAACCTTATTCTGAACTTACTACATAAAACAGAGCATTATTTAATGGGGTATTAAATATGTGGAAATAATTCTGCAGAGAAGTTAAAGTAAAGTGGAGTTTAAAATACCCACAGGTAACCTCTGCGCTCACACTAGCAGGCTATAATTTTAAAGGCTTTAGAAAGTGTTTTTTATTTTTTTGTAGGGCAATAAATTGCCAGTAAAAATGATTCAAGTACAGAACATTTTCGGCAGAAAAGGAAGCAATAAATGACACGTAGGAAGGTAACAAATGCATTTTTCTTGCCTGGTTGGATAGACAGTCTAAATCTACTCTCACGAGCACCTTTCACACAAGGTAGCGCTCATGTACGAACAAAGCAGCCAATCAGACAAATTTTTCATTGCTTGCTCTAGACCAGTGATGGACAGCATGAAGTAGCTGAAGAGCCACAGCAGAGGCCCTTCAGCCTTTAAAGGGGCCGTACAGAGGAAGAAGGGAGAGGATAGGGTGCTCCGTCCTTCTCCAGGTATGTCATGTGACCTAACTGCACTGTGCAGAGGAGGTCATGTGACGCAGAAGTTGGCTTCCCCGTAATAATCAGATTGGGAGCCAACAGCTGGGGCATGGAGGGCCGCAGACGGCCCAAATGATGTCTGTTGCCCACCGCTGGCACTAGACAGATATAAACTCATTTTTGATTGGTTGCTCTGGTACAGTGCAAATTTTGCACGTACATGCAATGTTAATAAGACCTTGTGATGGCAATTATTTTCCAGGTTGATCCAATGTTCATGAGAATACAGCCTATCAAGTAACTAAGATACAGAGACATCACTGTGTATCCGAATATTCATGAGCACCTGGTTTTAATAGGTTACATTCCTTTGAATATTGGAAAGTAGTTGGACAAGTCAACTTTAAAACAATCAGGATAAAACAGTCTCTAGTTTTCACTAGGGATGTTCACTGACCCCCGTGCTTTGGTTTTGGCTTTGGATCTGTATTAACTTTGTGTTTTGGTTTTGGCAAAACCGCCTTCATGTGTTTTGGTTTTGGATCTGTATTTGGTTTTTTTTACAAAATTGTTGAAAATGCTAAAAATCACAGAATTTGGCTCTTTTTTTGTTCCTACATTATTATTAACCCCAATAGCATTCATTTCCAGTCATTTCCAGTAAATTTTTGTCAAGTGACAAGAACACTGCTACCCCTCCTGTCTCTGTGTGAGCAAAGGCACCGAAGAATGGAGAGTGACAAGAACACTGCTACCCCTGTTTCTGTTTGAGCAATGGCACTGAGCAATGTCACTGGAGACTGGAGAGTGACAAGAACACTGCTACCCCTGTTTCTGTGTGAGCAATGGCGCTGGATCTCCTGGGGAGGGAGGTACTTATGGAAAACCAGCGACATCCAATGATGACGTTTTGCCTTGATTCAGATCCGAGGAAGTGGGAAAGTACCAAGCCGACTCGGCTCGGTACTCGGATTGGCGATGTTTGGGGGGGTTCTGTTTTCGGAAAACCGAGCCTGAGTATCTCTACTTTTCACAGGGAATGTCAATATTTAATCGCTGCTGAAGTTCTTATGATCTGCTGATCATAAATGCAATAAAACATATATTTAGTTATATCTTGAACAATAAGGTTCTTTGTTCTTAGAAGGAAAAAAAAATAACTGCCTCAGCAAAAAATGTATTGATCTACAGTGTATCAGCGCGCAGTTTAGACATAACGAGTTTGGATTCCGTATATATTCAAACATAAAACATACAGAAATCTTAAAATAAATTTGCAGACGGAGCTAGTTATTTGTTGAGGAGCTGCATGAATATTTTTTTATAGCCATTGTAAAAATACAAGGTCAAATTTGCAGCAGGAAACAAAATGATTGTATATAAAAGATACATTTTAAAGCCGCACTACTCCCTAGGAAAGTATATTCCTATGGTGCTCTTTCCTGCCCTAGCTGAAGCAGCGGGTGACGCTCCGTGCAGCTGTTTTTCCCAGGACTCCTTCATTTCTCTGACAACAATTGGGCGAACACCAGTGGGGAGTCAGCAGAAGGACCAATCACAAGCTTCAGTCAAGTCATTGCAGCATGTGATTGATCCACGTACTCACAGACAACAAAGAGCGGTCTTTTAAAGGTGGTTAGTAAGTGGTATTAATATTCCAATCAACTGGAGGCGATAGGTTCTATTTTTTTTTTTTGTAATTCACCGCTAATAAATAAAAGCTGATTTTTGGGGGGGTTTATTTTAAAAAAGCTTTTATATATAAAAATATAGCGGTAGATGTAACATATATGTTATAGTGTACCTTTTACAATTAGACACCAATGCCCCGCAGGTAAGTTACCTATGGAACACCAGCTGGATTAAACAAAACATTAGCCTGTGTTTATGTGTGTAGCAGAACAAAATATTGTGTTCAAGGGCAGGCTGGGCAGGGGAGCTTCTGTCCCCCGGGCTGGTCCCATAGTGGGCTACCTTCGGCTGAGTCCCTGGGCCACCTGCTTTTTTTTCCTTTAAAATGTTCCTAATAGGCTGCTGAGTTGAGTCTTGCCCTCACCAACCACTCTCCCATTAATCCTCAGCAAAGGGAATCAATAACAATAACATCATGGACTTTCTTCACTGGTAAATGTTCCCAAGTATTGTGCGAGGGAACTCATTTAGAAATAGATTTACTAGGTCTTCTAACATGGAAAAGTAGAGGTGTTTCCCATAGCAACCAATCAGATTCTAGCTATCATTTACCTAGTACAATCTTGAACATGATTGCTAGAATCTGATTGGTTGCTATGGGAAACAACTCAGTTTTTACTTTTAGAAGGCTTAGTAAATCTCCCCCTCAGGGTATTTTCCTTGTCTTCAACCCAATATCCTTTTTGAGGGTGCTTCAGTCTTCAAAGGGGCCGCACAGAGGAAGAAGGGAGAGGACAGGGCACTCCGTCCTTCTCCAGGTATGCCATGTGACCTGACTGCACTGTGCAGAGGAGGTCATGTGACGCAGAAGTTGGCTTCCCCGTAATAATCAGATTGGGAGCCAACGGCTGGAGGGACGCAGACAGCCCAAATGCTGCGGCATTAGACAGATATAAACTCATTTTGGATTGGTAGCTTTGGCTTAGTGCAAATTTTGCACGTACATGCTGTTGCTTCGATAGATCCCAATGGCAGAAAATGACCGGACTTATATTGCTGTAGTGTGCAAAGTAATCCCGTTATATCAAATCCTTTTTTTTTTTTTTTAACATATTCAGGCATTAAGTTTGAAATGAAAAATGCTGTCTGCTCAGTTGTGCTAAATAATATAACCGCTTTGAGAATGCAAATTACATTCACAAACAATAATTAGGAATGTATTTTTTCTTTCCCTCCACTACCTTTGTTATTCATTCAATGCTTCTGGCAAACAATTTGGGTTTCATGTGAAGGTTCAAAGCTCTGTAACAATTTCTCATTAAACAATGCCAACAGTTTGAAGTGCATAGCAATTTGTATCAGAGATTCCTTTCGGCTACTGGGAAGGAGAATGTTTAATTCAATGTAATATAGATGATAAAATAAAATATTCTTATAAAACATGTACCTCATTTGGTCAGGGAATATATCACTAATACCATGTTTTACTGATTATATTATTTAAATGGATGCAGACATACTGTCGGTAGCCCCACAACCAAACATACAACTAAGGCCTGATTCATTACACAAGTAGTAACTTGCACCTTGGCAAAAATATGTTGCATTGGAGGGGAGGTCAATTTAAAATTTTGGGGCAGATTTATAGTTGGGGTAGGGCATGTCCTAGATCAACTGTACATTTCAGTGTTAAAATAAAGCTATCAAGTATTTGTGTGCTACAGGAAAATTCAGCAAGTATTCTCCATATGTGCAAAATAATAAACTAATTTCCCCCCCTTGCATTGCAACATGGTTTGTCCAGGAGTAAATTTAATCCTTTTCTTGTTAATTGAATCAGGTCCCTACTGTTTAGTCACGCAAAACAAGTGCCACCACAGTCATCCAATCACATACTTTTTCAGTCCTCAGCGGTCTTGTGTGCCTGATGCTGAATATTATGATGGGCCTATTCTATTTTAGGCTGGCCCTACTCTATAATTATTCATACCTCCAAAGCTTTGTAGTTGGGGAATCTTGTGCACAAGAAGGGTGGAGAGTGGCCACACATCACAGGGCGTGGTCAATTCCCATCAGGGTCGTGACCAGTGCTTCCGAGCGCTGGGTCGTCCTTAGTCCTTTTCACTAAAAGAGTCTGGGACAAGGGTGTCGCACAGCACCTGTGTTATGCTACTATGCTATTCAAAGTAGCAGTGAACGGGATGTCGCTCCCAACAAAGATTGTCCGTGTGCGGTAGGGCAGAACAGTTCTCTCAAATTGGGACTGTCCCTCCTAAATCGGGACAGTTGTGAGGTGTGCATTACTTGTAGACCATCCAGGGTGTGATTTGTGATGCGGAGGAGATGACTATTGACTCACACCCCAACAATCACCAATAACAGCACACAGGCAATTTATTATAAAATAACAAACTCCGGATCATTTTGCAGCGCTGACATAAATAATGTTAATGTCAATATCAAATTGAGCTAAATTAGATGATCAGGCTTGTCTGTACACGGTATCCCACCGTAAAGCACCACATATTGTAATGTAACAATATGTCACTCTATAACACAATATGATACAGGTTACCAATACTGGAAGTAAGACTTTGAAATGATATGAGTAATACCCCTTTCAGGAGGTAGCAGTTCAGCAGTTTATCATGTTGGACCCAGGAGTGCAGAAAACATTAGAATTGATTCACCGTTTTTCAGTGTAATTTATGGTATTTGACTTTTTCGATTTCCATAATTTACAGGGAGATGATACACTCTTTGGAGTCTTCCTGAGGATGTTTTTTTTGCACACTTTAATTATCGCTAATAAGATGGCAATACTTTGAACAATCCAATCTGGATGGAGTTGTCAGTTATATGGTCATTAAAGGATTTACAGTAATTAGACAACAGTACCTCTGTGCAAACAGTAACATAACAGAAGCACCTCTGAGCTCATATCCTAATCCTCTTAAAGTCCTCACTTGTGTCCTCTTTGCTGGTCTTTCACTGTAGGATAAGTGAGAGGAAGAGCTGTATTGTACCAGGGATGTGCAGGTGATCAGCAATCTACAGTGACTCCAATGAGCTTGCACCTGCATGCAATTTTTTCCATCTCAAATTACACTTCCGCTTGCTTTTCACTCTGAATCAGGCCCTTGGTGAGCAAGATCTCAGCTGAATTCAGTGTACATGTGATAAATAATTATCATGTCTTGCCCAGAGACGTCAAGAGGGGGGAAGCAGGTACAAAGTACTGGGGTCCTGGGCCTGCCCTATTAGTGTAGTGGGAGGAGCTACATACCTGGTTTGGCCACGCCCCCTTTGACAGCTATGGCTAGGGCACCAAGATGTTGCTGTTCTGGGGCCCAAAATTCCTCTTGGCGGCCATGCCTATAACATAACCAAATACATCCAAACAGAGGAACAACAGGGAGCATAACACAGGAACAGAAGGAGAAAACACAGGGTCACAGGTAACCCATGAACTCATTTTGTCACCCAACCATCTTCCCTTCCTGCAGTAATCACAGAATTATCCCTGTCTCACCATGTTTGCATATATTGCCTGCTTAAGAGAATTCCCACTGTTGGAAACCCCCATCATTGCTCATTGGTGTTAGCTGCAGTGCGATAAGGCTACTGGCTTAAAGTATGTAAAGGAGTCCTGGGGGAAGGATCCTCTGCTGTTTTCTACATAGGGATAAGTCACAAGTATGGGACGTTGCCCATAAGTGAATAAAACTATTTATTATCCATACACTACAAAGCACAGGCCTGAATTTATATTTTTTGCTCTCTTGGGCCACTGTATCATCCCTGCACACATTCCTAGCACCCCCATGGCCTTCGATGGTTCCATCCCTCACTGCATCCCATCTATATTAAAATAAATGAATAAATAATACATGGAAATGATTCCACCATAATAGAGCCTATGATAAAGTCCCGGTCTTGCAGCTCTAACCCCCCTAAGTTTGTGCTCATGAGAATGTTTTGTACATCCCAGCCTGCCGATGCTACAGTGTCTCCAGTGGTCTAAATATCAGAAGAGAACATAGAGAGAACTGAATATACCCGAAATTAGCAGATCGGAGTACCGAGACGAGCCGGCTAGGTACTTTCGCACTTACGCCGTCGGATCTCTGATCTCGCGAGGATTCCTTTTTAAGATCCAACATAACGGTTCGGGGGAGGGCAATTCCATCTTGCACCAATTTTCTTTTCTGCCACTGCTGTGTGCCAATGTGTCCTAGATGTGGTAGGAACTGCCGTGTGTTTGTGTCATTGCTCTGTCGCTTACCATCCAGCCAGGTCGCTGCAGTATTTGTCCGAAAGTGTATGAAAATAATATTGTGACCTGTGAGATGGTCAAAACTGACTGCAAATGACTTGAAAGGAACATAAAAAGAGCAACATTATGTGATATTAGCATATTTTAGGATTTTTTCTAAAAAATACAAAGCCAAAATCAAAACACACGAGGTCGGTTTTGCCAAAACCAAAACACGAAGCTAATCCAGATCCAAAACCAGAACCAAAACCAGTTCACGGGGGTCAGTGAGCATCTCTAATATATATATAGATATATAAAACCTACTTTTGAATGGTCTTTTGGGAATTCTTGTAACCTAGTGCCAGGTTGTCACCCCTGCAGAAACGTTTAAAAAATCTCTGTACATTTTAAGTAGCAGATGTAGGTTAGTGAATATGCCTTTAGTGATGGAGGAACAGGGGTCACTTATTACATTTCTTTTTGGCCAAGTCATCTAGATGTCACTGGGTGCAGCTGTATTAGACATCCTTTGGTAAGCTTTTAAGCCAATAATGGAGTTATTACATATTATGAATCATTAAAGATGTTATCACTAAATCACTAAAATGCATGTTATTTAATAGCATTATTAATAACTTTAACAAATATATATTTAATACATATAGGAGCTCATTGGAATTAAATTTATATGTAATGAAATTGTGATAACATTCTCTCTGCAACCTACTGAAGGTCATTGCAGTCATCAGCTATCCCCAAAATTCTTGATAACAGAGAACAATAGCTTGCACTCAGATGCACAGCAATTGTACATAGGGGCACAGAAGATAAAAAAAAACATGACTGGACGACGCACAACCTGCTCAGTTAAGAGCCAGACCGCAAATGACTCATAATCGTCAATGCAATCAGCTCTATAAAATGGAAAATTGCATATATTAAAGTGTTGTTATAAATTGTTTTGTCCATAAAATATTAACATACTCTAAAGTGGAAAAATAAAGTAAATAACATACTAGGCTCCATCAAATATATAAGTTCTGTATTTTGTGTTTAGAACTGCGTCAGTAAGGGCAAGTTATGGATTGATATTTTAATCCTGGAGAAAGGCTTTGGGCTAGATTTACTAAACTGCGGGTTTGAAAAAGTGGGGATGTTGCCTATAGCAACCAATTAGATTCTAGCTGTCATTTTGTAGAAGGTACTAAATAAATGAAAACTAGAATCTGATTGGTTGCTATAGGCAACATCCCCACTTTTTCAAACCCGCAGCTTAGTAAATCTAGCCCTTTGTCTTGTCGAGTTTGTTCACTTTAAAGTCTCTGAGCACTTTGAAAAAAATTATGATTTCCGAGTAAAAAGCCAAATGAATCAATGAACATGAAAACTTACTAGAATGAGTTTCAGTTTATCTTCCGTAGCAAAAAATACAATAAATTATTTACTTCAACATTAAAAGCTTTTAGAAGATTACAAAGAAACCCCCAAACATATTTTCTGTAACATTTGTAGTAGTTGAACAATGGTTAGTTTAAATCTGCTTTCCTTTGTTCCCCTCACCAGAGCCCTGGTGTATCACCCAACTGTTTTCCAGGGAACCTGACCTTTCCCTGGCTGAAAACTGTGGATGTGTGATGCTACGGAGGGGTGTTTGGCAGAACAGACCAATACACTGGGACAATCGATGTAGATAGATGATTTTGATCATCTTCTCACCTCTTTGTCTGTTTTACCCAGTTTGTTTATTAGTTTACTATGTTTGTCCCAAATTGTAAAGCGCTATGGAATGTGTTGACGCTATATAAATAAATGATGATGATGATGATGGATACACGTGTAAATGATGTGGGTATGTTGGATAGATTTCAGGTGGGAATGAGCGACATTCTTATCAAAAATTGGTTGTGCTATAGCACTTTTTTGTTGGAAGGGACAAGACTAATCAAACAAGTAAAGTAAACTGAACTGAATTGAACTGATACCTCGGTAGGTTTATCTTCTGAATTAGGTAAAAGGTCCCAAATATTCATTTTTCTATTTGTATTTCCATTTAACATCTTTAGTGATTGGGATTCGTTTAGTTGCCTGACTTGCAGATGCCCCTCGTTCGGTTTTGTTGAGGTTGCCAACAATTGAAAAGCTATTATTTTTTCACGGTTGATTACATAAACTGCTTCACAATCAATGGAATCACGTGTATCTTCTCCTGGTTCCTGTTCATGCTCTATTTCCTTACGGGTTGGATCAAAGTTTCCATCAGTTACTCTACTAGCTCCATTTCAGCCTCATCTCCTCGAGATGAGCGTACATCTTTATCTTTGATGACGCCGACCACTTTTTATAACTTTTTGTAGATCCATCTTTCTCTTGAAATTATCTTTCATTGTTAGCTACAATTTATTTATTCACTAAAAAATACATAAGTAATTGATCACTTGACCTTCTTTTGCAATTTACACCATCAATGTGCAGATTGTGGTATGTGCATATAGGCATACCTCCCAACTTTTTAAGTTTTTGGGACAACATGTGCGCGATGCCAGTACTGGCCAGGCTGGAATTGCGTAAGAAGGGGGCGTGATAGATATGGAGAGCACCTATCTCCATTCAGCCTTCTCCAGAAGTGGCGCTAAAGCTATGGCAATTCCTGCCAAGATCTTGTCATGCCAACAAGGTTGTCCACTCTTGCAAACCTTCACTGACAATTTAATTACAACATTTCTGACTGTCCACTTTTTTACACATTATTTACGTAACTGTAAAATATATCAAAAAATTAAAATAGAATCTGGAGGAAACAGGGATCCAAGAACTGAAAAGAGGGGCTTGTACCCCTATTCAAACCAAAAATAATTGCTGTGGTGAAAATTAGTACAGAGGTTGTCATTTTATTTTTACTGACATTTATTGTTTTCTTACCGACAAGCAATCATTTGACTAATTTTACTGGCTGTCAATACATTGATTTATAGTTGCCAACCATCTACATAGGTCAAAGCTTGCTCTTTGTCTCAGTAAATCACCCAAAATGTTGTAGTGGAAAGTCAAGGCCAATATCAGCTCAAGAGTTATTAGAGAGACTGGAGTTCGATTGTCAAGGTTATAGTGAAGGTCAGGACAGTCAGCTCACTTGCAGGTGATATTCACAACTCAAGGTCAGTAAACTAGTCAGACACATCTCTTTAAGGGAACCAATCACCTGTGAATCTATATACATCGCTGAGGCACTACCTGGCTAACATTTCTGATCCCTGACTATTATTGATGTACAGGTTATTAGTGAATTGAGGCTTCATTCTTATTAATATTGGTCCTTCCCATCAAATACATGTCTCCACTATATGTGTAGACGACAGATGGACTTTAAAAATTCCCCCCCCCTCCCCCTGTTGTTTTCCTTCCACCTAAAATTTAAGCCACACCATAGGGTAGAGGGATTTGACATCTTTATGGTCCAAGCTCTATCTATAGACTTTAAATTCAGTGAAATTCAGCTGAATTTTCAAATAGTGCAGAATGGTGGAACACAGAGATCGTAGCACCGGAACAGTGCGCCTCTGTGAATTGGGTCGCTCGGCAGGAATATTCAGTTCGCCCTCTAAGGGACCTTTTGGTCTGGGGGGTCGAGGATAGAGAGGCCCTTGTACTTTTGAGGAGGGCGTGAATTTTCCGCACCCTTTTGCACTTTTTCCTCATACCTCGTGTTCAGTGTGAGGTTATAAGCCGAATATTCATTCAGGACACACACCGGCTGCCTCCCTTTTGTGAAGGTGACAGGACCACTTTACACAGAGTGGGCCTGAGTCATTAAGGAGAGCAAAGCATAAAAAAAGGAGTAACTTTGCACATGGGCAAAACCATGTTGCATTGGAGGGGGAGGTAAATTTAAAAAGTGGGGACAGATTTATAGTTGGGGTAGGGCATGTCCTAGATCAACTTTACATTTCAGTGTAAAAATACAGATATCAAGTATTTGTGTGCTACATGAAAAACAGTCAGTATCTAAATTATGTGCAAAATAATAAACTAGTTTGCACCCCTTGCATTGTAACATGGTTTGTCCTGGAGAACATTTACTCCATTGTTTGCCTTACTTTCCTTAATGACTCCGGCCCAGTATCTTTAAAATATATTGCAATAGCAACTCATGATACACACTTTGAGTTCAGTAACACTGACCTGGTGTACCTACAAAGGGCTGCATCCCTGACTCAGAAAAGTGCCATAGGCATTGGTTCAGGACTTTCATTGGGTTCCCTCAAAACAAATCACCCAGAATGCTGCAGGAGAATAATGCTTAGACAGCTGGTGTGAGACATTGCAATTGTCTGGCACAGTCTCAGCTAATTCAACAGCTTCTATTAAAGGAGATACACAGGGCTGCATACATTAGCACAAGGAGGCTTTCAGAAAAAATAAATTGTTCGTTCATTATAGAGAATAATCAATATAAGCTGATTTATGCTCTTGGTTGGTAAACTATAGTGAGAATACAATAGTGATAAAAAGCTGTATAAAGAGCAAAGAGCAACAGTCAAATGCTAATGAAATAGGATTAATAGTAAAGAGAATATTTTACTGTCTGAATATTAAAAATGCTCCTTAGGGCACAAACATCTGTCTCCTTCCCATGTTTCATTATAAAGCTAACACCACTTGTTACCTCCTTCCTACTGTGGGCTAAAGTAATTTTGCTTTCTAATTTTCTAGAATTTTTACATGAGAATAACATGCAGAAAGGATTCAGGTATTTAAAATTAAATGATCCTAATTCTAGTAACGTAATTTGTATGTTCATCTACCAGTGGGCGACAAATATGTGCACACAAACTTAAATTGATAACCAGTTTTCATGTGCAGTTAATGGAGAGCAATTAGAACAAACAGCACAGACATATAGGGGGTAGATTTACTAAACTGTGGGTTTGAATAAATGGAGATGTTGCCTATAGCAACCAATCAGATTCTAGTTATCATTTATTTAGTACATTCTACAAAATGACAGCTAGAATCTGATTGGTGGATAAAGGCAACATCTCCACCTTTTTATACCCCATAGACTGGACTTTGCAAAAGAACAAAACAAGGAATTTTGGAAATGACTACCAGTATGTATGCTTTTGATGGAACATTTGCATAATAAAAAAATAATAATAATAATAATAATAATAATAATAATAATGTCAGCTCTATTTTAAAAATTAAACAATTTCACAGTTATACATGATTATCCTGTAAGGGACATTATACTGAGGAAAAATAATGCATATCGCTGAATATAACAAGTGTTCTTCCATGTCTAAGAGGTGTTTATTTATAAAAGAAATCAATTAAAAAATTAAATGTTCTCATCTCCTATGTAAAAATACTGATCTAGTTTTAAGTTTAGGCTCATTTGTGGATAGTTACTGAGAAATGACTCCATGATCCTTGGCAGCTTTTTGCCCCGTTGAAGTGTTCCCAATAAAAATAGAAAGAGAAAATCCATCCAGCATACTTATTAAATTGTTTCACATATGTTGTGCTTCCATAAAAGAAATTCTTATACATTCGTATACATATTCATCCTATAGGGTTTCCAATTAAATTAATAATTATCCTCAACCAGTGGTGGAAGTGGGGTGTATACGGTGGTGCGCCATACCGCCATTTCTCCTACTGTCTTCATTGTAAAACTATCAAATTAGTTGATACATTTTCCATACCGCCATTTCGACAACTGCCCTCAGCTATCTATAAGAACGCTTGTACTACCTTCAACCCTTAATGATCATTGTTTTATTATTTACACATACGCAGCTGGCAATTCCAGTGATGATCGCGACTGATGAAGACACTGCTCCAAGCCTGCATGGAAACAGTTTGACGGGTGTCACACACCGTTCTCTGGGTATCTCCACTCCTGCCCTCATCTTAATTCTCCCCATTGTGCATGCTGTCAGCAGCAGTCTGCACCTGTGCTATGCTTCACCTGTGTTACCTGGCCTATCAGGCCATTGGCCAGTTCTCCTTTATAAGGCTCCTCCCCTCACCTTTCAGTGCTGGTTCTTCGAGTTTTCACCTGGCCTGAAGCAGCTTCCTTCTTTCTGTTGTGATGAACGCCCGCTACCTACTCTACATGCACCGCTGACCTCCACTGATCCCTTCCACCTCCAAGTGGTAATAGCCGTGGTTCACCGTCTGCTGCATACCCTGTATACTGCTGATCTCTGCTCATCTGTTCCCCTCGTTAGTGGTAATTGCTGTAATCAATGCCCGCTATCTGCTCTGCATGCACCGCTGACCTCCACTGATCCGTTCCACCTCCAAGTGGTAATAGCCGTGGTTCATCGACTGCTGCATATACTGTGTACTGCTGATCTCTGCCTATCTACCTCACCGTAAATTGCCCACTCCGGGCTCATCATTTCCTCCTCTGTAGTCTTCTACTAGGACTCATGCATCTGCCCTTCATTGGGTTTACTAAACCTCAGTGTCATGTTGCCTCTCAAAGTTACCCCTCTGTTCTGTCTCACTGGGAACTTCCCTAGGGGACCGCGACCTGCAGTGTGGAAGCTGCTAAAGCCCAAATCTCCTTGCGGGGATCCCTGGTGAATACCTTCCGCTCTGTTAGACTCCGCGCCCCTGGGTGAGTCTAGCAAATGCCAGCTGAGATAGCAGGATCTCACTCATCCTTCTTGTACAAACCTGACAACGGGTCTGCACACCCATATTGCATGTGGCTCTTATGTATCCCTTACACACTGTAATGTAGGTGGAGCAAGTTTATCTGGACCATTCACTTCTCTGTTGAGTTAACACTGCATGTGATTATATGGGGCAGGAGTGTCCTCCCCAGTTTAGGAAACTCTGGATAATGCCACCTGCAGTGATGAATCGTGCTGTACCTGTATAGCTGTGATACTAAAACACTAGCGCCAAGAACCAACCCCTATAGCTGGTTAAATGTGGTCTTCGTCTTTAGTGGCACCATTTTCCACGGAGCTTAAAGTGTTCACCGATTCTTATTTGCCTCCTCATCGCATTCTTTCCATGTACGCAGCTTAGGAACAAGGAAGGAACAAGCTATGTGCAACTCATTATCCCATTATCATGTGCAAACTGTAGCCAAATAAAACCATATTAGTGTGGTTCTGGTGTTAAAGACTCTTCCCAGAATGAAGAAAAGCCTCTTGTGCTCCTGAATCCTCAGTGGTCAACCGCAGTGGTCGGCCACTCAGACTGGGCTCCTTAATCAAGACCCGCAAGAGAGTGAGAGTTATAATCATGGACACAGATATTTGGGGGACGGTATTTACCATTTTTTTTGAAGTGCAGAGGTATTTACAGTCTTCTTATGGATTGAAGCATAATTACACATAAACTAAAATCAAGATTTTGGTGGATTCAGTTGAGATATAGAAATTTACATACACACTCCTCCAATCCTCTGGTTCAGCAGCTCCCATAATGCCTCTAACAGTTGAAGTAGGAATAAGTGGGCTGTTTGGAACGGTAACAAAGATTATATATACCAGAGGTAAGACCGCCGGAATCCCAAGGAGCCTGGATGCGTAGTGTAACATGAATACAAGTTACCCGCGGGTTACCCGCACCACCATACAGTCTGTCTGGGAGAAGCGCAGTTACTCATTCCCCTTGTCTGTTTTGGAACTGCTTTCCACATACTCAAGGTACCGCCTTGTAATCTTCTCACTCACCCATATAGATTGGGATGGCTCATGTAGATGACAATATGCTATTTTAAAATGTCACCTAAAGCCAGAATTGTAAAAGTAGATTTCTCCTTTAATATTGTTGAACCTGTATCCAAACTAGAGATGCTCAGGCTCGGTTCCCCGACAACCGAAAACACCCAAACTTAGCAGATCCGAGTACTTTCGCACTTTTTTTCGGAATTGAAAACGAGGCAAAACGTCATCGTTATGTCGTCGGATCTCGCGAGATTTGGATTCCTTTTTAAGATCCACCATAACGGTGGGTGGGAGGTAGGGCAGGCCCAAGGACAATTCCATCTTGCACCATTTATCTTTTCTGCCACTGCTGTGTGCCAATGTGTCCTAGATGTGTAGGACCTGCCGTGTGTTTGAGTCGTTGCTCTGTCGCTTACCGTCCAGCCAGGTCGCTGCAGTCTTTGTCCGAAAATGTATGAAAATAATATTGTGACCTGTGAGGTGTTCAAAAATTGATTGCAAATGACTTGAAGTTAGTGTTATTGAGGTTAATAATAATGTAGGAACAAACAAGAGCAAAATTATGTGATTTTAGCATATTTTAGCAATTTTTCTTTAAAATATAGATCCAAATTCAAAACACACGAGAGTGGTTTTGCCAAAACCAAAACACAAAGTTAATCCAGATCCAAAACCAAAACCAGTTCACGGGGGTCAGTGAGCATCTCTAATCCAAACAGACCAAACAAAGTTATATATTGTGAGAACCTGGATATAAAAGTAATAAGTTAGTGTTCATTTCTACAGTAAGCTCAGTATGACCGTTCCTTGTGCTTTGGCCAAAAGTCTATTCTCCAAGCACATAAATCTTTGCCTTGATGCTTTTAACATCTGTAGAAAGAAATAGGTATTAAAGACTACTGTACATGCATAACCTTCTTTACAAAAAGGACAAAATATTTTTGATCCAAATGTTTATACCAGACTGCCAAAAAAAAAAAAAACATTTAAAACCCCTGCCGCCATTCATCAATCTTATTCCCGTTACATAGTGGCTGGGTTGGCCTGCCATCTTTACACAGTGTAAATAATCCAAAATGCAATTTGTTCAGTGGTTTAAAAGCTGAACACATCTACCGCTGATGTGTGACAACTATTATTATCATATATATTGTCAGAATTACACTGCTAAGAAAGCAGGTGATGTATTTCATACAGATAAACTCATCAGTATCTTTCTGCTGGCCTCAGCTTAGAGCAGGCGATGCATCTGGCTAGCGTTGGAAAATAGTCAATAAAAGATTTATAACCAGACTTACAAGAGAACGTTCTGGCTTTAAGCAAATGACCATAGATCCCAAAATGTGTTTTTTGCTTTTCATTTCTAATAGACTGATATTGTGTCTTGGACATAAGGATATGTTGAAACTATGGAAGCTACGTTTTAGGACAGGATTTGCTTTGGATGTACACAGCAGTGGTCATATTTGCTGTATGGATGGAAATCATTTTTAGCAGTCAGTTGCTATTTTAAATATGAACAGATTCATAATATTTCAGTATAATGAGGCTGATTTAGAGTTGGATGCATCTGCGTCGAAAGCATTGGCATAAAATACTCTGCACAAAAAAAACGCATTCTTACATGCAATTCAAAATAAACACGGAAATGTGTCTGCGTGAGGATATATTTACAGCCTATAGAGATACACTTTAAGTCCATCATTGTTCTGCGTATCATTAATACATTGATAGAATTTATAAATGAAATACATTGTATCAATGAGGATTAAGGGCCCATTGTTTACATACAGCAGAGGGCCCGGGATCAACTCAGTGGGCCTGATTCATTAAGGATCTTAACTTAAGAAACTTCTTATTTCAGTCTCTTGGACAAAACCATGACACAATGCAAGGGGTGCAAATTAATATTCTGTTTTGCACATAAGTTAAATACTGTCTGTTTTTTCATGTAGCACACAAATACGTGATAGCTTATTTGTACACTGACATTTAAAGTTGATATTTGTGTGCTACATGAATAAACAGACAGTATTTAACTTATGTGCAAAACAGAATACTAATTTGCACCCCTTGCATTGTGTCATGGTTTTGTCCAGGAGACATAAATAAGAAGTTTCTTAAGTTAAGATCCTTAATGAATCAGGCCCAGTGTTGTCATCTTCATTTATAGCACTTTTGTCTTTCTGATAATTGCTTCTTCAGCCGATTCATTCTAGCTTTCCAAACTCATCACTCGACTGCTAGGTGTCCAGCTTTCTTGCACACAAAAGATTTGCATTTTGCCCATGCTGCAAGTATACTTTTTTTGCCAAGATCTATTATTGTTTATAATAATAATAATAATATTAATATTTTTTCCATGAGAGGGATGTTGTGGGCCAGGATAAGGCAAATGTATATTGAGTGGAAACGCAGATTATATTTACAAGTTTAGAAGAGGTATTTTTCACTCCTGGGATTGGGAACATATTCTCTTTGATAATCTGAAAGTTGATTTGAAGCCCTTTAAGTTGCAAATCGGGTTAGAAACTTTTTTTCACAACTTGTTGAATATTGGGACATGACTACTATACGTGATCTGAGTCACAACTACTCTGAAAGAATTGGATTCCTAGTGTTAGTCAAAATTTACACTGCTGAACAGAGGAGCGGATTCTAACGAGCCTCCCTTGGTTTTCACAAAGAACCCCCGCAAGGCGGTAGGACTTCGCTGCCGGGAGCTCGCGGGTTATGGCCCTTTTTTGTCATAACACAAAGAGAATTAGTACACGGGAAGATAATATGAGGTACAGAATCAGAATCCAAGGATAGTCAGACAAGCTGGGAACTGGTGCACAAACGTAACATGGTACAGAATCAAAATCCAAGAATGGTCACAAAACCAGACTAGGTCAGGATACCAAAATATAGTCCAGAGGTAAGTGTAACAATCAGCCAGACTCTAGCACATCCGCTGTTTACAGTGACACGATCAGAGAAAACATTACTGGAACCTTGAAGGTAAATCTCCTTTGTCTTAACACCCTCTGAAGAAGATGTTAGGACATTGATGATATGCTTAAGTTTTCTGGTGTCCAATACTAGAAATGTATTATTTTGATAGTCTGCTCATTGAGGTTAATTTTTGGAAATCAGTGATTAAGTTGTTTGAATAATATTGTTCCGGGTGTCATAATTCAGCGTTTCTTCTAGAAGATGGTTCCATTTACCACAGGTTTGTAGTGGTGTCTCATAGTGGTAGTTTTTGAAGACTTTACAGATTGATGAGATCCCTCCTCTTGGGCTCTGGTCATGTAAAGCTAATTATCTGAAAGGATTAAAGGACAGAGGAGAAGACCAGTAATAAAATGATGAACAATAGATGAAGAGAATGGAATCATTCTGTTGCTTAAGGATGTTGACTGGGTTCTTAATTTCTGATTCGTCATCTCAGTTTCTCCACCTGTCAATGTATGCAGGATCGACAACTACATTTATTCCCTGTTTTTTCCAAGAAGAAATTTTGTAACTTGCAAAGTTGAGAGTGAACTGTGGATTGGTCCATATTAAGACTAAAATGAGAGATGTTGGGGACAATCTGTGCTATTAAATCATAATAGAGCATAGTGGACATGGAGGATTAGAGTATAAAGCAAATTGGAAACCCATTTAATAAATTGTAGAATTCCAGAAATTTGCTTTAACCGAGCTGAGCAATAGAAACGTAGAAGGTTGGGACTTCTAGTCCTCCTCGATTCCTGTGTCTATTCATCGTAGATCTAGCAATTCTGAGCATTTCCTCTTCCAGATAAAGTGGAGGATTGCATTTTGGAGGGATGACGGCTTTGCATTTCTCTTTGGATGGCAAGACTTTAAAGTAATATAATTTTTTGGGTAATATAGTCATTTTAACTGCATGTATGTGGCCTAGCATGGCAATATGATTGTTGTCCCGTAGTAAAGGAACGTTTTGAATGCAGTTTGGGGTAATTGATCAGCTATAGAGCTAAAGGATTCCCAGAAATGTTTACTCCTAGATACTTAATACAATTTTCTTGTCAAATGTCTATGAGTTTAGCTTTTAAAAGTGATTTAGAAAAAGGAAAACATTTATTGGTAAAGTTTCTATTTTTATATCATTCAGCTAAAGGTCAGAGCCTATTCAAAATTATTTAAGGTGCTTATAGAGGTTAGGTAATAAGATAATAGAGTTTGTCAGGGTTACTAGTATGATTTCTGCAAAAAAAGTGAAATCACTTCCTCTTTCCTGACTTGTTTTAGGAATATCTATCTATCTATCTATCTATCTATCTATCTATCTATCTATCTCGTTCTATCTATCTCATATCTGTCTATCTATCTAATATCGATTTCATATCTATCTATCTATCTATCTATCTATCTATCTATCTATCTATCTATCTATCTCTATCTAATTCATATCTATCTATCTATCTATCTATCTATCTATCTATCTATCTATCTATCTATCTATCTATCTCAAATCTGTCTATATATATAATATATATTTCATATCTGTCTATCTATCTATCTATCTATTTACTATCTATTTCTATCTAATATCTATTTCATATCTATCTATCTATCTATCTATCTATCTATCTATCTATCTATCTATCTATCTATTTCATATCTATCTATCTATTTCATATCTATCTATCTATCTATCTATCTATCTATCTATCTATCCATCTAATATCTATTTCATATCTATCTATCTATCTATCTATCTATCTATCTATCTATCTTTTTCATATCTATCTATCTATCTATTTCATATCTATCTATCTATCTATCTATCTATCTATCTATCTATCTATCTATCTATCTATCTATCTATCCATCTAATATCTATTTCATATCTATATATCTATCTATCTATCTTTTTCATATGTATCTATATATCTATCTATCTATCTAATATCTATTTCATATCTATCTATCTATCTATCTATATTTTTCATATCTATCTATCTATCTATCTATCTATCTATCTATCTATCTATCTATCTATCTATCTATCTATCTATATATCCACCTATTCAATCTATCTCAAATCTATTTACAAAAAAATAAATGCACTCACAATCTTGAATAATCTTTAAACAATCTTTTCAATATTTTAGTCCAGGATCACTATACCATAATTTTTGCACCATAAGATGCTTTTTTGAGACCTTAATATGTATCTCAATATATGTGCGTCTTATGGTCCACATATATGTCCTCGGCAGCCTATATCTGTGTCTGCACGGTGGTTATATCAGCAGTCCCTCCTCTCCTCTCCTCTCCTCCTCTAACCTCTTACTGATGTGTCCATCTGGCTGGCATTGACCGGCTTGGAGCTGGTTTTCACCATAGTCAGGGGAATGCACACTCGTAGTCCCAGTGCTGTAGTTGAAACCAGCCCTGGCTGTATAGCACTGGGGCTGTTTGAGGATTTGAGGAGAGGGCATCCATAATTTGATTCTCTAAAAAAAATATTGCAAAGTTATTACAAATTGAATACACATGTGCAACTTCTGGTGTACATGCAAATTACAGTGTGTCATAAGCTATATGGAGTTCAAGATACTTTCTGTACAGAAGACACACAGACATTGTGAAGGTTTAACTAAGAAGCATCTGCATTGCAAGCCTGGTAAAAAATACTAGCGCATGAAACCTAGATGATTTTTTTTTCAAGCACTTAATGCCGCTCCATTTAGGTTATGTAGGGTTGAAAGGATTTTTAAAGAAGAACAAGTCTGTATATAATTTCTGCTATTTAACACACAGAGCAGTTTGTTAGTTTACTCCTATTGTTTGACTTTCTTGTAAATCACAGAAAAAAAACACATTTGTCATTTGCCCAGTAGATTACTGATTTATAATTTTATGCTTCAGTAAGAAAAAATGCAGGACGCCTGTGTCATATACAAGGCTTTACTTCATGGCCTAACAAGCAGGCATGCTCCCTGCTGGTAAGCGGAATGTGTTATCACAATGAGACAAATCTAAAATACACTTCATGCACTCTGGGTCTAAACTGAATTAGAAACACCTAGAGCCTGATTCGTGAAGGAATGCGGAGCAAACTTAATGTGTGTAACAGATCTAAAGAAAAGTTGCTTGATGAATACATATATCATACTTGCCAACTCTCCCTGAATGTCAGGGAGACTCCCTGAAATAGGGATGATCTCCTTCACTCCCTGAAGAGTCTGGCATTATCCCTGATGCTGAGCCAGTACAAGACGTGGTTGGCTTCACCATCTGTGGCATGATGACACAGTTAAGAAATTGTGTCCTACGTCCATGTATTGATGCCTATGGAGGTGGCCATTGTCATGGAGACCAAGATTTAATCAAAGACTGACAGGTAAGACAACATGACTTCAGTAATGGAGACAGAAATGTAAAAGACACTTCAGTCTCTAGAGATTCATTACCTGCTTTTCTTTAACGCATAGTTGCCTACTCTCCTGGAATGTCCAGGAGACTCCGACATTTCTGGGAAACCTCCCGGGCTCCTGGGAGAGCAGGGCAACCTCCCAGTTCTTGCCCCCGCCATAGATAAGTGGCGGGGTTTATTGATGCAACTATCGCGTAATGTTAGACCCGCCCCCTGCTGTAATTGGCCAAAATTGTGACAATCGTTTAGGGGGCCAGGCCAAAATTATGCGGTTCGTCAATCCCCACCCCACATGCCCACCTCCCCCGGGATCTCCCTGAAGCCAAGGAGGAAAAGTTAGCAAGTATGACATACATAGAGACATCCAGATAATGTTAGGTTAAACATCCAATACCACACATGGACCATCAATGTACAAATAAACTCACCTCTACACCACTTTTATGTGAACTTGACCGGGGAGCTTTATATTAATCACATACTGATTCAGAAACATCATCATTACATAGCAGGCCTTGTAGTTTATAGAATAAAAGGTTTTACAAGCTATATAGCTTTGTAAGCGACCAGATATAACAATAATATTATCTTGAAATATATATACATATATATATATATATATATATATATATGTATATAATAATGAAGCCCAAATGGCGCAGCTCTGAGGAAAGGTCTACAATGCTGCACAGAATACAGGGGGTGTCCCACCCCTACATATAACAGTATAAACAAAAAACAATGGCGCAAAGTATGACCTAGATGATAAAAAAAAGGAGTGTAAATACAAATGATAATGGTGAGATATTTACAAGAAAACTGCTAATCAAGAAGGAGAGTTAAAAATATTTATAATAGATAAGACAAGTTTAATAACATGAGAAGCCAGTGCACTGGTGTTAGTAACATATAATTTATGAAATTACCATATATATATCATAACATGATTGTATAGGTTGACTGATTGGACAGCTGCTACCGTTACGGGACATGCAATCCTATGTGGTAGGAGTGAATGCGGACATATAGCAATATAACAGTATTGAATTGGAAATGTGTAGATTATATGAAATAGTCTCTTAGAGGGCAGAACCTCTATAGTGAATAAAATGTGTACCTGAAGCCGGTAAAGTCACTCATTCAATACAAACAGAGAAGTTCCAGATATTTACTGTTGTAGAACGAGTAGAAATAAAGAATAAAAAAATCCTTTCCAGTATAGTTTTTCGTCATAAATGACGGAATGAGTGCAGTAAGTTCCTGATCAGATGTAACAGGACTCGTATTATACGACTTGAGTCCAAAAATAAGTGGATGAAGGACGGGAAATCACTCACCCATGTGTTCCGTTGAATGTCTGTAGCAGGAGGGTCTTACCCGTAGTGAGCTGGCGTTAGGTGGCGATTCTAGCCTGACAGATGCCTGTCTTCTTCCACGTAGCCTCCTCCTGGGCTCCCCAGCAGATAGGTAGACGTCACGCTCCTGTATTTTCAATTGAGATGATTGCGCATGCACGGGTGAGTCCTGTCCCGTCTTAATGTGAGATAACGAGCTCGTTGATAAAGTAAAAAGTTAAAATTGGATGAATATGGAATATCCAGTAAAAGATAGTGGCCAACACCCAACGCGTTTCACCCGTCATGCGGGCTTCCTCAGGCAGTATGCAAATCTGTCAGGCTAGAAACGCCACCTAACGCCAGCTCACTCACTATATACCTGTATGCAGGTATATGCAGGTGTATGCAGGTATGTGCAGGTGTGATTAGTTCATTTTCCCATTAGATGGCGGGAATACTGTGTTTGGTCATCACTATAAGTTAGACTAGACCCCGAGCAGGCTCAGACTTTACATCTGAAAGACAGCATACCTCGGTGTGTGCCGGAGTTTGAATTGGACGTATCTGCAGGGGATCGTCTTTACTGTACATTGCCTACGTGCATCCGCCCCTTCCCAAAATCGTAAGCTGTTGTAAGTGTACTTTGTCCTCAAAGTTGAGTCGAACACTGCTGTGCTCTGTGCTGTATGGTCGTTTCTGGACATACGCAGAGTACTAGTGTTAAATGATATCTCTCAACCATCTACTGTGTATATTATTTTATTTACTTTTCTTAAGACAAGTTTTAGATTCACTGAGCATTGGAATGGTTTGATGCCAGAATCTGCAAGGAACATGGGCATGAACCCTCTAAGTCTTGTCATGTCAGTTACATGTGATGCTCATTGACTGGGATAGCAGAATGATTCCCAGATGGGCACTCAGAGATGTTCTGGACATCTGTGTGACTCACATTACTGCAGATGTCCTGATTCCTAGAACTCAGTCACTAAAATGTCACTCCTCCATATACACTGCACTTCTGTTTACTGTGCTTTCTAGTGTGTAAATACACCTGGGAGAGAGCGACTGAGCTTTGCGTACTGTACACTGCCAATTTCATTTGCAAAGATTGAGGAATGCAACACTTTCAGCTGCTTTATTTATTGCGACCTTCTGTCAAGATTCCAAAGGTTTTAAGTTTCAGAGCTTACATTATGATTGTTGGACTCAGAGATGTAGGTTCAAATTTGCTGTTGGTTTAAAGTAAGAATTTTTTTTACATGTGTCTATAGTCTAGATACCTAATAGCTTTATATATATATATATATATATATATATATATATATATATATATATATATATATTTATTTATATATATATAGTAGGCTATATGTATACAGTTGTATACCATACCGCCCCTTCTACTGCCACCTTCTTTGTAAAACTATCAAATTCCATTCACTCACCTTCCCATTACGTTTCCCATACCACTACTTCTAAATTTAAGTTGCAGTAAATTTAAAATACTTTTAATATTTTTTATATATTTTTCCAAATACTTTTTTGCTCTATGTCAAAGAAAAATAATATTTTTCTGTGAAATGTGTCACTAGGTACGTCAGCATTTGAATGTATTGAAAATCATTCTACTCATCAGTTAGCTACACAATTTATTTTTCTATTATATAATCAGATTCTTAATAGCATGGCAGGATTAGAAGCTATGCAATCTTGGCAGGAGCATAGAGTACAGCAGGTCCAGAGGACCCGGACATTGCTGCCAGTTTTATTATATTATCAATCAGCCCTCACCCTTTACTACTGAGTAGCAGAAACATCTACTCACAGCTGAGCATGTAGTAAGTGGAAGTTGTCTCCTCTACATCCCATTACAGAACTCTCCTCGCTCTAGAGTAGGATTCCCATTCTGTAATGAAGTCATTACAGCGAAACGCGTCAGTCATGGCTTGGTGCACTGTAAGTGACATCTACAGCGTCTCCCTTAGTGGTTGTCTTCTGCTTACCTGTTCGGTTCTTGGGAGAATACATTTATCTCATAAGCACTCATTTTTCTAATTGAAGTCTAATTTTTAATCGAAGCTACTAATTAATAAAAACAATCTTACATATAATTATGTGGGTACTTCTGGCTGATGATATTGAAGTCTGCTTTTGAATGTGGAAGGAGGAGATATTTTCCTGCACAGATTATATGACCATTGAAGGATACAGCAGTCAGTAATCCCTAAAGAGAGAATGTAGAACAATACTCATGAAGGTCGCCTCTCTCATGTGCCAAAAGTGGGGATGCAGATGTTTATATACAACAGGACTCCTCTAATACAGTCCTTTCTGGTTTAATAACAGCTGCACATTGGAAGTATATCTCGCATATATATTTTTTCAAAATTTTAACTTCAATGTATATATATTCTTACTTGTTACAGGACTAATACTAACATGAACCGCAGACAATGAGCAAGAACAAGAGAATGTCCGTGTTTCTCAAATCCTGCCAAAAAAAGTCAAAGAAGAAAGAAAACAAGATGAATGATTCTTTTCAATAGTGTCTGAAAGATCTTGTAATAAAAATAGATGATACATTTGTAACACCCACCATAGTTGTAGATGATGACTCAGTGTCATTAAGGAAAGTAAGGCTATAAAAGGAGTAATTGCTCTCCTGGACAAACCATGTTACAATGCAAGGGGTGCAAATTAGTTTATTATTTTGCACATAAGTTAAATACTGGCTGCTTTTTCATGTAACACACAAATAGTTGATAGTTTTATCTTTACACTGAAATTTAAACTTAATCTAGGACATGATCTACTCCAACTATAAATCTGTCCCCCCATTTTAAATTTATATCCCCCTCCAATGCAACATGGTTTTGCCCAAGTGCAAAGTTACTCCTTTTTATGCTTTGCTCTACTTTATGGCTTAGGCTCAACGTTCCTGAATTCTCTCAGAGCATTTCTCCAAACCACAAAAATCAAGTTAAAAAGAATATATTGCATTGTTTCAATTATATACAAATTTCACTTTGTCTACACTTCCAACTCCTTATGAGACTCTCAAACACATGGTGCAACCTCTTTCACAACCTATTACACTTCTAAAAGATGTCTGCATCCCAGCAATACGAAGCCAGTGTCCCATATTTATTCTTTTCCAACCTTGGATTGCTAAGGGTAATGCTATCGGCTAGCATACACCTGTAGAGTCCAAATATAATTATTTCGATATGTCAATCAAGTTTCAGTTTTGAAAGTTTTTGTTGTGTGTGAAAACAGTTTAATGTGATATAATGTATGTAAATTATATTTCTGGTCATTGCTAATGTGTATATTGCAATATATGACTACTATATAGTGTGACAGGCAAACATATATATATATATATTTCACCAGTTCCCAAGAAAAGGAAAATATATATCTTTACAAATGTTGGACAAATCTCAATGTTGACCATGTGTAAGGCATACGTGTGATATGTTTGTATATTAAAGAATACAATGTATCTGAAATCCCATCAGTGCTCTATAGACAAATGCAGTTTAGCTTCACCTTAAATAACCATACACCAGTTGTGAAAAATAATTAGTGAAATAAAATATGTAAAAGTGATTTAAGCTCTTCTGGTAACTCCCACCTTTACCAGATAGTGTAACACTCTCTTAATGCAAAATAAAATACTTATGTTTTCAATCTTAATGTGTATGATTCTTCTTATTTACTTATCTTTCATAACAGAATCCGGTGGAAATATGTAAAAGATTAAAAGTTCCAATATTATGTTAGCCTGGAAAGTTTGAATTTACCTAAACAAAAATGTTGTTTTAAAAAAAAAATTAAATCAATGCAATATTGCAGTTGACAAATAGCCTGAGGTTTTACTACAATGTTTTTAATTTTGTTAGTAAATTAGTAATGGAAAATCTATGACCAGATGTGCAGGAGTTCTGGTATTGGGACAATGTCACCAACTCACAGCCGTCGCGTTTCAACCTTGTAAATCGTGGTCTTTCTCAAGGCTTGAGAAGGTTTTAGAACTGTTACCAACTATCTCATTGGATTAATAAGTACTTGAACAGTCCGTATTTTTCTGTTCCTAATTAGAAATCTCGGTGTGTAAGAGGCCAGCACCGTTGTATTATATGTTATTGATGGAAATAGGTGGTATCCCCATTGATACAGGTAGTGGCTGCAGACCTATTGTGCACAGTCAGTATCCACTTATCTTTTTTGTTTGGTTTATATGCCCACAGAAACTTTACAGAGAACTCCCGGTTAGTAACGTACAATGGATTTCGGGTCCAAGATGAGCTTCAACAAAATGGCCACCACCGTGTGCAGAGACAGAGTACTTGGAGGCAAAGCTGCCTCTGAACAGCTAGTGAAAGGGGCGTCTCTATGCAAATGAGGGCTGAGGCTTCAGGGGAATGGATTGCATTATTGTTACGTTGTGACCAGCACATGTCTTATGCCCAAATGACCAGTTCAAGCCTCCGGCATATTTACACAGCCAATATTTACACCAATTGCATAACTCCCGAGCTGCAGACCTTCACAGGGGCAGAGCTTACACATGTGGGCGTGGCTTATTTTGTCCCTCTTTCGAGACTCTAAATGTTAGGAAGTATGTATTGACTAAGACCAAAGTATAACTGAGCTATACCAATATACATGCGAAAGAATTGAAATGTTATGTAGAGTAATGTTTCTTAAACCTGGTCCTCAGGTGTACTCATTACTGACTGATACATTGTAACAGATCCACAGGTGGTGTAATTATGTCACTTGTCACCTAGTAAACCTGCACTGTTAGGGGTCCCTGAGGACTGGGGTTGAGAAACACTGATATAGAGACCAGTCTGGGCAGCTTAGTGGGAGAATGTTATTTCATTTATTGAGCTGGTTTACAATATTGAATGAACAGTTCTATTTTTGGCAAAATGATTTAGATGTACCGTACTTTATTACTAATTATTTTTTCAAACTAAACAATTTGTTTACAATTGTAGTTTAAGTTATTGAAAGGTTGGATATATATTTGTTCCAATGTGTTTTCTTTCACCCTGTTATGGAGCATTTGACAAACACACCATTGTTGTATATTTCCTACACAGAGTATTTCAGAATATGAGGCTGTTGATTTTATGGGAGAAAGTGACCTGTCTACTTGTGTGTTTGCATGAGGACAATGCTGCATGTGACCATGGCGGTAGTGTCATGTGGTGAGGGGGAAATGAGACAAACAGAAAGCCAGACTGAGGGGTAGATTTACTAAAACTTCTAAAAGGATAAGCGGAGGTGTTGCCCATAGCAACCAATCAGATTCTAGCTATCATTTTGTAGAATGTACTATATAAATGAAAGCTAGGATCTGATTGGTTGCTAGGGGGCAACACCTTCACTTTTAGTTTTAATAAATCTCCCCCAAGAGTTAGATGCAAGGAGCAGGGTCTCCAGCAACAAGCCCCTGTCAGACTCATTTGGGTAAGAGTGTTGTAAAACACACATTTATCTAACGTGAGGTTTATACGTCCAACTTGTTTGAAAAGAATTTAACAAAACAACTTTGCAATAAATAACATTTTCTAAGACAATTTTGCTATAAATTCCCATTTTTAAGGCACTAATTCACCTCATCACCATCACATAACACTAAAATGTGCAATGACTTGAAATATTGTTTTGCTCTAAACAGTATGTAATACAAGGACACATAATACTACTGTGTCCTCTTATTAACCTGAAGCTTATAAACATAAGAAAAGAACTGAATCACTTGACGATTCTTTATCCGCGTTCATCCAGTCAGCCTCGCTGGAGCAGGAGTGCCATCTAGTTTATCATTTCCTTTCTTCTACAAACAATAACGATTTTCTATGGCAATTAAATAATTCACACTGATCGTACTGTTCTCTTCTTTCCAGTGTAAGCGGAGCAGTGTCAAGTTGAAATCAGGAACTATTGGGAGCTACGGGGTTAAAGTGTTTGATAGGCGATGTGAAAATTAAAATAATTTTCAACAAAAAAAGCTCAGCGGGTGGTAAATATTGAACAATTTGCAAAATTGATTAATCTCTTGTTCGCTCCCACAACTTTTTCAACAACAACGTCGCTGATTTTAAATAGTACAATTTGAGTAATTTCCCCTAATGAATCATTATTTTGGCTTTAAGTGATGTAGAGTTATTTTATCATATATTTTTAAGCGGCAAACTGGGCAGGCAGATTAATTATTTTCCTGTGTTGAAACTCACTGGCAGCATAGCCGCAATGTTGATTAATGCGGGCATTTGTCCTTGGACACCATCAAGCAAGCTTCCCTCTTGCCCACAGATGACCTGTAGGTTTAAGGTATTTGGGTCCACGGTACTAAAGTAGGAGTGTAAAAACGAAATAAGCAGTGGAACACACTTTTGATCTCTACTTTTGGTACTTTCCGGTACAAGAAGGGAACTCCTGTCCATGTCTTTTTATGGTTTGGTTAATTTTGCCTTCTAATTTTGTGCTGTACCAGGATTAGTATAGTGAAGGAAAACATTGGTATTAAAGAAGTGTTAACCTGGGATATGAAGGATTTGCTGGAATAAACAGGGGTCTACAATAGTTCTGTACCAGTGTGGGCCTGGCCAGTCCACAGAGGAGGCATGTCCAGCATGCAGAGGGCACGACTGGCACTTAATAAATCTGCCCTCCAAGAGGGCAAGAGGAGCTGTGACTTAGGTTAGCCGGTGAGGCCCACAAGGGATTTCACGATTATCCCGGTGGGCCAGCCCAACACTGTATTAATGTAACCTTTTCTTACTCCTGTCAAATGAAAGGGGAGTCTAAATATAATCTGTGCGATCTTAAAGTACCCCAGTCAGGTGTGTTTAAGGCAAATTGGTGTCTGATAGTCTGATAGGGATTTCTGGAAAAGATTTGCCTTTGATTCAATAGTTGCATGAGGGAATCAATGTGCAATTAAATGGGAAATCCACCCACACATAACATTTTCCCCATAGTTCCCCCGAAACCTACTATTAGTAAAAGTGCAGTTGTTCCATGAACCCTTTCGCTACATGAACCCCTTCACTATAGGTGATACTCACCCCCCGTATATATCCCAACTCCAATTTGTCCCAATCTGATTAAAAGCCATCGGAGGACCCGCTGAATCTGAGGATCGGGATGGGGGGGCTGAAGCAAATTCATTTTTTGTATTTTATTTTGTTTACAAAATGCCAGCCAAACCATTTTTCTTTTTCGTTTTAGGTGGATTCACCTTCTTAATATGCATATCTGCGCTAAAACCATCAGATATTTGCTTTCATTGTCTAACCAGCAGTAGACAGGTGAAATGTAATTGGCGGCTACATTTTTAATGCATATTTGTACCTTTGAGCAGCGATAATTTTAAATGTCCACAACTATCAGGCTGGGAGAAGTTTAAGGTCGGCAGTGGTGAGTATCACTGTGCTCCAGGGCATGGCTTTGCTTGTACTAGTTGGGCTATGAGACTATTGGGAAAATCTAATGTTTAGGTGGAGAAGAACTCTTTGTGCCATTTCTATATGTTTCCAAATCCTTTTGATTCATAATTTATTTTGCAGAAGTGCAAACTGTGGTTTGTATCCTTCTCCACTTAACTACAGTACGGAAATAGAATCATGCATTTGATATCTAAAACTAGCTTGAAATGCCCCTGTTGTTATTAATTTTAAACTGACCCTTCCCTGAAGGGTAGAAAAGGAAGGAGGAGTAATGTTTGTCAAGATCTATTATCAATGAGCCAAATGGATGATTCTTTTAGAATTTGCTTGATTGACACCCCTGCTCCTAAATCAAATAATCTATAAAATCCAATCAGTCCTGTAATTTAAAGGACAGAAATTGTCTGTACCACAGCGTATACGTATTGGCATACAGTAATCATATAATGTGTCAAGGTATTGGCCAAAGGGAGCCCCACTGATTAAAAATGGGTAATTCATTTATTCAACTCCTCTTCCAACTTCATTAACAAGCCTTGTTACCTTCCACCTGCATTACCGAGCCTCTTTGAGTCCATGGGGTAAATGTATTAGACTGTGGTTTCCTCAAATCGCGACTTTCAGCAATTTTGACGGACATATTTAAAACAGCATTTTAAGTAAAGGCAAAACCCAGTGAGTTTTGCCTTTAATAAAAATATTATCTTAAACATGGCCACAAACTCAGCGAAACTCGTTGATTTGACGAAACCGCAGTTTAATACATTTCCCCCCAGATATTATTCAGTAGATTGGTCAGAGGGACTGGATAGTATTATAGTAACATTTTGTCCAATTTCCTCAATCAATTATGTGGTTAAATTGGTCACTGATTTTACCGCTTAGCGCTTGTAAGTGGTAATATCGGTCTGAGGCGGCACTTCTGCCTTACAGCACTGGGGTCATGAGTTCAATTCCCGACCATGGCCTTTTCTGTGAGGAGTTTGTATGTCCTCCCTGTGTTTGCGTGGGTTTCCTCCGGGTGCTCCGGTTTCCTCCCACACTCCAAAAACATACTGGTAGGTTAATTGGCTGCTATCAAATTGACCCTAGTCTCTCTCTGTCTGTATGTGTGTGTTAGGGAATTTAGACTGTAAGCTCCAATGGGGCAGGGACTGATGTGAGTGAGTTCTCTGTACAGCGCTGCAGAATTAGTGGCGCTATATAAATAAATGGTGATGATGATAATGATGTGTCCGCTAGCTTTACAAACAAGTCTCGGAGTTCTATAAGTCTGCTTTATTTACATGAGCAACCCCAGCAAATTCTTATCAACAAATCCATTAATCTCTTTACTTTGTAATGAATTCTGCATATTGTACCTCAAGTCCCAAAATTGTCACTAGTGTCACCCAGTGCCTCGATTGACACAGGTGTGCCTAGATTTTTGCTAAAGTGCACGGGATGAGGGCACAAGATAGCGGTGTTCACAGAGCTAAATATTGCAGAGGTCAATGCGAGGAGTTGGGTGGATTTCCTTGATAACTACAGAGTAAGCACAAATGTGCAGTATATTGGATATAAGTCACTAAGACCCCTTCCCAAAATTGAATTGAATAAACAACTCCCCCAAACTCTTTTTAATCACCTTATTAAATATACAATCGTATTATTTTTTTTCTTGCAGTAATCCAAATGGAAAATAAAATACTCTTTTCTTCCCTCTTCTTTGTTGATTTGTCATAGACCAAATGATAAAAAAAAACAACAAAATATAAACTTCCCCAGGAAAATCGACTTAAGTGCTCACTACAATAAATCAACAGGAAATGATCAAAGCTGGGATTCTCCTTCAGCCAATTAAAAGCGTTTTCCTACTCTAGCCACTTGTGATTGGTTGACCGGTAAATGGGAGTCTTGTTTATTCTTGCATTATTATTATTAGTTATTATTATTATTTTATTATTTTTAGTTATTATTTGTTATTATTATTATTATTATTTTTCTTGTATAATTATAAATATTTGTTTTGTATTTCATATCAGTTGTTTATAGGGATTCTCCATCAGCCAATTAAAAGCGTTTTCCTACTCAAGCCACTTGTGATTGGTTGACCAGTAAATGGGAGTCTTGTTTATTCTTGTATTATTATTATTAGTTATTAATTTTTATTATTATTTTTAGTTATTATTTATTATTATTATTATTTTTCTTGTATTATTATGAATATTTGTTTTGTATTTCATGTCAGTTGTTTATAGGGATTATACTGCATCTTTTTTTCTCATTTGGACAAAGGACCAAGATAAAGGGAATTTTATTTTTCATTATTTAATAAAGTAGTAAACTAGGGTTTTTTGGCAGTTGTTTATTTCAATACACTTGTTTTTCAACCACAGGCTAACAGAGATGTTTTTGACATTGTAAGACTTGACTTCTTTCCTCGTGAGAAGTTGCTGGTATCTACCCTAGATAGAAGGAGCCTTTCTTAAGCAACTTGAAATCGTTTCCAGTTTGCCAGCCATTACAGGCGTTTTAAAGCATAATTTTATTTTATCCAGCTTGAAAACACATAAATATAATGGCATATTTGATTAAAGGCTAATATTGCCAGAATACTGTAGAATTCAGACTTAATCCCACTGTGGATTCTGAAACCTGTACTAGGTTCATGTTTTATGCAGAGGAGTAACAAAACCTGTGGAGACAGCCCTAGGCATTAGTAATTAAAATATAACCAGGCGCCACTTGACCTAAAGGCATATTACTGATACAACCCTCCACCTTCCAGATTGTTAAAATATTGGCAGTACCTTTTGAGTCAAAGATGAAAAGAAAACAAATATATAAATATATATATATATATATATATATATATATATATATATATATATATATATATATAAATATATATATATATATATATATATATATATATATATATATATATATATGCCATTCTTTTCTGCAGATAACATGTGCATTCGTGCTCTGCATTTTAAGGTGCGTACATCACAAAATTCAGCCAGAGCAGTTAAACAAAAAGCTACAGGGATGAACAGAGACACAATGAATATAAAACACAGACTGCTGATGTATTTGTTGAGCAGGGAAAACCAATTCTTCCCACTGAAAACAAATATAATAACTTGCTAGCGCCTCTGCCATTTCCCCAGCTCGTACAAGTGATAGACTATTGACTGTAGACAAAACTAAAACGGCTTAACAGAAATTTACTGCTAAGCACGAGTACAAGTCAACTCGCTGGAAAAGGGAATATTTTTTTCTTTAAACTTTAAGCCGTTTGAAACGTAAATGGCAAAATGATTATGCACTCTCCAGCGATCGATCCGTGCCTGGGTAGTACCGGGTCTAGGACAATAGTTTAGCTTGATGGGATGTATACGGCGGATGTATACAGATGAGGATTTGGATATTAGTTCTTCACTCTTTTATAAAGGTGATAGTGGAGCACCAGAGCTGTAAAATGCTTGATTATGGTGCTCAAGGCTGATCTTTTAATTGTTATATGCTAACAAACAGAAAAATGGACATCCATGTGTAAGGCAGCCATATTTTTGAAGCACAATATTGGGACACTTATATGCCTGACATTTGTTTATATCATAAAACCCAACTCTTCTTTCTTATTTGTTCACAGACACATTAAAAAGCATAGCTCACCACCACAAGGTGGAGGAAGCCATATTGTGGACTGATGAAATGTTTATGAGACTGCAGCCTATCAATTTACACTCACAGTGACATCACTGTAGCAATTGGGGCCTCGATGATGTCACTTGTTCCTAGTGAACTGTTAAGCTGAACTCTTCACAGAGTGAGCACATTGATAGGCTGAAAGGTCCAGAATATACAGCCAATAGCAGCTTGAGTCCTGTCTACCTGTATTGCTATTAGCAAGAGAAAAAGCCAATTACAACACAGAAAACTCCTGCCTGTATTGCTATTGGTCAATGTTGTTGGTCTCTAATCCAATAGCAAACAGCTCAGTCATGATTCATCTGTTGTCAGGAGGAGGGGGATGTATGGCCTATATGAATAGACTGTGAGGGCTCATCCCAGTATTTTAAAAATAATTATTTCCTTTTGTCATGGTATGGACAGCCTGTGCCCGGTAACTAAATGCATATTGACATTCTCCACAACATTGTCCCTGCAATGACTGCAACGATCAGAGCTATAAATCTATTAAAGTGTCCAACAAGCTAAGGACGCCACTGCCACTCAGTCTCTGTCAAATTTTTATGTCTCATTTTGAGCATTTTGCAATGAGTGATTCTTAGGGACATATTTACTAAACTGCAGGTTTGAAAAAGTGGAGATATTGCCTATAGCAACCAATCAGATTCAAGCTGTCATTTTGTAGAATGTACTAAATAAATGACAGCTAGAATCTGATTGGTTGCTATAGGCAACATCTCCACTTTTTCAAACCCGCAGTTTAGTCAAACTACCCCTTACTGTCTGATCAGTACACCCACCTGCACTCAAATTTAAAATAAAAGATAGTTACTCTTTAGAACTACACCTATAGGTACCCCATCCAGTGATGGTCTTTAATTTAAAAGATAAATATTTTGCATGCAATTCTTTGCAAAAAATGTGCTTAAAAAATCTGATAAACAGCTAGAAAGCAAAAGATAATCTTTATATAGATGAAATCAAACAGTTAGCAGCAGCCTTCTAGAAGCCTTATCACTCGTAACAGCGGTGAGATCACAAGTATAGACAAATATTTATGAGGCATGAGCAATATCCCTTATTGCGTATAGATAGTGATCAGACATAAATGCTCCTGCAGGGTCTTCCTATGTCTCAGTTCAACCTCGTTCTTAGAACTTGCGATAATAAAATAGATTGCAACAAACAGGTTGAAAGTACAATGCAGCTCTTAGTAGATCGTGAAGAAGAATTGCTAAGATCCGAATATTGTACATTTTTTAAAAAGATCATTATGGTCGGGTGGGATTCAGTTAGCCGCAAAGTGTCTGGCGATCAGTCCGGAGACTCTTTGCGCTGAGAAATCTCTGCTCACTTTTCCTCGCGCCCCATAGATGTGCGAGGAAAGATGAGCGGAGATTTCTACCGTAGTAATGGAAAAAGTGCACCTTTCGCTATGTTCGATAGGAACATCTCGGCTAATTGAATTCCCCACAACAACTGCGTTAGAAACACAATGCTAGAGAGAATCCGCTATTTCATTCTTCCCACTCCCTTCACTGTCCGTATTACTGAAATCATATCAATGACTCCGATCTGTAGGTAGTTCTCATTAGCTACATCCTCTGTTACATTACTCATTAACAGCTGCATTCGTTTCTGACACAAGGAGAAACCAATAATCTTCCACACTCATTAATTATATCTCACCTCAAGTAGGGCATCCTCTTCCAGCTGTCAACCCCTCTCTCTGCTGCTACTTACATCCACTTTATTTAGTTCTCTCCCCACCTGCCAATTCACAATGCAAATTCCAAACCAGGCTTTCAATTTCCTGCAGAATTAGGTTCAAATTTGGATCGCTTAATATTATAACCTTAGGAGATGCAGATTTTGGTGTTACATTGTAATATTCTGTACTATACCTAATTTATATTTATTCTACTATAGATAATTTACTAAATAGAAAAAAAACAACAATTCCACTACTAGTACACTATCTTTGCACAAACATCAGCTGTGAAAAACAAATATTAAAGTTCAAACATGATGTTTATTCCATACTTTTACTTATATGCTACAAACTTAGACTAAACTAGAGATTATCACTGACCCCCGTGAACTGGTTTTGGTTTTGGATCTGGATTAGCTTTATGTTATGCTTAAATCACATAATTTTGCTCTTTTTTTGTTCCTACATTATTATTAACCTCAATAACACTAATTTCAAGTCATTTGCAGTCAATTTTGACCACCTCACAGGTCACAATATTATTTTCATACACTTTCGGACAAATACAGCAGCGACCTGGCTGGATGGTAAGCGACAGAGCAATGACACAAACACACGGCAGTTCCTACCACATCTAGGACACATTGGCACACAGCAGTGGCAGAAAAGATAAATGGGGATCCGAGATCTGACGACATCACACTGACGTTTTGCCTCGTTTTCAATTCCGAGGGCGTGTGACAGTACCGAGCCGACTCTGCTCGGTACTCGGATCCCCAGAGTTCGGGTGTGTTCGGTTCTCGAGGAACCGAGCCTGAGCATCTCTAGACTAAACAATTATTTAATATAATTGTGCATTGTAAACCAAAGTGACCAATCAGATTTTTGCTTTCCTCAAGAGACTGATCATTTAGTATTTGATTGTTTTTAACACTTGAACCATGTTACTAAGTCATTTTGACAGTTCCCATCAGTATAGAATCTGACAGTTTATAGGGGAGACAATGAAGAGTATTTTAAGTGGCATTTTTCACTTTATTCCGAACCCGCAAATGGTTGCATAAGGCCATTTCCCAAAAGCAGCAAGCGAGCGCACAGCTCTGAATGACCATAGCAACCAAATAGAAACCCTTGAGGAAATGTATATATGCTGCGCATCTGCATAATATTTTACAGCTAGCATATAACCTTTACAAGGTCAAACATCTCAAGTTCTGTCAATGTATGGAACCGTTTACGTATACCTATTTGTGAACATTATTTATATCCGTCAACTTTGACTTTAGCTGTAGTGGTCGTGTTTCAACAACTCCAGTGATCTGTATTGTGGAGGAAAAACACGCTGCAAAGTTTAATTCAAGCACCTAAGAACAATACGGATCAAACATATTTAGTAATATTGGTTTATTATTATTACACTGCTGTTCTTGGAACAAATCAGACTGTCACTTTGGAGTCAGGGATGAGTGTTTTTCAGCATTACAAAGAAGAGAGGAAATTGCTTCTTGTGTCTCACAAGAAGATCTGATCTGTCTTTTATTTCTGAAACTATATAATAATTTAATATAGTTGGTAGAACAGAACGGCAACAAAAACCCTGATATAAATATTACAAGTAAAATTGGTGACAATGCCTGTAGCAGAGTACATCTAAAGTGCCATAAATTGAATTTTGATGGGCACATCAGAGCCTCCTGGAGCACTCATCTGCTAGCTAAAATCCTGATCAAACATTTCTTAGATGTTCCAGGATTGCTAATAATGGGTAGCATTGTATTTGTTTGTAAAGATAACTGTGTTTGATCTTCGTCTTTCTTTCGAATTGTTAAGTTTTAATTAGTTTTGTCTCCCAACTGTTCAATCCACATGATGCTAAATCCTGCAAAGAAAAGAAGAAAATGGTAAAAAAAAAAAAAAAGAAAAGAAAAGAGATGTACGTTTCTGAGCGAACATTAATCATCAAGATGTAGCCGGTGTTCTGATACCGAGGATCAGATGTAGGCGGTCACATATGTGCATTGCATCGTGATGAAATTCAAAGGGAGATTTCGCTGTTGGGAAAACAAAAACGACTTCTCCGTGCTGCTTGCGATGAAAGTAAGACGAACTGACAATAATTATTTTGATGAAAGCGTTTCTCTGTGGCCTTGATGGAATTTACATCTATAACGAAGCCTTCTGGAAGACAACTCTTTGGGAAAGACCCTTGTCATGTCATGTTTGTTTGTCTTTTTTTAATTCTTGCATAAATCAAAACCGTTGATTTTAATAATACACTTTGCTAAGCATAGTGGTTGTTCACCAACTTCCACTTAATGTAAAACGTTTCCTTCTTTCCTGCTTTTAATACTGGATTTTAAAACCCACACTTCATGATTAGAAGCTAGTGCCCACTTCCACTCTACATAGAGATCTCATATCTCAGTATTCCTAAGAACATTCCATTTTTATGCATTTAACTTGCAAAGTTTATTTACCTATAATCAACAATACTACGAGCATCATTATCATTATTTACAAAGCGCCACAGATTCAACAGGAACGGTAGAGACTGAGTCTCGCTGTGTTGTCCAGGCTGCTCTACACTGGCTACTCACAGGTACAATCCCACTACTGATCAGCACGGGGGCTCTGACCTGCTCTGTTTCCAACCTGGGCCGGTTCACCCCTCCTTAGGACAACCTGGTGGCTCTGAGCTCCCCCAGAGTCACCATATTGATACTGAACTTATACCACATTCACATTGCCATGTCACAGAGCATCCCAGCTCATCAGACCACGTTTACACTGTACCTTGGACCATGGGAAATTCCCAGGTCGACCCTGTTTATACTGAACCCGGGTCTGCCCTGGCAATAAGTGTGAGTCATCACAAGAGGAGGTTTTATTGACTGAGAAAGATGATCTAATCCCCCCAATCAGCTCCTTTCTGTGAGACCCGGGTTGAAAATCTCCGGTCGCACCGTTCACACTGGTGGCTACCCGGGAATAGCCCTGGTCTAATTCCTGGGTCATCAGACCCAGGTAGATGCAGGGACCCCCGGTCACACTGAGTCACGACCCGGGTCGTCGGAGCTCGAGCTCGCCCCGACAATATCACAGGTTTTTAGGGCAGTGTGAGCGTGGTAGTGTGGACACTTGATCCGCATAGCTCCGTCTGGACCAGAACTCCTGGACTCAAGCAATCCAACAGCCACAAAAACAACCACCCATCCAGAGTAAATGTTTCTTTACCTAACTCCACCCAAAATAGTTATTCTTTAAAGCTGATAAATTCGCTCTATAGTCTTTTTTTTATGGGTTGAGGTTATTATCCTGTTTTATCTTAGTTAGCTTTAGAAGCAGATCTCCATGGTCTTACTTCCAAGTTAGTAAGGTGCAAATTTATAAAGCTAAATTCCTCTATCACTACGTCTTTGTGGGAGAACCATAAGGCAAACTTTGTAGCCCCTGGGACATTATTCACATTACAATAGGTGTTAAGAGTGACCCTTCGTTCATCGACAATAACAGGGACTCATTAAGTCTCCTTTTCGTTTGGCCACAGTGATTGCTTCTTGGACCTCTATAACGACCAGTGACAATGTCAGACCAGTCTATTATTCCAACGTAGAACGCATTAATAAACCGAAGCAGGTGTCGGTATATTAGGATAAAGTCTATTCTGGAATTCGATAGGTGGAGGGTGCGAAAAGCAGGTTTAGTCTCTATCAAATCTGTCATCTAGGACATCCCAGCCTACAGTATTGTATGTTAACACAAGATGTCGCGGAAACAAATTAAACTTCTATTTAAAACAGGGGTAAAAAAGAATAAAAGAAACAAATAAAGTTAAACATATACAAGCAAGTAAAAAACAAAGGGGCATAGCCTTAAAGCAGTAGTGGGTGGAGACCTATGTGCAGTATAACAGCCCGGTATAAAAGCCTAATGCCCACCACTCACAGCTCTGTACCCAGCATAACAGGCGCATGCCCAACATACATAGCCATCCTGTGCCCAGACTCGTTTTCACTAACCTAACCCCATGCTCTTCATAATAACTACTGCCCATCACAATACTGTACTCTGTAGTAAGAGCTACATGCCCACTAGATTATCTATATAACAACCCCATGCCTGCCACAAATGTGCCAATCATACACTGACCTATGATTAACAGTTTCATGCCCACCATAGTCCTATCTTGTGTCCATGAAAGTTGTACCCACCCTACTTACCCTGTGTAAAATACACTGCCCTGTGCCTCATGCCCATCTAAGCTCCATACACCGCCCCCCCCAATATTCCTATCTTATTGTACCTCTGTTCAGTGGTTGTTAGTGCTCCCTCCAAGGTAGCTTAGATGTCAATGTTCATCTAACATAGAGATCGTATATTCAGTAGATATCGCCAGTGATATTATCCAATGAAAACTCTGTGATTTGAAGCAGGGGCAAACGCAGGATTTGCAGAGTGGGGTTTCCACACCACGCCGCCAGTGGGCGTGGCCAGCATGCATGGGGGTGTGGCTATAATATAAGACAGTGCTTGGCTGCTCTCCAACTCTCCCTATCCCTATAATATACATGGGCAATGCTGCATACACTACTGTTAGGTGCACGCAGCTCTCTCTTTTCAAGCAGAGGCGTGTGAAGCGGGGGCAGGGTCCAGACACCTCAATTATACAGTGCCCCATGCTTGGAGGGGGGTTTTCAGACACTAGGAAACACCCCCTCGGTTTGCCTATGTGAAGCGTTGTTATACTTGAACTGGTGACTAAACCGCCAGGCTGAGAGGTCAATGAGATTGCACATCTTGAAAGAGGGTATGAATAATGTACAATGCCGCAGGTGGCATAAGGAGAATGTGGCCCAAGTGCCGACTGATGGACACTGCCATGTTATATCATAGATCTGTAATATCTTTTTATTTTGGTAATTATTTTAATGACATCAGAAGGCAAAATCTTTTACCCGTGTGTCCTTGTATCAAACATATTATAGGGGCCCACTTAGGATCCGGGCCCCCTGGAGAATTCTGTATTAACTTTATTGGGCAGTCTAAGACTGAAAATAGCAACAACACTGATGACTATAATTATTTTTAATTTCTTTATCTCTTTCCTTTTAATTTTGTCCTCTTTATCTATGAGAGGAGATCATTTGTTAAAGGGAGTAAATCCACTGTGACAGCTTAATAGGCTTACCCAGGCTTGCGTTCTGTATGAAACTGTAATATTAATAAACTGTTGACCAGCAGTCGATTAAACAAACTGTGGATGCTCCCCAGTAATGACTTCAGAGGGGCAACTTAATGTGCTATGTACTTTTAGATGCAATGAATAAAATGTTCATTTTACTTGGAAAATTAATAGTTGCCTTAATTAATCCAATAAAACATGCTTTGTAGCTAAATTGAAAAACGTTTTATGGAAATAAAGTTGATGATTTCATTTTGATTTGACATGCTTGTTTAGCGAGCTGTCAGCAATAAAATAACAAACTCATGACTTTTTCATAAATGAAACAGAAAATGCTACATATAAACTTATTGTCCTGAAAATAAATGTGGTTGGATGCACGTGGTAATGGGATTAGCCAAGAGGAACAAGACACTGGACGATCCACGG